>NC_084525.1:11419919-11777419 GCF_024500275.1 Phycodurus eques
AATGTTGCTATGAGCAATATGAGGCAGCCAGGAGCGGGCAAGCCTATCAAAAATACAACTAAGGGCAAGTAAAATAAAAACTAAAAATAAGATGTCAGTCTTTAGCCAAAGACTGTGGCATAGGATCCATCATAGAGGTGTAGCTGTGGTTACATGCTTTTTGCAGAGATGAAAACAAAGACCACACTTTAGTCACTGAGCAAATGGGACAGTCACACAAAAATCTAACAGACAATTCTGAAGATCAGCCACAAGCAGACACACTGACAAAAACAGTGCCTGAGACTCAGGAAGGTCCCCAAAGTGACAAGAACAGTGTTTTTCAGATGCATGGGCAGACACCCCCTGGGATTAGAGACACATTCAACAGTCCAACAAAACCATGGAGAGAAAAGCTGCTGATTTTAAAGCTTTTGCTGGGGATGCAAAATACACTGCAGGGTATACACAAGTACAGTCTGGAAACGTGCGCGTGTGTCAGCGACAGAGTGAGCAGATAGGTGGATTGTTGACTTCCTGTCATCTGTGTGCACCTTGAGTTTGGCGAGTGGGCTGGACAATTACCACAAATACAAAACAAATGTTTATCTGCACACTGACAGAGATCACATACCCAAGAGTCCCTTTTCCGCTCATAGGGGGGCTGGGCGGCTTCTGTGTCGGGGGGTTCGTGCGAGGGAGTCCACCTCCACCACCAGCTTTCATGCTCTGAGCACTCGCCTACATGGACAGACATGCATTATGAAAGGTAGAGATTTCATAGTAGGATAATTCTAATTATAACCAAAAAACACTTTTTAAAGAAGTAGTTATGACATTTGTTGTTTGTTTAAAATTGCAATTTAGTGTTTCTCTTTGGTAAGTGGCTGCTGAAATTCAAGTCCAGTGATTCTAATTTCTAAAAATATCAAACTACTCCTTTAAAGAAACACAGCAATTTACTACAACAACAACAAAAAAGCAGCATTCAGAAATCAAGTCCTTTCTTGTTTGAGGGGCTAGCTTTGAAAATCTTACCTTAAACCTTTGCAACCACTACAGTTGATTACAAAGATTAAATAAGGTGAGCAGAGAGAAAAAGAAAGAAAGAAATCAGTAGATTAGTGTGCAATGGAAAAGAGGAAAACAACGCCAGCATATTTCCTTTTAGAGACCTTCATAAAATTTGTTGAAAGGAGAAACAAACAAGATTTTTGAATCCTCTCATTATTAAAAAAAATATCCTTGTACCGTATTTTTCGGACTATAAATCGCAGTTTTTTTCACAGTTTGGCCGGGGGTGCGATTTATATTCCGGAGCGATTTATATGTGAAATTATTAACACATTATTATGTAATTTCACATTATTTTCACACTGACAACCGCAAGAGTTTCACTCTCGGCCTGTGTATCTGTACCTGCAACTGACGATGAGTCTGACGAAAGCGACATAGGAGAGGAAGCGGCGCATAGTCTATCTCCGGAGTTGGCGGAGTTCTTTAGAAGTGACTCGGTCTCACTTCTAAAGAACTCCGCCAACTCCGGAGATAGACTATGAAGATTTCATTGGATTTAGTGATTTGGAGTGACACTGATGGTTTGGTAAACTTGTTAGCATGTTCTTTATGCTATAGTTATCTGAATAACTTAATATGTTACGTGAACATACCAGGCACGTTCTGAGTTCGTTGTTTATGCATCATGTAACGTTAGCTGAATGTGTTACGTTAGCATACCGTACACCTATTCAGCCTGTTGTTCTCTATTTTTATTTTAAATTGTCTTTCAAGAATAAATGTCTGTTCTTGGTGTTGGATTTTATCAAATAAATGTCCCCCCTCAAAATGCGACTTATACTCCAATGCGACTTGTATGTTTTTTCCTTCTTTATTATGCATTTTTCAGCTGGTGCTACTTTTACTCCGGAGCGACTTATAGTCCGGAAAATACGGTAATACTCAGTAAAGCTAACATGAAGCTAGGCCTGTCACGGTAATTACTATATTGAGTTATCGTTCGATAAAAAACTGGACTCGATAAATTGTCATTGGTGTGGTGAGCCAGCGTGCATCTCACAGTGTGCCGATGAAGAGTTGGATGGCTGTGTCATTAGCTGGCACGTGGAATGCTGGTGGACCAGTGTTGGCTCCATCCAATACTCCACAGCCTTTCTCCATGTGCAGCAAGTAGCAAACAACGGAGACACTTAAGGGAAACCTGCCTGTTTATGTTTGCTAGCCCATGAGCAAACAAGCTAAGGAGCTAAACAGCTCGCTCCACTGCGGCGACCTCGTTTAAAGTGTCAGCGCCGTGCTCCAGATTTGTTGTGTTATTCCCCAATTAACACACACATGCATGCATGTAGGAAAGTTAACTGTTTATTATGTTTGCTAGCCCCCAAGCTAGGGGAGACAAACGGCTCGCTCCACCGCGGCGACGTTTTGTGAAACGTCAGCACCACTCACGGAGTTGTGTGTTGGTCCCCAATTAAAACAAACACGGGAAAAGTGAATTGTTTATTAAGCATAACCTCAGTAGCACACATTATTCAACCAGGAGTACAGTGAACATACAGTATTTGATTGACAGGTGAAGGGCTTGTCTCCAGCACCTTCAGTGGACCAACCACAGTTTTGCAGTTCGAGAGTGGGCCTTATTTTTCATGATTTCAGAGGCATAAAAAAATAAATAAATAAATAAAATAACGTTTATCGTGATAGTTTTTGGGAAAATATATCGTCCTAAAATATTATCGTGACAGGCCTAACATGAAGCATGATGTTTCCAAAAAGCTCATAATATAATTCCTATATCCCATGGATATTTTTACATTTACATTATTTGATTCAGTAAAACTCAACATTTATTGTTAATCAGATCAAAACATTATGTTGATTATACAAAACTGCACTTTATGTAAACTAACTAAACTAAGTCTACATCAAAACATGGTCCGGGGACAATGGTGGGGTCAAAAGCAGAAGCATGCGTTTCAAAGACGCTTTTGAAATCACGCATTCTTTTTACCTTGACTCCATGGCCCATGTCATCCAGCAGGCTGTAGTCGACAGACTTGCGGATGTAGCGCACAGGCCTCTCTGGATTGGCTGGGGCGATGATCTTGTGTGTGCGGGATGTGTTCTTGTTGGTGGTGAGGATGCCAATTTCCCGCCTGGCCACCTTCTCTTTGTGAATGTCCACCGTCTGAGTACATGAACATTTATTAACTTTTCTTTTATTTATTTATTTTTACATTGTTACAACCATAAATGCTCATTTGCGGGGACTGACCCTAAGCATTTTTGAGTGGTGGGCCAATGAACCAAGTTTTGGTGGCCCTGTAAGAACCTGTACTGGCCCAGTATATTCATAATATACGTTGTTTTTGTGATTATTTCGTATTTAGTGTCTTTTCACTTTATTATTTAAGCCCGTTTAATAAATTAGTCGTACAACTGCATGCATGGAAATGACTCTGTACTAACCTCAACAAAATCAAGGCATTGTAATTGCACAAATAAATAATGCTTAAAAGAATCCATCCATCCATTTTCTGTACCGCTTATCCTCACTCGGGTCGCGGGCGTGCTGGAGCCTATCCCAGCTATCTTCGGGTGAGAGGCGGGGTACACCCTGAACTGGTCGCCAGCCAATCGCAGGGCACATATAAACAAACAACCATTCGCAATTTAGAGTCTTCAATCAACCTACCACGCATGTTTTTTGGATGTGGGAGGAAACCGGAGTACCCGGAGAAAACGCGCGCAGGCACGGGGATAACATGCAAACTCCACACAGGCGGGGCCAGGATTTGAACCCTGGTCCTCAAAACTGTGAGGCAGTAAACCAATTACAAAATTATTACAAGATTTACTTAGCACTGACATTGCAACAACGCTTCGCTAATGTATAATTAGGGGTGCTTTGATCAGTGTTTTATGCTTATGGTGAGTGCTATTGGCGAAGATTAGGGTTTAGGGTCTAGCCCTTACCCTGCTATTGGCACAGAGTGAAGGCGGAGGGGATGTTAAACTAGGGCTGGGCGATTATGGAAAAAATAATCACAATTATTTTGATGACAGCGAAATCATGATTAATCAATACGATTATTCATTTACTTCAAAACTATTTATTCAACTACCAAAACTCAACTTCAAACATAACTTTAAAAAAACTGAAAATAAATTAGTAACAAGTAAAATAGTAATACATTAAAATAATGGAAATTGGGGGGGGATATATATAGCTAAAAACGTGCCAATACTTTTAGCCATGTGCTCTATTATATTATAAATCCTGTCATTATTCTGACATTTAGAAAATAGAAATAACTTTGGTCATCCTAACTGATTTAAACAGGAAAAATTTAGTCTGATTACAAGTCACAGTCAGGAAAAAAAAGTGTCCTTTTTTATACCTTGGCCTCTTAGAGTCAGTGTGGTGCGATGCATGCATGGAGCTACTCATTTACTGTAAGCTAAACAAATATATAACGTTAATAAACTCGTTTTTCACAGATTAGGTTAGATTTGTTACATTACCTGTCTGTATGTTACTACGGTGTTTGTGTGTGAATATTCGTTATTTGAAGGAAAATCCCTCCCGTTACCAAATCCTAATATTAACTAGCCTCTCAATAGGGTTTTTTCTGACTGTTAGCATTAATCTGCCATTTCCATAATGAAGTGTATCTTGTATTTCAATATAAAATGATGGTAATTATTTTTGTTGTGAGCTTAGTTTAACAGTAAACTCCAACTGGGTTGTCAATAAACAGCTGAAAGCACGCTCAGGAGTACAGAATAACATTCTACAGGCTGCAAAGTACGAGTTGCTGTATGAGGCAAGCGGCATGATCGCTTAGAGCCTAACCCGAATATGTACACTGTTTATCCAGTCAGGTGGTGCTGGTCGCAGTTTCTACTTGCATCGCAACATCCTGTCATGGATGGGATGTTTCGGTGATAAAATAATTTCAGACAAACACTGAAAATGCAGTTTTGGGCCATTTTTCGGTTGGTGAAAATTATTAGTTAATTAGAAATTTGTACTGGCCCAGTGTCTCTACCCACAGTGCTGTGTAAAAGTATTTGCCCCTTCTCAAATTCCCTCTTCTTTTTTTGCACAGTTTCCCCACTTGAATGTTTAAGATCAAGCAAAGGTAAATAACAGACAAAGATAATCCAAGTAAACATAAAATACAGATTTTAAATGGTGATTTTATTTATTAAGGGAAAACAAATCTATTCAGAGCTACCTGGCCATGTGTCATCAGGTGGTGGTAGTGTGACAGAGTCTGGGGCTGTTCTGCTATTGTAGGACCTGGATGACTTTCTGTGATTGATGGAACACTAAATTCTGCTTTTTACCAGAAAATCCTGCAGGAGAATATTTGGCTATCAGTTTATTACTTCAAGATGAAGCACTTATGGGTTCTGTAGCAGGACAATGATCTAAAACACACTACCAAGTCAACTTCTGAATGGCTTAAAAAATAAATTTTTTAGTAGTGGCCAAGTCAAAATCCAAACTTGAAACCAATTGTAATGTTGCGAATGACTTTAAAAAGGGCATTCATGCTCGAAAACCCCCCAGTGTTGCTGAATTTAAACAACTGGAAGAAAAAGTGGGACAAAATATTTCCACAGATATGTAAAAGACTAATTGCCAGTTATAGAAAATGCTGGATTTCAGTTGTTGCTGCTGACGATGCCCCAACCACTTATTAGGTTTAGGGGGCCATTACTTTTTCCACACAGGGTCAAGTAACTTTGAATAGTTTTTTTTCCCTTAATAAAGGAAATCACCATATAAAAACAGCATTTTAAGTTTACTCTGGTTATATTTGTCTGATATTTACACTTGTTTGATGACAAATAAAGTGGGGAAACTATGCTAAATATATATATATATATATAAATATAAGAATTTGAGAAGGGGACAAATACTTATTCACAGCACTATAGGAGGTGGCCCAACACAGCGGCCCTCGACCACTGTTAATGTCGGACCCTGGCCTAATGCAAACGCACTCCATTGTTTTCCTAAATCCTAAAGTTTTATTTTAGGAAACACTGAAGCTAAGCAGAATTTGGAAGAATTTGTAGAGCGAATGCCCAAATATTCACAGTTCGACTTTTGAAAATTCACAGATTTTTTTTTAGCCTGTCCAGCATTATTCACTGGCAAATGTGGATTTTCAACTTTCCTTTGCTGGCATCTTGTGGCATACAGGTAAGGACAAACCCCCTAGAGGGGGGCAATTACGTTTTTTTCACTATTCGTGGCAGGGCTCAATCCCTTTCCCCTGCAAATGCAATAATTGGAAATATCTGCATGTCAGCAGCCCAGTGCCCACCTGAGAGATGTGGTTGATGGAAGACTCCATGCGGCGTAGCTGCGAGGCCTGGATGTCCAGCATCTGCAGGACATTGTTGGCCAGCGTGTTAATCAGGTACGCCACGCTGGCCAGCGACTGAGTGGTGTAATTCTTGGTCTCCTCCAGGGCTCGCTGCTTATCTGGAGACTGTAGGAAGCAGTTTGACATTTTCACACTTGAATTGGCCAGCTGATCACAGGGCAGATAGACAAAACAATTTACATTCAAACCTATGGACAATTTACAGTCTTCAATTAACCTGCCATGTATGTTTTTGATAAGGACAAACCAATTATCGGCACCGGCATTCGGCATTTTGAAGCATAACGCCATCAGCCCTCTTTTAATCCGACGGACGATAACAGATCAATCTAAAACTAGGTATCCTTCAAGGAACTTTTTTTCTGGTTCCCCCCCCCCAGTTAACTTTATAATAGATGCTGCACTTTTTGTTTGACATAGATATTTGAAAGGTTAAAATTCCAGTTATATTGAAATTTTGGAAAACTATTTACTGTAGAAAACTTAAGGCAGCCTTTTGTTTAGTTCTATTTTAATTTAATTTTATAAAACGTTGCTGAGCCTGGGCGCTCCATGCACTATTCGTTAGAAAACATTTTGTTTCAAAACATCTATTGTCCAAGTCAAATAAAAAACCAAACAAACTAATATGTTGCAAACCTGAAAAGCTGTTTAATAAACACATTAAATGGCATTTAAACAAAGTGTTGGAGTTTGTATTATTAAAAAAATATATATTTTATGGCAATAGTTTCCATTGTGATGCAAATGAATATTGACTCCAAATCAGCCTCAGCCTCCTTGACAACTAATAATCCCTATTAGGTCCTGAAAAAAAACATACTGGTCTCTCTCTAGTTTTTAGAATGTGTGAGGAAGCCGGCATCCCTGGAGAAAACCAACACAAGCATGGGGAGAACATGCAAACGCCACAAAGGAATTCCAAATCTGATATTTGAACCTTGTCGGAACTGTGAGGCAGATACTATAACCACTTGATCAGTTTGCTGCCCAAGCATGAACATGACTAATTTTTCAAATTAATCTCTAAATTTGTGCCATAAAGAGTGGGAGATGTCGGCTTCAAGCATTTAAACACGACAATGTACTCTTCTGATAACAGGTAATAAAAACATCGAAACTAACCAGACAACAGTGCTAAAGGAATGATCGGAGGCAATTGGTCTGCCCATGGACATGGTGTAGGCATCCAATGGAAGCAGTGTTTCCACTTTCTTGCTGACACTGAGGGCAGCAATGTCAGGAGTATGAAGACAAAAAAGGGGAACGCCATCTCAGAAGATGCACATTATAAAACTGCCATAAATCAACTCCGATGCTACCGCCATGCTTCTCGACCCATACAAGTCACATTTTGTCACCGAGGGAAGTTCTCAAAGTAAAGCAAATGTACTTATATAGCGCATTTCATACACAAGGTAACTCGATGTGCTTTACATGATTAAAAGCATTTAAAAGCAAAGGGGGAAAACAGCTTAAACATTTAAAACAAAGAGCGAAAACAAAGAGGGGAAAAAAAGAAACGATTCTCAAAAAGTGATCACCGGGAAGTTAATCAGCATGGCAGTAACCGTGTAGTCCTGGGTAAAGCATATAGGGTATGAAAAAAATATATATAATCAGAGCAGCCTACTTAGCAGCGAAACCTGTCAGACCTGCTGTTCCAGGAATTTAAAAAAAGAATAATTAAAAGAAAAATCAAACCTTCTCAAAACCATTTCTGGCGTATCAGCACACTAATCATCGTGACGACATGCCTTTTACAATACGACTGATCGTCAATAACAGTACAGATTAGTTTTTACACCTGTCGGACATCAACAAAAGGCGGGGAGAGAGTTAAAACACAAGTGTATACACAAAGATTAAAATATCACGACTTGATTGTGAATATAAGAATTATGATTTTAACATAAACATGTCTGGTGAAAATAGGCAAAGTGACCACCCCCCTGATGAGTTGCAGTGTTTGTCTACAAGTACATAAATCAGACGACTGCCACTGCTATCACAAAAATCTGTCGACGAAAGCTGACCAGATATTACTCTCGCTTCTCGTCTTGCATCCACCCACTCTCGGTTCATAGGCGGCTCACGGTTGTATCACTGATCCCAGTGGTCAAATAAATGATCACCATGATGTTAGACGTTTTTATGTCTAATGGGCAGCTCCAAGCTATCTGGCTAAAGCGGTAGCCCAAGGCGAGTGTAAGTCATACATATAATTTGTACCGTGGGTACGACAGACATTTCGAGACCGTGTGCGTTAAAACACACTTCGGTACATCAGAGAAATCCTGTGAGTTGGACATAACCACTCGTTGTTGCTGTTTTTTTTTTTTTTTTTTTTTTGCTTTTATCCGAGCTTGGCTAACACCGCATCTCGTCGAAAATATTAGCAACAGCTACACGAGCAGCCCTTGTGGTGCCTGCGAAAACCCGTCAAGAAAACTGGTCTTTTCATACAGAAAACCGCTCACCTGGACATAGTTGCTCTCGCAATACTCGGCGACTCTTTCCAAATTCGTGAAACTATCCAGCAGAGCGCTTCGACCTGCTGGAATCTCCTCTTCCAAAAGCATTTGTAGCTCCGCCATTTTCACATCTTTAGCGGGGCAGCGTGGGTTCTCTGGCGCCGCCACGGTTGCGTGCGGTACTGCAGCAATCGCCATCGCCAGCTGACTGCTAGAGTTGGGAGGTGGAATGCCAGAAGTACAGTACAATGTGGCACGGTAAGTTTAGCGCTTTAATTTGTTATTTGTTGCATTACACTGCAATTATATGACATGTCCATTTAATAATAACTGGCTGATGCGTTCACCTGATATAGTGTCAAAATGTTGACCGTTTTCAGCGTATAGTGCACTAAATAATATGACAAAGCCTCGCCAGCCAAGAGAGGTCTCTCCAGCGTGTCCGAGGTCATCCCCGGGGCCTCCTCCCGGACCGATACAGAGTCCACATCACTGCAGACGCCGCACCGATCCGCATGTCGATCTCCCATTCCGTTCTTCCCTCACTCGTGAACAAGACCCCCAGATACTTGAACTCTTCCGCTAGGGGCAGGATCTCGTCCTCGACCCGGAGAGGGCCGACTGAGGACCATGACTTCAGATTTGGAGGTGCTGATTTTCATGCCAGCCGCTTCACACTGCGAAGCGAAAGTTTAAGATCACTGCTTGATAAAGTAATCAGAACCACATAATCTGCAAAAAAGATGATGGTCACCTGGTCCTTCACCTTGTCATCCATCCATCCATTTTCTGAGCCGCTTCTCCTCACTCTCCTCTCATTCCCACTCACATTCACACCTACGGGCAATTTAGAGTTGTCAATTAACCTACCGTGCATGTTTTTGGGATGTGGGAGGAAAACCGAGTGCCCGGAGAAAACCCACGCAGGCACGGGGAGAACATGCAAACTCCACACAGGCGGGGCCGGGGATTGAACCCAGGTCCTCAGAACTGTGAGGCTGACGCTCTAACCAGTCATCCACCGTGCCTCCTCATGTTGTCATGTTCTGTCCAATTTTGTGTTTTGTTTCTTGCTGATGCCTGTTTAGTTGTTTTTTCTTGTTTCCTTTCAGTGGCGCGGTGAAGAAAGTGAGGAGGCGCACAGCTGGGATCGACTGGTAATGAGTTCCCAGTCTGAAGCGCTGTAGGGACCCCAGGAAGGTGCCCAATCGTCCATCCATCCATCCATTTTCTGTATCGCTTACCCTCACTAGGATCGCGGGCGTGCTGGAGCCTATCCCAGCAATCTTCGGGCGAGAGGCGGGGTCCACCCTCAACTGGTCGCCAGTCAATCGTAGGGCACATATAGACAAACAACCATTTGCACTCATATTCACACCTATGGCCAATTTAGAGTATTTAATTAACCTACCACGCATGTTTTTTGGGATGTGGGAGAACATGCAAACTCCACACAGACGAGGCCGGGATTTGAACTCCAGTCCGCAGAACTGTGGGGCAGATGCGCTAACCAGTCGGCCACCATTCCCAATCGTTTCTCTTGTAATTCTGTTTGTAGCCATTTGCATCCTGTCTTGCTCCAGGAATAGTTAAAGAAATGCTTCTTGTTTTTTGATCGCTGTTCCGACAGGTTTTGGTGACGTCCTGGCGACCCTCCTTGCTCCCTCTTCAAGTCATCTTAAGCCACGTTTTTCAGTTTTGCCTTTTGTTTTTGCCTTGTAACATAGTTTTTCACTTGGTCTTTTCCTACCCGTTTGGTAGTCTTTTGTTCCCCAGTTTTTGCTCTTTTTTTCGTCAAAGGTTTTTTTTTAAATAAAGCCTGCTAAATCACCTCCACGCTCTGTTACTGCTTTGGGGTCCAACTTGTCACAAACCGTAACGTTTTCTTTAAAGAATTGTACCCATTACAAATTCTGCCCTGATAATCAAACATAAAAGCACAACTGTGTTCTCTCATTTACTAAAAGAAGGGGTGCGCATTTCAAATCAAAAGCAAGTAAATATCGAGGAACTTTGTGTGTGTTCAAATAAAGTGCATCAGAAAAATTTTTGTTTCACCTTTTCTGTTTGGTATCTGAATTGACACAGGTCTCAATTTTTTTTTACATATTTCAACAAATCTTAACCGCTTTCGAGGTTATGTTTGTTCAAAACCTTTTTGTTTCATAATGGCGTTTCTCTGTCTTTCAACTTCCCCGCTGAGTGTCTTTCTCTTTCTCCCTTGCTACGTTTCTCGTTTGTGTCTGACTCAGGGCTGCTCGCAGTCAGTGATCACCGCCTGAGATCTGATTTGATTGGCTGAAAGTTCATGCTAAACTCGCATGCGATTGGTCGGTACGGTTCGACACTACGGCAATGCCCGAAATGCTGCGCCGCTTAAAATAGAAGCGCCCTCTTTATCTTTCATCATAACCTTGCTTTTTTTGGCTATAGTGTGGGTCCGGACCCGGACTGCGATCCGCCAGTTAGTGACTACCGCTGTAAAGCATCATGATCATAAAGTTTCACTTTGAATCTTACCTTTTTAACAAGAATTCCTTAAACATTTATTGAAATGTTTTTCAAACACATGGTTTTACATTTTAAGCACACTGATCTTGGATTCTGAAAATTCAAAGAAAACAATGTTAAAATATGGACCACACATAACACTGATTCTGTGGCGATGCAACTGTGCAAGTAAAGTTGACCCGAGCCCTAACAAATAAAAAATTTACAGAACACTAATTTGAATTTCTCCTGCTGACAGTTATCCAGGTTTCATCCTTTGGCGCTGAAACCAGTTCTGATCTGACCTCCAGGACTTGACCCTCCAACCGGTGAAGCCTCAGCTTCCGCACCAATGTGCTGAGCAGGACAGTAGCTACCGTGTACGCAAATCTGTCAATAAATTATATAAAAAAAATAATCAAGTAGATTATAATCGTACATTTATGCTTTAATGCCGATCATTACCTGAGCTCTGGACATGTCTGATTACCAGAGAAACCAAGCAGACAGAAACTCTTTCTAGCTGAATCGTCCTCAAATCGATCGGGGTCAAATCTGAGAGTTCATCAAAAAGTAAATTTAAAATACTCAGTTAAAAAAAAAACAACAACAGAAAAACACTTAACTGGTCAACGGTACTTTGAATCTAGAAAACAATATGCCAGAATTTTTTTTTTATGATGAATGTCAGTCAATTAAGTAACAAACATGTCAAATGAAAAGAAAAACAGACCTGCTTGCTGCGCTCCAGGTGTTGGAATCTTGCAGCACTACACCCAATGCGTAGATCACTAGGGTCTGAAATACGACAGGATAGTTCTGATGTATGATATGCATCACTTTGTTTGTTTTTGAGTTATGTTGAGAACCTACTGCACAAAAATAAGGACCTTCTTCCTTGCACTTGGTGTGAATGAGTTGTGACACTCGTGGACATCAGGAAACAAAATACCATACCTCTTTTGGGATGACATGCTGATCTACTTTTCCATCCAATTCCTGACGTCGAGCAGCAATGGGGGTCAACTTTGCAGTTCTCACTGTCTCATTCAGTACCTGCTGGCAGTATCTGCTCAATGACAGAAATGTTACTATGTCCATCCAGGACACAAATCAACAGCTAACAAATGAATTGTTAGTTTAATATCCATGAAAGGCTTACTTGAGCTGAGGGATTTTGTTTAAGGAAATTGAATTTGAACCCAAAACATCTTCCAGCTCTTGATACAATTTATCCTGGACTTCTTCCGAGGTGGACAGGAAGTGAAGAACCCAGATACATACTGCCAAAGTAGAGTTTTGCCATTTATTTGGGAGAATGAAACTTGAGTATTGGTTTGCATGACATGTGGTGAGACGCAGCACGCACAGTTGGCAGTGATGACGCATCCAGCCAAAGTGAACACCATACAGTCCTCCATGATCTGAAACAAACAACAAACCTTGTGCAAATACTGCACACTAATCTTGTGTGCTTTCTATCAAAGTCCTTGGATCAGTACTCACCTGTCGCTCTGTGAGAGAGGACTTCAGTAGCATGTCCACAAACACCATCTGCTTCTGATTGACTTTTCTCTCCTTGGCCACAGACAGTAACACATACTCCATCTCTGACAGAGCTGTAAAAATACATTTATTTATACACAGTGGCATATCTTGTCCGTCCGTCTGTCTGTCTAGCTATCTGTTTATCAGTGAAGACAAATTTTTCTTTGGCTGGGGACCAACTCTGCCATTTGCCCAAAAGTCAACTGGGATAGTCTCCAGCTCACCCTAATGAGGATAAACGGTATAGAAAATCATCTGGGAGGGAGTCCCAGAATTTCCAAGTCTCCAATAACACCAGAAAAAGTGACAAATTTCATTTAGTGACTTATTTTTCTTTCTCAACAAGAGTTGCAAGAAGGGTCTAAATACTGTACTTGCTAAATATAACGACAAAGTTGCTTAATTGTCAACACTCCGTCACAATTGACAACACATTACAATAAATACAGTGGTAAAAATTGAAATGGCAAAACTAACGATTTCAAAATGGTATCTCAGTTTATTGGTAAAGCATTTCATCCCTGTACTTAACTAACTTTGACGACAAAGACAAATGTCAAGAGTGAGGTTTCCTCTTTTTACTTTAAATAAAAAGCTGAAAAACTAAAAAGTGAAAGTAGCAGTAAAGTATAACACAATAAAACATACACTCAACTTTAACCTTGATGTTAGAGTCCAGGACAAACAAGTTGAGGGAGGATTACTGTTTCAGAGGAGAGTCAGCTCGGCTCTCAAAGACTAAGCACAGTCTATTCAGTGTACATTCTATTCTTCTTTAATTTGTCTTGTCCACTTAGCCATATTCATATGATCAGCCAGAACAGACAAGTGTGTATACCACTTACGTTAAGGTTGGCTCTATGGTTGTTATGACAGCTTTGCATTTAGTGAGTCTTGTAGTGGCATGACAAAACACACACACGCGCACGCACAAAAGCCAAATAAAAGTCAAAACACCTGTGGAGTTAATCCTTTAAATCAGGGGTCAACAATATGGTGCCCGCGGCCACCGGGTGGCCCCCACGAACCACGTGAATAGCCCTCAGGCCTATTCTAAAAATAGCTCAGCAGTAATGAGACATTGTGATATTTCTGGAATGTTGTATGTAGAAGTTATCGTTTGAAAATGTAAACACTAGCAGAGAGTATAGAAATATGTAAAACATAGCATATTGATATTTATCTGTGTAGAAACCTTATTAAATCATTGTTGATAAATATTGTGAGAAATCATAAACATGATCAGTCTCTTCACATTGCTAAATATCATTAATAATAAAATACTGTATAAGGTCATTTGAGAAAATTTATTTCAGAAGTGCATATCAAACTGGTAGCCCTTTGCATTAATCAGTAACTAAGAAGTAGCTCTCAAATTCAAAAAGTCTGCGAAACCTGCTCTACGTGCTCATTGAGCTTAAGTCTGATCAGAAAAGTTGGAGTCTAGATAGTTTTGCTGAGGTCTGATATGTGCAGTGGCCTCATGTGACATTGTGCATAACATGACAAAACATATTTGTATGGCTTGAGATTAACTTTACAGGAAATTTTGGTTGAATTCCCAATTGTATGACTTTAAGGACATTTGACTTTAAAGTTAAACCGTAGACTCAAACTTGAGGGGGGAAAAAAACTCAAACAAACAATTAGCTCACTCACAGTTTGCAGGTAAATCAAGAGTAGGGTTCCAAAGGGTTGGAAGATTTCTGAAACGTTTTGGTTAATTTCCACTGGAATTTAAGAAGGGGAATTTTAGAAATATTCTAAATCGGAAACTTTCCATGGAAATTAATTGGGAATTGAGGGTAATTTAATGGAAAGGTATCATATTCAAGCACATACACAAACATTCTGTTTTGCCATAAGCAGACATCCATGCAAAATAGATAGCTCTCTTTGCCCACTTGGGAGGGCATTATAGTACCTTCATCGTGGGCGGCATGGCCCAGAGGGTAAGAGTAGGCCTTGCAACCAGAGGGTCGCCGATTTGTATCCCTGCCCGAGAGCATGTCGTCTTTGTGTCCCTGGGCAAGACACTTTACCCACGTTCCCGAATAAAAGGTAACCTTCAATTTTGTTAATTCTTGGTTTAATACATTTAATTCCCATGGAAAGTTTACAACTGAAAATTCCCAGTTTTGCAACCCTAATCAAGAGGAATAATCAAGGCAACTAAGTCAATGGTTTTGTAACTGCTGAAGAAATTGAAGACTGAGCCCCATGTGGAGCAACAGTGGTAGGTTGAATGATGCTCACCTGCTGGATAATGTGCCTTCTTGCTGATGCTCTTCTCCTGAGAGTCATCCAAGTAGCCTTTCCCTATTTCTGACCAGATCTACAGGGATGAAAACAAAATAAAACACATCTCCAGCTTTACTGAAAAACAATCATTTGTTTCTTTCTCCAGTGGACTAAGAGGTGGTTTAAGCTGCATTTCGCACCGCGTCATGGTTCTTGCGGAAGGATATGACTTCAGCATCATCCCTGAAGCGCTCGCCAAGGGCAAGCTGGGTGACGGTCTTCATGGAGAGACCCAACAGGTGGGCACATAGTGGCGTCTGCTGAGATTCTGGGAATGACACCCACTTTCCAACCAGCTCCTCAACTAGCTGGCAAACATAAGACAGATAAATGGCAGAATTTTGGGTGAAAACCCATGAAGAGCGGTAAGTGATATGTTTTAGCCTGTTCCAAAAGCCCAACCTTGAGAACCAGTGAGAAGTTTTTCTTCAGACTGTCGTTGATTGCATTGTCATACAACTTTTTTCTAATGACAGACTCATTGCCCCCACCCACTGTTTCTGACTGGTAACCGAGTAACGACTTCAGCATCGTTTCAAACGAGTCAGCTGCGGAGAGCAGAGGAAAACCCATAATGAAGAACAACACATATATCTGTTGTTCTAATGTTTATTGCACTTGTGCACCTACTTGTGTGGTTGGGGTTGATGTGTTGCCGCAGCTGGTTCACAGAGCCCAAGCTTACCACGAGCCGCCGACCGAACCAGAACGACGCCACAGAGCCAAACTCCTCATGTAAAGCCACTAAAAATTCATGCAGACTGCCTCTGTTCACAATGTCTTGCAAGTTGCCATCCCTGATGACACAACACACAAAGGCCCTCACTGACTTCTTTCAATATGTCTGCTATCAGATATTTTAAGACATAAATTTGATCGACATCATGCATGAAAGAACCAGAACAATGACAATCATGCAAGTTGCTTACTTCTCATCGGTGGGGCTCAGACCTGGGATATCAGAGGCTCTTCTGGATGACTGAAAACCGCAAGCCATTAGACTCCCGAATAGTCATCAACAGATCGACATTTAAAATACTTTCCACAAATCTCATACACATACTGAATTGTCGTTACACAAACTCATGCACACTGCATTTAATGCCCCAAATCAGGTTAACAATTATTCTGATGCGCCTATTCAATATCGTTTACTTATTTAAACTATTTTGTGAAAGGAGACATGCAAGTTAGAATTTCATTGCATGTTTTGCATCTTTTTTAAATGTGCACGTGACAATGAACGTCTTGATTGTTGAAAAGACGTTGCATGATTCTGTCCATTTTAATTAAGTTGTTTCTCACTTAAAATTTTAACTGGTGAACAACATTAACATTAACAGTTCTGTGCAGTCATATATAACAGGGATTCTCAAAGTGTGGTAGGCAGGCTCTCTCGAGTGGGATGCAAATGCATCACTGCCCAAGTACAGTTTAGTTCAATACATTTGGATTTATTTTTTTACTTTTATGTGCAATATATTTTAATCTAATCACTAAGTAGTTTTTTTCCCCCAATGTCCTATATTTAAGTGCAGTGTAAACGTTAAAACTGCATGATGTTACACAAGCTAACAATATTATTAAACATACTTTGCAGGAAATATGTTTTAAAAAATTTTATTAGCACGACTATGCCTTCTCCGCTACTATATTTTTGTCATTATGGTAATAATTGTTGTAAAAAGTTTGATAACCACTGTTACAATTTTGCAAAGTAATTATTCCCCATTCAGAGTTATGACAAAAAAAAAAAGGGGGGGTGGGGGGCGCGAATGTAAAACGTACAAGGTCGTCACGTGCTTATATTTCAAACTGTGTGAGCAGAAGAGACTCACCACTAAAGTGATTATTAACACGGGTACATGTGAATGCTGTAGGCTTGGCTGGGAGTTTTCAATTGGCAGTGGACACAGTACACTCGTACAGAACAAGCACAACACAACAGCTTCTTAGCATACTGTCAGCTAATTTCCAGCTAACTCACCGGGTACAAATACACAACTGCACCAACCAAAACGACGATAAAGGTCACAGCAAATATAGCAAAATCCAGCATGACTGTTCCCTTCTATAAGCAATTCTTAGGCAGGACGACCCACTCGAAGTGAAAACAGTCTCCACGTCAACACAACGCGTCAGTCGCTCGATGTTCGATTGGTAAAACTAAGGCTTAACTAATCCATCTCAGAGTGAATCGATTTACGAACAGGATACAGCACATATTTTAAGGATTTGTGTGAGGCGGATTTTAAGATTGAGGAACTGGATTCAATTTGTCTGAAAATGGCTCTGAACAAATCCCCAGGGACACATGGACTCACAAGCAATTTTTATAGAATTTTTTTTTGGGGTGGAGTTGAGAGAGTTTTTGTACACGGCATTGAAGTAATGTATAAGGAAAAGGGAATTGATGCAGACGATGAAGGTTTAATTACGTTAATTCCAAAGCCGTGGCGTTAAAATGACTAATAGGGTTATCAGGGTCACTTTAACACAGGAGTTCTTTCCCGGCCCAATTAGGAGAAAATGTATTATTAGGGAATATAAAACTCTTGATATTAAACTAATTAGAACTAGATATCGTTCATTTCCAGTTCCCCCCAAAATTAAAGAAGTACATTTCAAAATTCTAAACGAGATTTACTCCACTAAGGAATTTCTAAGACTAAAATTTGCGAATTGCTGTGTTTTTTGGGATATGGACATTGAAAACTTGGAACATCTTTTTTTGTTGTTGTTGCGAATCAGTACAGACCTTTTGGTTGGCTATGCAGAGCTGGCTTCACTCTAAAAATATTGAACTGTCACCTGGGGCGATGGAGTCCATTAAGTTTGGTGTGTTTGTCAAGGACAAGAATTCGGATTTTGTTATTATTAGGGAGGTTTTTTATTCACAAATCCAAATATCAAGATAAAACCCTGTTTAAATAATTTGTTTTGGAACAAATCTTTTAAGTTTGTAAAGAATAAGAAAGCCCTTAAACTTCTTTCTCTTAGTAGATTTAAAATTATTTTTCCCCCGATTCTACTGTGAAGTTCGACATATGGCTCATGATGTACAGTATGTGTGATATTTAAGGAATGTCTTACATTGTTCATTGTTTACATTTGTTCTTTCAATTAAAAAAAACAAAACAACTTCTAACGATCACATTGCTAAAACCGTGATACGAAAACGTGTTAACTCTATTCAACACTTCAAATAAACAGTTTGCAAAATGAGCAATTCATTTTCTACATTTTACATAAACATAACCAGTCAACAAAACAGAACAAAAACCGCTCACATTTTTTTTAGCGTCCCAAACATTTAACTGGTACCGCGTATCATAGAAAAGTTATAGTATTTGGTTCACCAAAACTGATCACCTAATTGTTGATTCATTGCTTTATTTGAAGAAAAAAAATGATGAAAAATGGCCTGTTAAAATGCAATTTTTTTGTGATGCAAAAAAATCAGACCAGGACAAATCATTTCAAAACATTTCTTTTACTCCCGCGACCCTCCTGACTACCAGTATTTAAAATGTGTCCTTTGTAGTGGACAATTTTAAACTTGAATACCTCCCACTTACTGCATAAACTGAGTTAACTTCTTTTAGAGGTTTTCACTGATAGCAAATGTGAAGGGGTGGGGCTTTGGTACATAAAAAAAAAAATGGTGATTGGATATTTTTTTTCCTCTGGTAGTCAGAAGGATATACATATACTATAACTTGTACACATCAATTGGAAAACAAATTATTTTAAGGGCAACAAAACAAACTGTAGTATATTTTAATAGTAACACAATCAGAGTTCCTTTGCACAGGACAAATGGTGGGAGACCTGTATTCACTCCAACTATCTTCTCTTTGTACTTCTACATCAAAGGACATCCTTAAACCAGTTATATGGATATTGGGGTTTCCTGCTCGTCCTTGACAGAAACCTGTCTGAGGTTTACAACCGGGGCCAGGTCTTCAAAGAGAACTGTTTTTCATTATCACAGCAAAGGGCCCCAGGGAGGGGGAAGATTGACGAGAGTAGAGACACCAGCAGGGAAATATGGTCATGAGGAAAGGCCATCTCCCGGGTGCCCCCAAGGAGGGGCTAATTCCACGCCCAGAGAATTAAACCTTGATAAACTGAGATCCAGGGTGTGTGATTCTAGTGTGTGTGCCACTCGATACAAGTAAAACTGACACATTCAATATGGCTGAACCACTGACGTATCCCTACCAATAGGCAACACTTTAATTACAGACGTTTCAAATCCACCGTACAAAAGATATCTTCGTTCGGCACAGTTTGCATGTTCAAAAAATAATAGGAGGAAGTAAAACCATATATCGACCTACTCCTTGAATGCAGAAAGCTTTAATGGATGAAATTGTAAAGTATATTCAAAAGACGAGCACATTTACAAATGAAGGATACAAAAAAATGCACAATACATTCAGATTTGTATCAATACAGAGCAAAAACGTGCAAAAATGACAGGTGTATAGTATCAGTCTGTGATAGTCAGGCGCTCATTTCTGATTTGTCATCTTTCTGGTGGGGCTCAATTTGCATGGTAATCAGATAACCTGAGGAAAAGAAAGAGAGTAAGACAAATCCATATAATATTATTACTGGATCTCCTCAATCTCTCACTTCCAGTATAATCCGTCTCAGGTCGGATGGCGATGAAGATCCAGGCCAGGCCCACCAACAGTGCCACCACAAGGTTGACTCTCACCCAAGACTGGAGAATTTGATGCTCCGAACCCGATAACCTTGAGAGGAACAAGATCTGCTAGAGACAACCTTCAGTTTTGTAAATTCCTGGTTTTCTCCTGCATATTCCCATTAATTCTCATGTATAAATTTCCAACTTTTAACATTTTGCAACCTGAGGTACCTTACCATAATGTCGCATTGGTGTCTGGGTAGAAGTTGATGCGATCACTTGTCATCTGTTGGCTGAGGGAGAGCACCAACGCTAAGAAATACACTGCAATGTTGAATGGAAACAGGAGGCAGAGAAACTGTTAAAAAAAAAGTGAGTAATTAACAAACAGAAGTTGAGGGGCAAATACTTACAAAATGAAGCGAGAGCCACTGGTTCCAGTGTGATCAACTCCTGCAGCGCCATGGAGCTCTTGGCTAGGTTGACTCTGACATCAAATGTTTACAGTTTTACTGAGGTTCCCATCAAGAGTTTGTGTTACATTATGTACTGTACATTGTCACCTTCCTAAATTAATGGCCTAAATCATGTTTTGACAAAAATAATTCTTGTTGCCAAAATCATCATCTCATAATGCTGACCACCCCTGCTAAAATCATTTACATCATCAGTTAAACAAATCGTGCAATTCCATCTTTATACATGAAATTATTACTAAATATATTCAGTGTTTGGTTTTCTGGGCAAAAAAATAATGGAGAAAAAAATATATATATTGGTTATTATTTAAGGAAGGTGACAATATATTTGAAAGGTGAGACTAAATGTAATCACAGGAGAATTAAATTGTAACATTACATATACAATACACAATTGTAATATTATTAACATACATTAAATTTAATTTTATTTATATAGCACCAAATTGCGGAAGGGTGGACGACTGGTTAGCACATCTGCCTCACAGTTTTGAGGACAGGGGTTCAAATTCGGCCTAGCCTGTTAGCCTGTTCTCCCTGTGCCTGTGTGGGGTTTCTCCGGGCACTCTGGTTTCCTCCCACATCTCAAAAACATGCATAGCAGATTACGTGAAAAAACTCTAACTTGCCTGTAACTGTGAATGTGAGTGCGAATGGTTGTTTGTCTGTGTGTGCCCTGCGATTGGCTGGTGACCAGTTCAGGGTGTACCCCGCCTCTTGCCCGAAATCGGCTGAGATAGGCGCCAGCATACCCGCTACCCTAGTGAGGATAAGCGGTACGGACAATGGATGCATGGAGAGCACCAAATCACAACAAAAGTCATGTCGAGGCGCTTGGAGACAAATGGAATTACGACAAATGTGAGTAGCTATAAATGCCTCTATGTGCTCATTATTGTACCATGGATACAGAAAATGAAACGGTTAAAAGCTCCGCCCACGGTGATTTTAGTAACAAAAGCACATTGGGCATTGAAATGCATGCGACAGACCGCTCCCCCAAAAGTGATTTCAAGTGGGGTAGTCCAAGTGGATCTTAAGTGTTAAGTGTTGAAATTGTTTATCCTGTGTATTTTGACCGAAGAATGCCATGGAGCTTTAATTAGGATGCCTGCGTATATAAATTGTCTCCTGCATAAGAATGGAAAATGCAACCAAAGCCCATTCTACTGAATGACCAGCAGGGGGCACCAAAATTTATATATAATACTTCTTTATTGTTAGCAGAGGGTACAGTGGGGCAAAAAAGTATTTAGTCAGCCACCAATTGTGCAGGTTCTCCCACTTAAAAAGATACGGGAGGCCTGTAATTTTCATCATAGGTATACCTCACCTATGAGAGACAAAATGAGAAAAAAAATCCAGAAAATCACAGTCTGATGTTTAAAGATATGGTGGAACATAACTATTTGGTCAATAAAGTTAATCTCAATACTTTATTACATACCCTTTGTTGGCAATGACAGAGGTTTTTTGTAAGTCTTCACAAGGTTTTCACACACTGTTGCTGGTATTTTGGTCCATTTCTCCATGCAGATCTCACAGAGAGCAGTAATGTTTTGGGGCTGTCGCGGGGAAACACAGACTTTCAACTCCCTCCAAAGATTTTCTATGGGGTTGGATTGTGGAGAATGGGTAGGCCACTCCAGGACCTTGAAATACTTCTTACGAAGCCACTCCTTCGTTGCCTGGGCGGTATGTTTGGGATCATTCTTATGCTGACAGACCCAACCACGTTTCATCTTCAATGCCCTTGCTGATGGAAGGAGGTTTTCACTCAAAATCTAACAATACATGGCCACATTCATTCTTTCCTTTTCACAGATCAGTCGTCCTGGTCCCTTTGCAGAAAAACAGCTCCAAAGAATGATGTTTCCACCCCCATGCTTCACAGTAGGTATGGTGTTCTTTGGATGCAACTCAGCATTCTTTCTCCTCCAAACACGAAAAGGTGAGTTTTTACCAAAACGTTCTAATTTGGTTTCATCTGACCATACGACAGTCTCCCAATCCTCTTCTGGATCATCTAAATGCTCTCTAGCAAACTTCAGACGGGCCTGGACATGTACTGGCTTAAGCAGGAGAACACGTCTGGCACTGCAGGATTTGAGTCCCTGGTGGTGTAGTGTGTTACTGATGTTAGACTTTGTTACTTTGGTTCCAGCACTTTGCAGGTCATTCATTAGGTCCCCCCGTGTGGTTCTGGGATTTCTTCTCACCGTTCTTGTGATCATTTTCTCCCCACGTGGTGAGATCTTGGGTGGAGCCCCAGATCGAGGGAGATTATCAGTGGTGTTGTTTGTCTTCCATTTTCTAATAATTGCTCCCACAGTTGATTTCTTCACACCAAGCTGCTTACCTATTGCAGATTCAGTCTTCCCAGCCTGGTGCAGGTCTACAATTTTGTTTCTGGTGTCCATTGGCAGCTCTTTGGTATTGGTCATAGTGGAGTTCGGAGTGTAACTGTTTGAGGTTGTGGACAGCTGTCTTTTATACTGACAACGAGTTCAAACAGGTGCCATTCATACAGGTAACGAGTGGAGGATAGAGGAGCGTCTTCAAGAAGAAGTTACAGGTTTGTGAGAGCCATAAATCTTGCTTGTTTGTAGGTCACCAAATACTTATTTTCCATCATAATTTGCTAATCAATTCTTTAAAAATCAGACTGTGATTTTCTGGATTTTTTTTCCCCATTTTGTCTCTCATAGGTGAGGTATACCTATGATGAAAATTACAGGCAAATTAAAATTACAATTGCTCTCTTGTCCAAAATGTGATAATTTAATCTGGTAGAAACCACGGAAAAACTAAAATTTTCAAGTGTTGAGTCTAGAATTAAACCCATTATACCCAAATTGTATGAGTCAATCTACTTATATTCAACAAGAAAGAAAGGAAATCCAGGTCTTGGTACCTGTCAAAAGCAGCCACGGTGCTGATGGCCAGCAGCATGTAAAACAGACACTGTGATGGGTAAGCCAGGCAGTTGTATTGCTCCAGTAGGTTGGACAAAGCTGTGAGGTGCTGCCCAGCTAACACGAACACCACAACTATGTTCCATACTGCAAATCCTGCCAGGAAGCCGTGACAGTAAAGAGCGAAAATCCTGAATCAGATAAAAGAGAAGAAGAATATGTTTGAGTCACACTTGAGCATTAAATTGCTTCAACATCCATCCATCTTCCATACCGCTTGTCCTCATTAGGGTCAAGGGTGAATTGAAGCCTATCCCTGCTGACTTTGGGCGAGAGGTGGGGTACACCCTGAACTGGTCGCCCGCCATTTGCAGGGCACATGTAGACAGACACTCACGTTTACATTCACATCTAATTCAGTCTTTAATTAATTTAACATGCATGATTTTGGAATGTGGGAATAATATGCAGTACTTGAGGGAAAAAAAAAAAACTGAAAACCCACACAAGCACAGGTAAAACATGCAAACTCCACACAGGAAGGCTTGAGCCCAAAATCGAACCCTTAATCATAGCTGTGAGCCGGGAGTGCTAATCACTAGAACACAGTGCCGCCTGCATGAAAACCATCCCATCTATTGTAGTTTCACCTGAAGCTCTCATGCACCCTGATAGAAACATCTCTGGTGGTCCAGCGAGGCTGCATGGGCTGGAAGTCGTTGAGGTTTTCCATCTGGTCACTAGTCTTCCTCCAGTTTGACCGCTCTGCTGCCTGGAAGCGCTCTGGACAGTACCATAGATACACAATCAGCAGTGGTGGCAAGTGTACAAATACCTGGAAGTATTTTTTCATATATCTGTACTTCACTTGAGTGTTATTTTTTTTGGGACACATTTTTACTTTTACTCCCTCCATTTGAAAACGGACTGTACTTTTTATTACTTTGGCAAAATAGGCTAAGTACTTTTTTAAACCTCCGCGAATGACAACATGACATAAAGACGGAAATAAAGAGTGGTTAAGTAATCTTGGTTGATCGAGATCTGAAAATACGGACAGCATTAAGCTTCATTATCGAGCATTAGAGCATTATCAGCATTTATAGCATACATTATACAGCAACATTATTGATTGATCAACTAATCAATTAGCAGCATAATTGATTAATTGTTCCGAGACCTTGTTTAACTTAAAATTGTCCAAATCCTCAGAAATCCAGCCTCTCAACAGTAAAACATTTTATTCATTATAATAATAAAGCAGTAAATAATAATAATTATATTGATTATAATTAGGGGTCCCGCGATCTGATCTTAAGAGATCCAAAATCGGTCCAATAGAAGCAAAAAAAAAAAAAAAAAAAAAAAAAAAAAAAAAAAGTATCGGTTCGGATCGGACTAGATCTAAAATCTCAGGTTTTACCACTTCTATACAAGCAGTCCATTCCATGCGCTGGTCCAGCACTTTTATCCAGCAACGCCTGGACAGCATGCAGAGCCCACGTGTTCACAACAAGAGGTTGCCAAGGTGCTAACATAGTAGCAAGCCGTAAGAGTGAATGTTGCTTGCTTAAAGTTGTTTACTGACACTCCAATTGAAGTTCACTATAAAACTAAACACATAAAATAATTACACCTACTGGATGTTCAAATATATCACAGACTTCGTGTCTTTGTTATCTTTCACAAAAATTGCTAGCTCAAAGCTAACGCGCAATGAATGAACAACAACATTGATGAGGTAACGAAAATTACCATCGAACTCGCAGCACTCATATCTCTCAAAATACATGTGGAGAAAGCAAATGCTGTTCCCACATATACTGACAGTATAAAATAACTGAACCTTTTTTTTTTTTTTGTCCTGTTCGGCTGTTAGGTCGAGCAGAAAGGAAGATCTGTATCCCTTTTATGCCGGAACAGTTTTACTGTGTCACAGTGGACTCTTTCTTTGTATTTCTTTGTATTCGGAGGGATATTTATTGAGAATTACGGTCGTTCAGTCGAACAGAACAAAGTTTTTAAATGGGAGTGACAGAAAAAACAAAGGGGAGCGAATGAAAAGGTGACTAAATAATATACAAAAAGACAAAGCACAACCTGTAAACAAGATGAGGAAAGTAAAGTATTATACAGTGCTATAACCTGTGAGGGAAGGACAGGACTTGACAGGGACTGGAGGGCAAGCATGCAGGATAGGGGTTGTGGGCCCGGCTCTACAGCTGAAGTGTGGTGGGAGTGGCTATGCAAATTTAAAACATCTGTAGGACCAGAGTATAAGGGAGGGGATCACCAAGAAATTTGCATAGTGATAAGCTATTTGTCGCAATGAGTGAGTGCCCCCACACCCAACGAATAAGTCCCAGGGGTGTGTGCCTGCGCACACATCCAGTGAATTGACACCGTTTTGCATGGACAATAACCCGACTGGCAGTCATTGGCCCTACCCCGTGTATAAGTGGCCCCTAAGTGGTGTGTGCTAACCCAAAAGAGCACCGAACTCGCAGCACTTATATCTCTCCAAATACACGTGGAGAAACAAAATGCTGTTCCCACATATACTGACGGTATAAAATAACTGAAATGAACTTTAATCATTAATTTGCATTTAAAAGTATAATTTGTATTTATTATTAATTGAGGTTATTTGTCATGATTTTCTAATTTATTGTTTTGTTGAACTCGCAGCACTTATACCTCTCAAAATACAGGTGGAGAAAGCAAATATTGTTCCCACCATATACTGATAGTAAAAAAAAAAAACTGAAATTAACTTGAATTATTTTGCACTTTAAAGTTATAATTTGTATTCTTTATTTATTGGTTATTTTTCATGATTTTCAAATTTATTTATTTTTTGTTTTATCTATTGAAATGTAGAATGTGTTTATGTTTGAGTTAAGGTATGTTTATGTTGCAATTTAAATGTTGTTAATTATGTTTAATTGATGTTATTTTTAAGGATTTTCTTACACAAGTTTTATTTATTTGAATCAATGGTAGTACATGCTTCTTTTGAAAGTTACTTTATGTAACCCATTGGTTAATAATAAATGGGTAAATTTTTATCATACCTACTGTTGCAGATTATTATTCTCTGAGTAATATCACTTGAGCAAGCCTTTTGTAACATTCCTTACTACAAAATAGTAAAGTATGTATGATTATTGCGGATATCGGATAGGACCGATATCGTTATCAGCCAGAACTCAAGGCTGCTATATTGGTATCGGATCGGGACATCCTTAATTATAATAATAAAGATGAATAATTATCTTTGTGTTTCATCAAAATGAGGCATTTACAAATTTACTTGGGAAAACAATGATCAACATTTTTGCCTTTCTGACATGTTATGGACCAAAACCATAAACTGAATCATAATCATTATATGGTTGTGCATTATTCTGCACAGTCAATTTGAAATAATGTCCTGTTTTTGAATAAAGGGATGGTTTTTGATTTTTCTATCCTGTTCATCGAGTAATTGAAAAAATAATTAATTAACGGATTAATCAATTACCGTAATTTCTCGTGTATAATGGGCAACCATGTATAATACGCACCCCCAAAATTGACCTCAAAATTCTGGAAAACCCTTCTACCTATATATAATTAATTTTTAGAATGCATGATTTTGCTTCTACCCATATGATCAAAACATGAAGTATTATCTGAATTTTGTTAAGTTTTTTTTCAAATAATTATTCTGAAGTTTAGCACTTTATTTGAACACGTAATCCTTTTTTTAAATTTATTTCCTTGCTCTTATTTTGAAATTAACAGCCCTACTTTTATTGAGTAAATTAGAAAAAACACACTTGTGCTCATATGTTTGATTACCCAGGCAGAATTTGTCAGAATTTTAATGGGATTCAAATTAAACGGTCAAGCATTTCAGAAAAGCATTATCATTAAACAAAACATAGCCATAAAGACATTAATGATGGTTGTTGTTCAGTCAGTCATATTTTAAAAAGCAATATTTCACAAACTTTGCCAGGTTATGTAAACTTATGAGCACAACTGTACATATATCCAGTCATACATTCCCCTATCGTATTGGAATGAAAGTGTAGGCTACACGTTTTTTTTATAACCACTAGGTGGCGTTGGCATATTAGAATGAAAGTGTACAGCTTTTTCATAACCACTAGATGGCGACATACATTTATACAATGTGATTTTTTCCCCATTTGCCCCTATATCTATGTATAATGCGCACTATTGACTTTTGACAATTTTTTTTGGGGGGGGGAATGCGCATTATACATGAGAAATTACAGTATTAAAATAATTGTTAGTTGAGGATGGCTTAACCAGTTTGTAGGTAAAGGGGGGAATTATTATTATTTTTTTTTTTTACATACAGGGCCAGGTAGTTTTGAATATCTTTTTTTCCTTAACAAATAAAATCACAATTTTCAAAACTGCATCTCTGTTTTAAAGTGGGATATCTTTGTCTGATATTTACATTAGTTTGATGACCTTAAACATAAAAGTGGGCAACCTATGCAAAAAAAATAATATTTTGAGAAGGGGGCAAATACTTTCTCACGGCACTTCTTTTTTTCCATTTTGCCATGTTGACCAAACGGATGACATAATTGACAGTAAACGTATTTTTACTTTCATACTTAAATACATTTCAGAGTGTACTTTAGTTTTAAGTAAAGGAGTTAAATCAGTACTTTTACCATTTTCTTGTTTTTAAGCATGAGTACTTTTGCCATCTCAGTGTACAGTAGTCTAAAAGCCATTCCATCACTTACTGTTCCGCTCTATGAAGACCTTTCCGACTGGCTGACTCTGTCCTTGTGGGGCAGAGAACAGGGAATGTTGTTGTATATGAGATGCCATGTCAGTGATAATGTCATCCTCCTCTACATCCAGTTCATCAGGAAGTGACGATTCCACAACTTTTGATTTCCTGAAATTATGGAAACAAGATAGGTCATGTATGCAACACCCATCCAAATCAACACAAAATAAGAACTACCACCGCATCTTACTTTTTCTTTTTGCTTTTTTTAACCAGTTCTTCATCAGTGGTCTGATCCACTGCGACCCCATTCACCAGGTCAGCTTGGTCATCTTTAAGATGTGGAAGCGAAAACAAAAACAGCTTGTCAATTTCCATTTCCTATCATTAAATAAGGAAATGAATTGTTGACGGCGGCCAGTGGAGCAACGCTGAGGTTGACTGATTGATTTGGACATAGAAACAAAAGCATATTTGAAAAAAAATAAAATAATAAATGTATTATTGTTATATATTGTTAAAACGAGGCAATAAATTACATCTTTTGGCACAGTTTATGTTCAAAAGGAGTAGGAGGAAGTAAAAACTTAACTATCCATATCCCTTAGTCTCTCAATATTTTTTATCTTATAATATCATATTAATAAATAAGTCATTAAGTCATAAATAAGTCATTACAAAATATAAATAGACAAACTGATATAGGCATTAAATCGGAATTAGACACTTGGCCCTGCAGTGTAAATCCTGCCTTAGAGGTGACACTAATTGAAGATCATTCCCCATATGACTCTACCTATAGTTGCTGTCTTTTTCTTCTTTTTCTTCCTCTGAGGGAGTGCATCTGTCGCAGTTTCAAGTGAAAGATGGTCACCGATCTGAGAGGTCCTTCTGCTGCCCAGGCCATCCATCTCCATTCCCTGATCTAAAAACGATGCATGCCACTTAAATTATGATTATAAATGAATAGTTTCCATTCAATGTGAGCACTGTGCGCACCGTCTGTGTCAAGTGCTTCGCTAGCCTGCTTTTTCACCCTCTTCTTCTTGTGTTTTGGCACTTCAGTGACATTGGCAGAGTTAAATCAAACTCATGCTTTCATTAAAATGGTCAATTATTTATTTTCTGTCAGGTCCTTACTCACCAGCTGCATCTTCACTTCAGTGTCCACATATATGAGAAAAGACAGGGCCAAGTTTGTCAAAGTAATGTAAACAAAGACGCTTTTTTTTTTTTTCTCCTTTCTTGATTTTAAAGAAATGGGTGTGCTTACCTTGGCACTGTGGGAAGAGCCCTTTGTCCTCGCTAAAGAAAGAGAGAGAACCACAAGTGAATTTACTTATGTGTATTTGTATCAATTATTGTTACAGACGATGAAAAGACAAGAAAGAAACTTCACCGGTGTCTTTCTGGGCATTCCACACAGAATCAGCAAGAGTCGAGTGAAGCTGTACATTACGTCCTGTTGTTAAATCCTCTGCTAAATGCTAAATCTGTGGTCAAGCATCTGCCAGGAGTAAGGATTACTCAGGGCACAGGTCAAAGCCTTTGATACTCTGAGTGTGTGTGGGTGGATTAGTGTATGGTAAAAGAAGTAACTACTGTAGTACAAGAGATCTCTGGTCAAATGTAATTTTGATCTTTTTACTTAATAATAATGTGGTGGCCGTGACTGATCTGGGGCAGCAGAACAGCTCACCTCCAAGGACTTGGGCTATGGAAACAGAAGGTCATGATTTGAGACCTATGATGGACATAAAAATGAAAAATGGCATCTAGTTGTAGGAGAGAAGCTAGTCTGCTTCCTGACTACTATCAAGGTGCCTGACAGAAGAGTGTAAACTGAATGTCCCCTCAAGGAATTATAATTAGAAAACTAACAAAATATAGAGCAAATCTCTGCAAACACAAGTAGTTACGACAGCTTTGTTTTGAGGTTTACTAGAGATTGCTATTGTTGAAATGGTGTGTGAATGCTGAAAAGCTGATGATGAACTGAAATACCATGCAATTAATTTGAGTTGTTGAAAAGTAGAATGTTAGATGTCAAGTTACAATATGTTGACTCGTTCAAAATTTGTGAAAGGAAGAGGTAAAGGTCTATGAATTGGCAAATCTTATTGTAAACATTTGCAAATTTGGGGAATGTGATAAAGATTGAAGAAGTTAGATTGGTTTGAAACGGTCAAGAAATGTGGACAGCATGGGTAAGATATCCATTCAATGTTGGACTTCATTTGTGAGAAGTGTGTACTTTTGAGAATGTGGAAAATAGTTCAACTTTAATTTGGAATGGGAACGATGCAGAGCTTTTTTGTTGCCCATCTTTTTCTGGGGGCGAGGGTGGATGCAGAATTCTGGTAAAACTGGAATTTTGGGAAAGTAATGTCAAACATGTCCTGAATAACGTATACAGAATGTGGAATTTTGAATGGTTTGAACTGGTGGAGAAACGTAGAACAGCGAAAACGGGACGAAGAAAAAGGTTTCTTCTATGTAGAAGATGTTTTTCCACCACTGACAAATTAATAAAGGCGAATCAATGGCTTTGAAAATAATAATAACAATGACCTGCGGCAGAGGTGGGAGCTCCCTGGGTCGCATTTCCTAAAAGGGAAACAGAGTACAAGCAATAGCTAGCATAGCCACACGTCACGTCACGTTTAAAAATCAAACGTACTGCACCGACGTAAACCATTTCATAGCGTAATGGTTAGCTACATTGCTTTCATCGAGTTAATTATGAGCCATGAACAATTGAACTAACGCTTTCAGTTTCAATAGCCGGCATGCACGCAATCGAAACTGAGGTTACTCTCTAATAGAAGCGTTACCTTCGAGAGCTCGTTGTCCATATCCAGTTTAAGCAGTTCTGCTGGAGTAAATTTTTTTTTTTTTTTAATTTCATTATCAGATACGGTGTGTGATAACCGCACACGTTGGAAGCCTTACTGGGAACATTTATTTATTATATATTTTTTTAGTTTTTTGGCTACGGCATCGAAGAACAACTATCGAAGCGCACGTGAGTACGACGAGAGGCACAGCGAGGATCCGGTGGGTGTTGTCGAAATAAAAGCGCACAAAAATCAGTCAAACTTGACAGGTTTATTATCATCACAAAGATTTCAAAGTACCAAATCGCCAACGTTGAATTTCACAATTTTTTTTAACAAGAATGTAAACACCAAGTTTTGTTTTGTTATGCGTTGTATGCAGCAACCCATTTTAAAATACAGTATGAACAAAAAACAAGCACAACAAATAAGATAATGTACCTCACAGTCCAAATTGTAAACATTGAACAAAACAAATCATGCTCCCGCAGGTAAGCATATAAGAATGAGAGACAGGAGGTGAAATAATATTACAATGGATGCAGCCATAAATTGGGCAGTGCGGTGATCTAGTGGTTAGCGTGTCTGCTCCAAAATTCTGAGTTCAAATCTCAGCTCCGGCCTTCCTGTGTGGAGTTTGCATGTTCTCCCCATGCTTGGGGAAGTTTTCTCCTGGTACTCTGGCATCCTCCGACATTTAGTTTAATTGAAGACTAAATTCCCCATGGCTGTGAATATCTATAAAGTATGTTCCCTGTAACTGGCTAACGACCAGTCCAGGGTGTAATCCACCTCTCGCAGCAAAGTCAGCTGGGATATGCTCTTTACATTGTTGTGCTGATCACAAAACATCTTTCACAGTAAATTGCTACCATGATAACAGGGGGTACATCTCTCTTTAACCTCTTACATTTTTGTCTATGTGCCTGTGGTGGGTTGTATCCAGTTGGTGGGAACCCACTGCGGCTCATCCTGCGCCTTCCTAACCGCTGTCAGCAACTGGACGCAGGACTCCTGCAAGTCATTGTTAATAATCACATCGTCAAAGAATTGTGAGTAGTGGGACTCCAGTTTCAGGGCGGCCTCCTCCATCTCCTGGAAGTCTTCATCCTATTGGATGGAGGGTACATTAAACACAATCCTCCAACTCTGTACTGTCAACATCTTGCACATAGATCACATGCTTACATTCATCCACCCATCCATCCATCCATCCATCCACTCACTTTGAAGGGGCGATTGACGTAGTAGTCAGTGGTTATGTTCGAGTCTTGTCTCGACTCTCTGAGTTGCTCCAGAGGCGGTGGCTTCACATAGATGATAAAAGCCCAGAGGTCATGTGTTCTCACAGTCGGAATGGCCTAAATGTGGTAAATGTAAAGAAATTCTATATCATTTTGGAAAAGTATTCATTGTTTTGTATGCAAGTATCGCCATCCACTTACATTTGGTTCAATGTCAATGACACAGATCTTCCCACAATTTAAAACTTCTCTCACAGTGTCTCTGCTGGTGCCATACAGATTCCCTTTATACTCGCTATACTCCAAGAACCTGCAGGCCATTGTGAGTGCAAACAAGAACAATTAGAACTTTCTCTTCTAATCTTGATAACTGGGTAAGGAAGGAGGTTCCAGTTGTGGAGCTGATGTTGAACAGATATTATGGTCCCTATACATACCGTGCCATCAACCATTGTCTTTGGTTATCTATGAATATATACAGTATTTGGAGTAATTTGTGGAATTAAATACGAAGCAGTCACACCTGCTTTTGTACACCATGTTTTCAAAGACCTCTCGAGTGATGAAGTGATATTCTCTGCCAGACTCCTCGTATCCTTTGGGTGGTCTTGTGGTGTCTGGCCAGGGAAACAGAAAGCATTAACATTTTGGTTGTAGTCTTTTTCTTTCACTCTGGATATCAACTGTATGTGTTCTTATACAAATATGGTTAATGGTTGGCCACATACAAGGTACTGCTCCTTGGAATGTGTTGGGATTCATTTCAATCAAGCGCCTGCGAAGTTCATTCACACCCACACCCGATGGACCTACGACAAAAGACTTGCATTTTCCAACACTTAACCAAAAACGTTTTTTGTGAGATGCAAAAAGTCATACCTAATAGGGCAATGAGGCGGTGCACATCGCTAGAACTGCGCTGGTAGTGCACCACCTCCTCATAGGCACAGTGGAGAGCACTGTTGCAATTATTGGAACAGTGAGTGGGGCAAGACGTTAGGGCGGTGCTGTGAAAGCGTCTGCGACATAGACGCAAGCTGCGCCTAAAACCAGCTGAGAAAAAAACATCACTTCTACACCACACAATTTCTAATGAACCATTATGTTGAAATGCCAATGAGAGATTGATTACATACCGAGGTACACTCCCTCAACGCTGCTGCTGAAATCATCACCCTCTGTATTGACATGAAAACAATTTAAATGGGAAGTAAATGGAAATATAGATTTCCATCCATCCATCCATCCACCTTCTACCGCTTATCCGAGGTCGGGTCGCGGGGGCAGTAGCTTTAGCAGGGACGCCCAGACTTCCCTTTCCCTAGCCACTTCATCCAGCTCTTCCGGGGGGATCCCGAGGCGTTCCCAGGCCAGCCAAGAGACGTAGTTTCTCCAGCGTGTCCTGGGTCGTCCTCGGGGTCTCCTCCCGGTGGGACGTGCCCGGAACACTTCACCGGGGAGGCGTCCGGGAGGCATCCGAATCAGATGCCCCAGCCACCTCATCTAGCTCCTCTCGATGTGAAGGAGTAACGGCTCTACTCTTGAGATCCTCCCGGATAACCGAGCTTCTCACCATATCTCTAAGGGAGAGCCTGGACACCCTGCGGAGGAAAACTCATTTCGGCCGCTTGTATCCGGGATCTCGTTCTTTCGGTCACGACCCACAGCTCGTGACCATAGGTGAGGGTAGGAACGTAGATGGACCGGTAAATCGACAGCTTCGCCTTTCGGCTTAGCTCCTTCTTTGCCACAACGGATCGATACAAAGTCCGCATCACTGCAGACGCTGCACCGATCCGCCTGTCGATCTCCCGTTCCATTCTTCCCTCACTCATGAACAAGACCCCAAGATACTTGAACTCCTCCACTTGGGGCAGGATCTCATCCTCGACCTGGAGAGGGCACGCCACCCTTTTCCGACTGAGGACCATGGTCTCAGATTTGGAGGTGCTGATTCTCATCCCAGCCGCTTCACACTCGGCTGCGAACTCGTCCAGTGAGAGTTGGAGGTCACGGCATGATGAAGCCAACAGAACCACATCATCTGCAAAAAGCAGAGATGCAATACTGAGGCCACCAAACCGGACCCCCTCTACGCCTCGGCTGCGCCTAGAAATTATGTCTATAAAAGTTATGAGCAGAATCGGTGACAAAGGGCAGCCTTGGCGGAGTCCAACCCTCACCGGAAACGAGTCCGACTTACTGCCGGATATGCGGACCAAACTCTGACTCCGGTCGTACAGGGACCGAACAGCCCGTATCATGGGGTTCGGTACCCCATACTCCCGAAGCACCCCCCACAGGACCACCCGAGGGACACGGTCGAACGCCTTCTCCAAGTCCACAAAACACATGTAGACTGGTTGGGCGAACTCCCATGCACCCTCAAGGACCCTGCCAAGGGTGTAGAGCTGGTCCACTGTTCCACGGCCAGGACGAAAACCACACTGCTCCTCCTGAATCTGGGATTCAACTTCCCGACGGACCCTCCTCTCCAGCACCCCTGAATAGAACTTACCAGGGAGACTGAGGAGTGTGATCCCCCCTGTAGTTGGAACACACCCTGTAGTTGGAACACACCCTCCGGTCCACCTTCTTAAAAAGGGGGACCACCACCCCCGACCACCTTACGGCCACAACTCCGGTCGGCCTGCCTCAGCAATGGAGGCGTGGAACATGGTCCACTCGGACTCGATGTCCCTCGCCTCCCCCGGAATATGAGCAAAGTTCTGTCGGAGGTGGGAGTTGAAACTCCTTCTGACAGGGGATTCCGCCAGACGTTCCCAGCAGAACCTCACAATACGTTTGGGCCTGCCACATCGGACCCGCATCTTCCCCCACCATCGGAGCCAACTCACCACCAGGTGGTGATCAGTTGACAGCTCCGCCCCTCTCTTTACCCGAGTGTCCAAGACATGAGGCCGCAAGTCCGATGACACGACCACAAAGTCGATCATCGAACTGCGACCTAGGGTGTCCTGGTGCCAGGTGCACGTGTGGACACCCTTATGCTTGAACATGGTGTTCGTTATGGACAATCCGTGACGAGCACAGAAGTCCAATAACAGAACACCGCTTGGGTTCTGATCGGGGGGGCCGTTCCTCCCAATCACGCCCTTCCAGGTCTCACTTTCATTGCCCACGTGAGCATTGAAGTCCCCCAGCAGAACGATGGAGTCCCAAGCGGGAGCGCTCTCCAGCACCCCCTCCAAGGACTCCAAAAAGGGTGGGTACTCTGAACTGGTGTTTGGTGCATAGGCACAAACAACAGTCAGGACCCGTCCCCCCACCCAAAGGCGGAGGGAGGCTACCCTCTCGTCCACCGGGGTGAACCCCAACGTACAGGCGCCGAGCCGGGGAGCAATAAGTATACCCGCATCTGCTCGGCGACTCTCACCGTGGGCAACTCCAGAGTGGAAGAGAGTCCAACGCCTCTCGAGAGGACTGGTACCAGAGCCCAAGCTGTGCGTGGAGGCGAGTCCGACTATATATAGTCGGAACTTCTCGACCTCACACACCAGCTCGGGCTCTTTTCCTGCCAGAGAGGTGACATTCCACGTCCCTAGAGTCAGCTTCTGTTGCCGGGGATCGGATCACCAAGATCCCTGCCTTCGGCAACCGCCCAGCTCGCATTGCACCCGACCCCTATGGCCCCTCCCACAGGTGGTGAGCCCATGGGAAGGGGGACCCACGTTACCCTTTCGGGCTGTGCCCAGCCGGGCCCCATGGGTGCAGGCCCGGCCACCAGGCGCTCGCCTTCGAGCCCCACCTCCAGGAAATATAGATTTACGACAGAAATTGACAATTTATGCATGAATAGTCAACCCCCCTGTTGGCCAAATGGATAGGATGTGACCGGACTAGTCAGTCAATATTTCTGACCTCCAAACCTTTAGACCCAGTCTAGACACCCCACTAAGAACGGGCTAGAACCGCCACTGCGCTCACTCTGCCCCGCTGTACTGCATTGCCAATGCTGAGTACAGAAAAGTACACAAAAGTCACTCGATATGTTTTTGCTTGGTTTTTGAACAATAGCTGCTGGAGGGCTCGGATGCAGTGCTATTTGTCTATAACTTTCCATAATATGTCCCCTTTAGGCAGCATGCCGAGAAGCGTAATAATAATAATTTCTGTCTTCCACAGAAACTGTGAAAATAATCAAAGGAGGGAAGGGTAAAAAGTCCTAAAACAATTGAATCCTTCAATTCCCATCTTGTAATTTATCAGGGACACTCTAAATTGAATTACACCGGACATCAGTTTAATAAGTTCAATGAATTGTAAATTATCCATTTGAATTTAGGTCAGTTTTGGTACGCTGGAGTTTAATCTCTCACCGTCTCTGAGTTCGTCTGTTGTTCCGAATTAGATGGCATGTGAAAAGAAGATGTAAAAGGCAACACATTTCACACATCATAACAAACCAGCACTGATTGAGTTCACAAAGATGTAAAATGGCAACACATTTCACACATCATAACAAACCAGCACTGATTGAGTTCACAAAGACTTACCTACCAGATTCAAAGGCCTCCTCATCTGGCAGAAAGAGAGAGAAAAAAAACACGGTGGAATTATTTGACATTTAATTTCACAGCAAATGTATTGGGTGAACATTTACCTGCTTCAACACATTTTTCATCAATGGCCATTAAGTCCGCCTCTGTGAGGAGAAAATTGAGATAAAGATGTCATACATTTGAACTGGCGAGTGTGTAATGTTACATTAAAATTGGTAACTAAGCCTTACCTTCCTCCACCGTGTTCACTTCAGCAAAGCAAGGGAGTGAAAAAACATTTACATGCATTTAGTATGTAGACGTGGCGCCTGATTCCAAGATCCCACATAGCAGGTGCTTTATTGTGTGTTTGCTCTAACAGATTGCGCATGCTTTTGGCAACAGTTGTAAAAGTGGTGGAGACTGCTGTATTTAAATAAGGGTTTTGCACTTTAGGCAGCTCTGATGGATTTCACCATAAAAGATTTGGGAGAGCAGTGGAAGTGCAAAATGAAGTTTGAAGTGATGGAATTGGAAGTGTTTGTGGAAGAGGCAAAGAAACATATTATTGAGTTACACAAAAGAAATTATTGCTCCGATAATTTTGGGGAAGCTGCAGACCGCAAAAAAGCCATGTTTCGTTTAACTTAACTCACCCCGAGTGTGTGGTAATTGGATGTGTCCTGCGAAACGTTGCATTTAAAATGTGAGACAGCACACCTGAAAAACTGCTCTGGGAGTGGCGAGCACCAATTGCCATAGTGCGCTGAATTGTCCCAGGCAGAAGAAAATACAGAGTTGAAAAGCATTTTGTCTTAGGTTATATCCCATGACTCCTTCTTGTGACTGGTTCTACATCACCCCATAGATCATTCAGAAGCTCCAAAATTGCACTGCCAAAGAGACAGTTATGCCACAATAATTTAGTTTCATTTGTAAAATTGTTTACACAAATGGAAAATATCCTCTCATTTTGCTTATGCCTCCTCCGTGCCACAGTTATTACAGTCACGTTAGGCACAGTTTGCACCTGCCTTTCAGACACATTTAAAAACGCAAAATCAGCCGTTGCAATTCTTCTTAGGTTTGATAAATTACATTGTGCCTGCTAAATTCACCTATTTGCATCTACTCCTTCTAGAACACATAAAACGAAGTGTGTGGCAATTTTTCCCGTTTGGCAGACATCCTGGGTGTGCCCGGTTAGTACATCAGTTACCACGTGTTTTCACATGCAATGAAGTTAGAAGCTTGTTTTTGCACTCGCAAACCTTTAGTAAATCCGGCTCATACTGTACGGGTGTATGATTGTTCAAATTGGGTGAACTCACGTATTTGTATTTGGATACAGGTGTGCGGCTGATAAGGCAACAAGTCCCTCTGCCTCCTGCAATAACATGCACATCCACGTTAGGCTAATTTAACGTCTTTGTCTAACATGTTAGAAGCAGAGGGCTGAAGTGACCGTTTAAGCAGTTTGCTGGAGGGAATAAGGCCTGCACAGGCCATGTCGCTGGGCAGTTTCTTGGCTTGCCACCACAGAGCATCTGTCTGATCTACGATTTCCAGAACATCGCCTTTCTTGAAGCTCACGCCAGCGTCTGTGCAAGGGATGGTGGGATCTTGTTGAGGGCTGTAGTCCACCATAGCTCGCACGTAAAGCTGATGGGTAACAAGATAATTTAGAGAAGTTAGAGGATGAGTCAGGAAGTGAGGATGGAAGTGGGAAGAGAGGACAACTCACCATTGTGTGGCTGTGAATCGGCCTGTCGGTGATGGGAACCACTTTGAAAATGATGGTTCCTTGCGCTCTGGCCTGCTGGTTGGAATGAAAACAGTGGAGGAGACTTATTCATACCTAAAGTTTAATGCCACTGCGATTACATCATTTAGAATTTGGCCAAATTTTCTGGGAGGAAATTTGGCATATGTTGCCAAAAAAGTTTGGAGTTTGAACCAACCATCTTTACGCTCGCATGATAGAGAAGGAAGTAAAAATTTCACTTAAAAATGTCCTATACAGTTAGATAGTTTTATGATAGTTTATGATTCCCATCGGAAAGGATTATTTCCGATGGGAAAAAATGTCTCAAAATCGGAACAAATCAGAGTCGATCGGAACGTTGTGTTCAACCTTAAAAGTTTAACGATACTTTACAACACTGACATGTTACTAAAAATGAAAGTTGATAGGATTGTTGTGTATGAAATCCACCAACCTACCACAACTTGAATGACTTGCTCTGGCTCCAAGCCGTCCACCGGAAATCCATTCACTTCTATGATCCGGTCACCCGCGTGAAGCAAACCTGCTCACACAAATCATTCATAATTTCACTGGGGCTTCAGTGACCTTCATGACCTGCATCATTAACACAACTAACTTAACCCTGATATACAGTACTCTTTATTTTCCATGCACCCATAGTATGTTTCGGGCCAAATTTGACCCAGGTGCAGAATATCCCCATCCTACTGTAATTGTTAGTACTGTATATTATGAGCTAAAGTTCATTTCAAAATGTATTAACAGTCTGTCTGACATTAATAAGTAAATGATTAATCCTTAATCAATGTTTCAGAGAAAAGGGAATAGTATTTGTATTTGCTGCATTGCAAATACATGTTTTTTGCAGGTGCACATCTTGCACCTTTGCTAAGGTACCCTATGACCTCGGTATGATTCCCGTTCCTTATGTTTACTACTGTATGTATGGTCATTCCTATGCTGTTTTACTCTTTCACTCTTTCAAGATTCCCCCATGACCCTTCAAAATCATCAGGTTTGAAAGTGTCAAGCTGTTTCCTGGGAACACAGGTCGAGACTTTCAAATTCGCAAGTGAACACCGTCCCATAAAACACACACACACACAAACAAACACACACCCACACAGATGATTTAGTCTTTTACGGTTTCGAGATACCTCCAATGACCCTTCAAAGACGAACAGGTGCATGTTTATGTGAGAACCTGTGAAAATGTGATGGAAACAGACAGTACCTGGGAAAGTGTCAAGCTCCCCCTTGAACACTATTACCACTTTCCCATTAAAAACACACATTTATGGTATGTGCAGTTTCAAGGTCCTCACTATTTTAATCACTGATGGTGTAGTGGTACACTCGCCTGACTTTTGGTGTAGGCAGCGTGGGTTCAGTTCCCACTCAGTGACGGTGTGAATGTGAGTGCGAATGGTTGTCCGTGTCTATATGTGCCCTGCGACTGACTGGCGACCAGTTCAGGGTGTAGTCCGCCTTTCGCCCGAAGTCAGCTGGGATAGGCTCCAGCGTCCCGCGACCCTAACCAGGATAAGCGGTGTTGAAAATGGATGGATGGATGGTTAATCTACAATGCATTTTAGTAGACATGGCAAATATTCACCCGGAACAGCCTGAGTGTACACAAAATATGTTGCAGCTTTACAAAACAATGACATTTAAAATTATGTTCACCTTTGTGTATTTTGGGTCACTTTAGGAAAAGTCATTATATTTCGAGGGGGGAATGAAATTTAGCCCTATAGTATTTTTATCCCATTTATTTTTTTTATTGCTGTCAAATGTCAAAACTCATAGATTTGACCTGAACAGTATGTACCTGTAAGAGTTAAAGGCAGAACTCACCACTGCGATCAGCCAGTCCTCCATGAATCACCCGAGCCACAAAGATCTCCCCAGTAACTTCGTTTCTCTTTATTGTTGCTCCCTAAAACAGAAAGGAGACCAGATAAGAAATGTGAGGTGCAGTTGAGGAGCAATGGCACAACCAATGGATTCAGTTAAATGAAGAGTCCAGAGTGGCTGTAGTAAGATGAAAGAAAGGGAGAAAACAAACACAAATGACTGTCAAGCAGAGCAGAGAGTGAAAGTGGAAATTAGAATGCAGGAAAACGATGAAGATGGAAACTTAAATGACCCAAAAAATATGCAACTAACACAAAGCAGCTTGAAAAGATCCAAGTGGTGGACTTTTTGCTGTCTTGCGCCTCTCACGTCACTGTCTTCTTCCCTTTCTTCCGCTGGTTGGAGCGACCTCCTCTTACCGCGAAGGAAGCTTCTTTGGCTTCTCCCAAGTTACCGTTAGTCAAAGGATGCGATGAAGGAGGATTTTTGGGCTTGAAGTGGGGCGATCCACGGCAGGATCCAGGCAGACAACTGCTAGCTCGGGAGGTGGAGGGCTTATCTGGGCAGCTGCTGAGGGAGCTGGAGGATGACGATATCAGCGAAGGCATGGAGGAAAGGGATGGACGCTGCACTTTGCTCTTGTTGGGCGTCCTTTGCTGCTCAGCAACTGCACATTTAGCTAGTTGGGGGCTCCTCTCTGTTCTGTTGGTATTGAGGACCAGCTGAAGCCGCTCTACAACCTGGCTGAGCAAGTTCAAAGCTTGGGAGTTGCCCTGGACTGTTTCAGACATGCGCTCTGTTGCAGTTGCCATCTTCTCCCCTAGGAGCTGGATGTCCTTGATGCTGCTCTCCATCGAGCTAGCGGCCAGCTGCACTGTGCTCCGCAGTTCGTCCAGACTCTCCTGCTTGGCGAGCTCCACAGGAGTGTCCCGAGGGATCTTTACCAGGCGGTGGGGGCACATGGGGCTGGGGGGCGCTGTGCGAATCTGCGGGCTCTGGTTTCTTAGCCTTGGAGGCAGATTTGGCTGTGGGTAGTGGTCCACGTTGGCGTAGTAGGGTATGGAGAGAAAAGGCGGAGACAGAGCCCATCGCTGGGGCGCGTTGGGGGCATGGATAGGCGGCGGAGACGGTTGATCCTCATTTTTGCCGTCTAACTCTTCAATGAAGTTGTCTCCCAAAAGAAAAGAGACGGACCCCTGTGTTACAATCATTGAACAGTGATGGCCAGCGTGATAGATGATGGAAGAGGACAACGTGGTTGAGGATGGATGATGGTCAGATAATTTCTTACCAATCAGGACCGACCTGTAGACTGAGGGAGCAGAGTGGTTCACATTCTTCTGCCAGAGGAGGTCGGCGTAACAAACCCTGCACTGGCTCATTGGTTTGCAAGTGCGGCTCATGCCCGTGTAGCAACATGGGCGGCGTGGCCGAACACTTGGGTGACACACCACCTCAGCTGATGGGTAACTGCCTCTGTGCACGCTACACACTGCTGAACCCTTCTCATCAGGGCTTGAGATGTGCCTAGACCCCATTACCCCCGCTAAGTGAAGCCTCTGTCGTGTTAGGCGCCTCAGAGTATCCCAGTGACTGCAGATCCCAGTGCTTGTTTTTTTTGCCACAGGAGGGTACATGGCAGGCAGTTGTGAACAAGTTCTCAGATGGTTGCAAAGCTGTGAGACAACAAAAGGACTCAAAGGACACTTGTTTTGACATTTGTTTCAAGCTGGTGGTTTCTGCTGATCACACCATCTGCAGGCTCACAACGCAATCAGGGTAGTGAATGTTAAGAATGATTCGAAACAGAAGCAAACATTGGAAAACACTAATGAATAAATTGAAAAAAGCTAGATTGCATGTCAAAGGGACTCATGCAGAAAACCTGTCACAGGGTGATCCCATCAAAATGTGACCCAGTTCTGCTCTAAATACTGAATCAGCTCAGAGCTCATCTGATTGAAACCCAACCCAAGAACAGTTTTCTCCTGGCAGCTCACCAGCGGCTGTTTGTTCTTGACCAGGCACACGATCCTTGTGGCCTCCTCCTCTTCATCTGGAACCTCAGCTGACATTGGCGGCAACACAGGCTCATAGTTATTTTGGGCCACGGTATCATGTGCAGAAAGCAGAGCCTGCATAGACAACGCAAAATGTTCATACAATTTGCCCAAAAACTAAGTAAATGTATGTAAATGAGTTGGGGTACCTGAAGGTGAGGCTGTCGCAGGAGTCGGTCAAGCTCCTTAGCCTCCTCGGAGCAGCCTGGCAGTGCCTTGATGTCAATCAGCAGCTGCAGAAGAAGGAAAAAATCAGTGTGGAGCAAACATCAAGCAACAGAAAAGCATCTGAAGCAAACTGGAGTGAAACCTGAAATGAGAGTCCGGAGGCATAGTCCAGAACTGCCGCTGGGGAGTCTCGCAGGTACCTTTGAAGACACTCATAAACCTGTTAAAAGTGTGACATCATCATTCCTGTGTTCATGTGGTGGACCAGATATTTCGCCTTCCTGAGTAGAAGGTGATGAGGTGGTGATGCTGAAGTAAGACTGCTGATCCAGTCTTGTTGAACAAAGAGAACTTTATCATCAGCTAGCAAGTATCAGTTTAAGACCTGCAGAACTTGAAAGAGGTCCATTAAGATGTATAGGTTAGTATATGTGGGTACTGAGCTTGGAAGTTCCTGAGGAACTTTCTCTATGAATGTGTTTGTGGTGTTATGGGCCTAGAATTAGAACCAGAGCTTAAAGGTATGTTAATGGGCAACATATCAAGCAGATACTGTACCTCAATAATGAAAGAGTATTTAATGTGTGCGCATGGGTGAGTGTATGTGTGCGAGTGTGCACCTTAAGCAGTGACTGCAGCCAGGAAGCGTTGAGCAGACTGTGGAGAATCTCTGCTCCATCAATGTCCTGATTCAGCGTACACCTCACCTCTTCTACTACATCTGTCAGGATCTGACGAAGGCCTGCAAAACGTGCCCGTACAACCACTCAGTTAGACACAGCTGGCGACAATACTCCATTACTGCGGACAAATATGACACTCTATTCTCTCTACTCACCCTGCTCTCCCAGTTCATAGTGGGGGCTTAACACCTGAGCCTCCACCTCCTGCCTCATGGTGACTGGACCACCAACCTTTGACCCTTAACAGCTGAAAAGTCTGCAAATTTTAAGAACGGAATAACATTTTCACAGCAATATCGAAGAAACTTCACTTCACCACCACATCCTCACAAATGCAACATATTAAATATAATTCCCACACGCCAGGTAGTGATCCTGAAACTTTTGGGGCCTTTCTCTGACAGCTGACCCCTTTATCTAATGGTAATCCATTCTTGAGCTGGTTGTTGGTGTGAAAGGTCATGGGTTAATGGCACACTTCACAGAGGTTACAACATCACCATGATACTATTATGTCTTCATAATAGTATCAGGATGATGCAGACCTCAATCTCTGCTTCATCAAGCACAATAGAATGAATCCAAATCTAGGCTATTTTTTTTCATTATGGGTTTTAATGTAAAAAACAGTACATTGTATTCTTATGCAAACAAGTTGTTTCAGCCTGTCATGTTAAATTGCATTTAAAATGACATGGTCATGCAACATACATTTGAATGTCTTTAACAAAGTGTATTTACCTGCACGTCCAAGAGGATAACAAGATTTTATCTTCCAGATGTTGTGCTCTTCATCACATCAATCCAATTGCATACACACATAAAATATCTGGCGGTAAATCATTCCCAAGCGACTGAACCAAGAACAGAACCCAGCACTGTCATCAAGCCATGAAGACTGACAGAGCTGTAATCTCTCCCGATCCCACTTAATCCCAGGCAAGTGAGCCTGTTGCCTCTGACCACCGGAAGCCAGTTCCTCCCTCACCGGCTGGCTCGTTTGCAGGGAGATGACAAATCTTAACTCTTTCGGAATCGGGTGGCACACAGGCAGAGCTACGCGGACGATTCAGGTGTCACATACTTTAGTAGCTCCACTACTTAATCATTGGTCAAGTTGATTTGTTTTGCCCAATTTGTTCAAGTGACAAGCATCTTATTTTTAAACACTTTAAAAATTAAAGAACAAAACATTTGACAATGAACAAGAGATGAGTTCTGGTTCATGTATTGCCCTTATGATTTAATGGGGCATGTGTTGGAAATTATGTAATAACAAACACGGCTCAACAAAACACATTTTTATTGTCACATCTCATTGGTTTCCATGAGAAAATTAAAGAGTGCTTCATGAACATGTTTGTCTTAAATAGGCCTTAAAATTCGTATTAACCAGAGCACTGGTAAAACTTTTCCTTCATGTCAGTGTTATATCATTACACATTAAATGGACACAAAAACACCCCTGGTCAAACTTTTGTTTTGTTTTGGTGATATAAAAAAATGAGAAAAGGCATTGTGACCTATAATCTATACAACAGACAATAACAACATCTCCAACACGTGGGAAATTGTGTTATGGTAGGATGAAACCAAGGTTGAACTTTTCGGCCATAATTCCAAAAGGTATGTCGGCACAAACATAACACTGCTCATCACCAAAAGAACATCCAGTGAAGCATGGTGGTGGCAGCATTACACATTGGGCTGTTTTTCTTCAACAAGGTGGAGCGAATTATGAAGTTCGAAATATCAGTGTCAGCACAAAACCTTCAGGTTTCTGCTCCAAAGCAAGGAAAATGTTAGGAAATGACTACTAGAACATCTGAACTTTATTTAGGGTTAATCAAAGGCACTTTAAATGTTGGCAGATGTGTGCTGACTCCCATTTAACATGAGTTTGAATGTGATTTGTTGATTCTGAACAAAGCTGCATTCCAGTTATAATAGGGTGTGCACAGAAAAACAACTTCAATTTTTTTGGACAGGTTATAGGTAATATTAATGGTGGAAAAAGCTTTGAAAATGATTTATCTTGGTCTCATTTTTTTTCATCAAAAAAATATTGCATTTAAACAGGGGTGTATCGATTATATCCACAACATGCATCTTATCAGTCGAGAAAGACGTGAACGGGAAATACTGCATCTGTTTTTAGTGTCATTCAAATAAAGGTCTCAGCAGTCGTTGAAATTACTTCCACTGTAAAATCGTCAGAGAACAAAAAGTAATCCCTCTCAAGCCCTTTTAGGACAAAGCAGAGATGCAAAGGAAAGGACACACGACAAAAAAAATTGTGCAGTGACTGCATTCAAAAAGATAATATTTGTGAGTGAATGTGCTTTTAAAACTGTTTGCATGCATCAGGTTTGATTTAGATGAGTAACGTTCCATATCCTCTTCAGGTCTCTTCAGTATGCTTTCTGTACCACTTTTTAGTACCGACAGTGTGGACCTAGACACTACAGTCCATAAATTCCATCATTTATTTTCTTCCCACTGCATTTCTGTTGAATGCAATGGGAAGAAAACAAATGATGTCTTTCTTCAAAGCTTGTCTTGTAATAGAGCCACATGCCACGAAAAAGAACAAATGCTGCATGTCCCCCTTGATTGTTCTTTCTTTACTTTTCCTCTTCTTTTGAATTCATTCGTGGGTGACATTGTGTCACAACAATCACCAATGTTTGCTGCTTGGAAGAAATACACCTTGAACTGTTGTATAGGGTGCAAATAATGTCCACAGAGAGCCTGTAGGAATAAAAATGTCTTCTGACATAATAATACAAACAAAAGCAGAATTACTATACTTAGAATTACTAATTGCACACTCTCAATTGTCGTCCCAGGTAACAATGCTGCCCACCTCCATATCCCACACAAAAAACTGAAGAGACGTCATGGATTCACATATGGACAGTTTGAAGTGGTTCATTTGTGGTGGTAACACTATCACAGCTGCTGACTGTCACAAAGGGGGGAAGGTGGTCTCCTATAAGCAGCAAATGGAATGCTGAGTGACCTCAGCTGAGTTCCTGTGATAGGCTGATGGCGGAGGAGGAGCCACAGCACACGCATCAGTAAAAGAGAAAAGAAGCTGCTGCATTAAGTGATCCTCTCATGCTGGATCTGGTAGTAACAGGCCTGCGGGAGGACAGGGAACATCTCAGTGGGTTGGAAAGATTTTCAGAGAGTGTCAATTAGTGTACAGTGGTACCATGACTTATGAGAGGCCCAATTTGAGTTTTTTGAGATACTAATGCTACGTCCTGTGAGAGAAATCTGACTTGCGCGTCAGCTTCTACCATGAGACGGCGGCAGCAAAAATCACAACATTCGGTCACCGCGGTTCTGAAAGTACAGGTAACTTTTGGTTTAGGTATTTTGCCAAATGTCTTTTACGAACCATGGGTCATAAGAAAGTAACTTCCGAGAGGAAGTGAACTGGGAGAAAAAAGTATCAATTAAGAATACAAAAAATAGATTTTTTTCTGATTTAGAAAGGTTTTTGTGGAATTTTTTTGTGGGGGTGGAATAGAGTTCGACATTAATTTAAATGGGCAAAGTTGATTTGACATACGAATAAATTAAGAGCATCTGCACGGAATTAATTCAACTCGCAAGTCAAGGTACCACTGTATTATGGTGTGTCATGGTTACCTTTAGCGTGGTGAACATGATTCCGTGCTCTCCGTGCTGGATGCAAGGATCCATCAGGTCTTCGATCAAGTTGACCTCTGACCCAAGGTTCCTGATTCTTGTGTTTTAGGAAATCGAAAATATTTAGATGTATGTCTGTCTTACAATTAATTAATTAATTATAATGAATACAAATTTGCAGCTAACCGAGCACGCAGCACCACATAGAGGAAAACAGGAAATAGGTCATCCATGGACCACAGGAAGACCTGCTTCAGAAGTGACTGCACTTCCTTTGTGATCTCCTCGAAAGTCAGCTGGATCACGTGCAACTTGTCTGATGGGGTGAATGTTGTGCTGAAAACAATGGACAAAGTAAACAGCACAAAGGTGAATAAAAAGCAGGAATACAGGGGGTCCTCGGTTTACAATGGCGTTCCTTTCCTACGGCAGCAATGTAACCCGATTCTAGTCTATCGCATATCGCTAACCTACACTAATGCAGTAGCAAAGTCATACAGTAAAACCTTTGTTTGAAAAACACTTCTAGACCATAAATATAGAACAACAACATAAAAAAACAGTAGGCTCAGTGGTAACCGAGCACGTCTCTTTGTGCGATGTGACGATGAATTCTAACACCACCCGCACACTAGTTCATTGCGCACCATTTGCAACCTCAAAATGTCATATGTTGCGACTGCTGGAAACCGAGGACTCCCTGTTGGTTGAATGTTGGAAAACGAAGTAGCGGTGGTACCTTGACTAATGAGTGCCCCAACTAATGTTTTTCGAGTTATGATCCTTCGCTTGTTAGTTTTTTTTGCTTTGTTTTGATCTGATTTAGGAGCGGGCTTCAGCTACCTCGTGGCCAACCTGAGCTGGAATCAGAGGCCACGACCTTTAAAGCCACATGCCAAAACATAAATACTACTCTGTGTGACATTTAGCTTAATTACGTGTATTAAAACAAGTTTATTTCTTTACATTCTCTTTCCTATGGTTTTATATTTCCATTTTGCAATATGGTGCAATTTTGCTTAATAGAAAAACTAGGGCTGTCGCTAAAATTTCTTAATCGCGATTGATCACATGATTTCCATAGTTAACTGGCATTTAATCGCATAGCACGCATATTCCACCTGTTCTAAATGTACAATAAAATAATATTTTTCAAGTTTTTAATATTCCTATCAATATATGAGTGAAAAAAATATGCTTACCTTATGGAAATATAAGATAGAAGATAGGCACGTACTGTAAAACTGTTACTGCACTCTACTGTACCGTTATTGCAAAAGTAAACAACAAAAATAATTATATACATTGTGTACATTTAAATACAACACTACATAAATCGGCATCTTAATCCTGACACAATGTAAAATCCCACTGACGGGCTAACAGAAATTAGCATTGAAGTCTAGGGATAGAGTCATCCATCCATTTTCTGATTTTTTAATGTATTTAATGGCAAATTATGGTGGAAAATAAGTATTTGGTCACCTACAAACAAGCAAGATTTCTGGCTCTCACAGACCTGTAACTTCTTCTTTAAAAGGCTCCCCTGTTCTCCACTACTTACCTGTATTAATGGCACCTGTTTGAACTCGTTATCAGTATAAAAGACAGCTGTCCACAACCTCAAACAGTCACACTCCGAACTCCACTATGGCCAAGACCAAAGAGCTGCCAATGGACACCAGAAAAATAATTGTAGACCTGCACCAGGCTGGGAAGACTGAATCTGCAATAGGTAAGCAGCTTGGTGTGAAGAAATCAACTGTGGGAGCAATTATTAGAAAATGGAAGACAAACAAGATCACTGATAATCTCCCTCGATCTGGGGCTACACGCAAGATCTCACCCCGTGGGGACAAAATGATCACAAGAACGGTGAGAAGAAATCCCAGAACCACACGGGGGGGACCTAGTGAATGACCTGCAAAGAGCTGGAACCAAAGTAAAGTCTAACATCAGTAACACACTACACCACCAGGGACTCAAATCCTGCAGTGCCAGACGTGTTCCCCTGCTTAAGCCAGTACATGTCCAGGCCCGTCTGAAGTTTGCTAGAGAGCATTTGGATGATCCAGAAGAGGATTGGGAGAATGTCATATGGTCAGATGAAACCAAAATAGAACCTTTTGGTAAAAACTCAACTTGTCGTGTTTGCAGGAGAAAGAATGCTGAGTTGCCATCCAAATAACACCATACCTACTGTAAAGCATGGGGTGGAAACATCATGCGTTGGGGCTGTTTTTCTGCAAAGGGACCAGGACGACTGATCCGTGTAAAGGAAAGAATGAATGTGGCCATGTATTGTTAGATTTTGAGTGAAAACTTCCTTCCATCAGCAAGGGCATTGAAGATGAAACGTGGTTGGGTCTGTCAGCATGACAATGATCCCAAACACACCGCCCAGGCAATGAAGGAGTGGCTTTGTAAGAACCATTTCAAGGTCCTGGAGTGGCCTAGCCAGTCTCCAGATCTCAAACCCATACAAAATCTTTGGAGCGAGGTGAAAGTCTGTGTTGCCCAGCGACAGCCCCAAAACATCACTCCTCTAGAGGAGATCTGCATGGAGGAATGGGCCAAAATACCAGCAACAGTGTGTGAAAACCTTGCGAAGACTTACAGAAAACATTTGTCCTCTGTCATTGCCAACAAAGGGCATATAACAAAGTATTGAGATTAACTTTTGTTATTGACCAAATACTTATTTTCCATCATAATTTGCTAATAAATTCTTTAAATATCAGACAATGTGATTTTCTGGATTTTTTTCCCTCATTTTGTCTCTCATAGGTCAGGTATACCTGTGATGAAAATTACAGGCCTCTCTCATCTTTTTAAGTGGGAGAACTTGCACAATTGGTGGCCGACTAAATACTTTTTTGCACCAGTGTATTTGTGACCCGGAAATATGTCAGCTCCATTCTCTGCCTGCATTGCGCCACAGCGCCAGGAAACAACAGCGGCCAATTCTGGAACTAACAGACTTTGTCAACGGCATTTTAAGTGAAAAATGGAAACTATTTTTGGACACATTGTTCAGCCTCGACTGTCTGTTTTATCCGATATCCGTTATACCGGGGTCTGTTTTATCGAGGTTCCACTGTACTTAGGTGTGTTGTGTGCATGTCTGCACCACACTGCCCCTAAGAGGCCAGGCACAGCGCACAGACACACGCGCGCGCACACACACACACACACACACACACACACACACACACACACACACACACAGTACAATGCCTATGAGGGTTGTGCATTAATCGAGCATTAAAAAAAATTATTGCGTTTAAGCAAATTTGCGTTAACGTATTATTTACGCCTTAATTTCAACAGGGATGCTTAAAAAAAAAAAAAAAAAAAAAAAAAGTGCTTTTTTTTTTTCAAGGGGGCTGGAACGCATTCGTGGCATTTGAATTAATTTCAATGGGGGAAATTATTTGGTATACGAGTAAATTGAGTTACAAGCGTGGTTACAGAACAAATTAAACTCGTAAGTAAAGGCACGACTGCAGCAGTGAGTGCTAAACAAGACAAACCTGATTTGCTGGAGTGTGTCTACTGCAGAGGCAAAGCAAGTATCTTTGGTGCTGGACAGAACCTGGATCAGACACATGCCCAGACAAACACTAGTTATTACATTTCTGGAAATGTTATCGAAGAACCAAAAACAAACAACCTGCAGGTTTTCCGCTGCTGCTGGCATAGAGACTGAAACAGGCCAAAACTTCCTGAAAGAAAATGAAAAAAAGATTTAAAAGCGCAAATAAATAACTTCTGTAGTTATCCAGTTACATTGTGAGACGTACTGCTGGACACCCAGAAAGGCGAGCAGGGCCAGGTCGGGTTGCTTGTTGAGGCGGAGGACACACTCCCAGTAGACATCATCCTCTCGCTCCTTATCGAGAGCGTAGAGTGTGAAGAGCGGCGGATAGAGGCGGGGCAAGAGGACAGGAAGCAGCAGAGCCAAGCCGCTCACCACGTGGCTGAGGTGGGACCGCTCCATATTCAGGGTTATGTTCTGTTTCGAGGTCTCATGCTCAGGCGAGCTTTCAAATTTCACGCCTGACTCCTCCTGAAGGTCGGCTGGCTCGCGAATTATACCGCCATCTTCTGGCAAGTCTGGGAACAGAAACCTGCACAGAGTTCACATGCAAACCAAGAAAGAAAATAAAACCACACAAAATAATATTTCAAAACAAATTCTAGTTCTGTTCTGGCGTTGGCGACAGTGACGTTGGGAGCAACCATTATCGTCGTCGTTACTGTCATCATGGGACTTTTACTGTTGTTGATATGGATTTTGTCAAACCTATTGCTCTCTTGTTCTTCCATGGTCACGCAGCCCCTCAATCCTCTTTTCTCTATCTATCCTATTTATCTACTCTCTCCATCTCAGCCCATCTAGCAGAGACAGGCAGTTTACCCACAGAGCCTGGGTTCTGTTCAAGGTTTCTTCCTAAGAGGGGGTTTTACTTGCATCCATTACGAAGTGCTTGCTCGTGGGGTTCAGCTGGTTTTATTTATCGTATGATGAGTGTGGTACTTGACCTGGGGGGTACTCCAGCAAGCAGGTTCAAGATGCTCTTAATCTAAACCTGAGTTCCGACTTTACTTTCTCTGAACTCAAAAACTGGGGTCATTCAGGTCCAGAACAGCTGATCTGAATTAGTTCAATGAAGTCTAAGTACTCACCTTGATCTGAGCTCATGGACTACCACAACCAAAAGACATAATCAATGGAGCCCCGATATGTCGATTCACCATGGATACCGATAGAAACATGTCAAGTTACTTACTACTGGCCCCTTGGAAATGGAGGTGCTAATGCGGGTGTTTAGTGATATGAAAATGTAATCTGTGTACATTATTTTTTTTTGTGTAAAAAAACAAAAAACAAAAACAAAATAAACGAGTAACACTGCTGGAGCAGTGAAGGAAAGAGAAGCAATTGATGCCTGAGGGAATGTGGAAGTTTTAGTGCATTACTATTCAATCCATTGTCTTAACATCTAACCACACTTTAAATTGCAGCATATGGGAATATGCACTACATTGTCAAAGGTATTTGCTCACCTGCCTTGACTCAGATATGAACTTAAGTGACATCCCATTCTTAATCAGTACGGTTTAATATGACATCAGTCCACCCTCTGCAGTTATAACAGCTTCAATTCTTCTGGGAAGGTTTTCCACAAGGTTTAGGAGTGTGTTTATGGGAAATTATGACCATTATTCCTCAAGTGCTTTTGTGTGGTTAGAGACTGATGTTGGACAAGAAGGCCTGGCTCTCAGTCTCCTCTCTAATTCATCCAAAAGTGTTCTATAGGGTTGAGGTCAGGATTGTACAGGCCAGTCAAGTTCATCCACATCAAACTCTCTCATCCTTGTCTTTATGAACCTTGATTTGTGCACTGATACACAGTCATGTTGGAACAGGAAGGGGCCATCTCCAAACTGTTCCCACAAAGTTGTAAATGTCCAAAATATTAGCCCATGAGCTCCAGTGAAAGGGACTCTGAATGCTTCAGTATACCAAGGGATTTTGGACAGTCAAACAGTTTGGGGCTTACCCCGTCCTGTTCCAACATGTCTGTGCATCAGTGCACAAATCAAGGTCCATAAGGACATGGATGAGAGAATTTGGTATGGATGAACTTAACTGGCCTTCATGGAGTTCTGACCTCAACCCAATAGAACACCTTTGAGATGAAGTAAAGCAGCGATTGAGAGCCAGGCCTTCTCGTCAAACATCAGTGTGTGACGTCACAAATTCTGGAAGGATTTGGACTCAAAAACTCTCATAAACACACTCCTAAACCTTGTGGAAAACCTTCCCACAACAATTGAAGCTGTTATAGCTGCAAAGGGTAGACAAACATCATACTAAAACATAGACTTAGAATGGGATATCACTTAAAATCATACTGTATGTGAGTAAAGGCAGGTGAGCAAATACTTTGGGCAATATAGAGTATTTTTAATAATGTGATTTTCATTTATCCTATGTGCAAGCCAACGTCTTAAAGCGTACTTGGAAGCAGATTAATGAAATATAAAACATCATTCAGGCAGGATTGGATGCAGACAGGATGCAGCATTCAGGCATACAATATTTCACTGGGCCATGATTGGTCCTCACAAAAATGTATTCATACTAACTGACAATAATATAATAATAATAATGATAAAGTATGAATCATTTAATAGTCAACACCTTTTTATTTACGTATTTGTGTCATTAATTTGTAGAATCAAATGTAACCGTCTATATGAATATACAGTTACTTAAAAAAATAAGTTAACAGTTGATTCATACTCAGCTAACAGAAAGACATTTTGTGCAGAAGCGGTGATGGAATATGCCTAAAATGTCCCATTCACGTCACATTTGGAAGCCAAAATTACATCCAATCAGACTGCATGAGGGGTCCAAACCTTTTGTGCCCAAAGCGCTACATTGTATTTTTAAAAAGGGCAGATGGGCCAGGTCATTTGTAGATGAGGTCAAAAGAAGCGCTAATATGAATAAAAAAATATTTTCCCGAACAATAAAATAGTGTTAGTTAAAAATAGTTTTATTTTATTTACTATAAATCAATTAACCAATTATTTAGATAAATTAATATAAACAAAATTACATCCAATTAGACTGCATGAGGGGTGCAAACTTTTTGTGCTCAAAGGGCTGCATTGTATTTTTAAAATGGACAGGTGGGCCAGGTCATTTGTAGATGAGGTCAAAAGAAAGCTAATGTGAATCAAACAAATATTTACTCTAACAATAAAACAATATTGTGTTCTTTAAAAATAGTTTTATTTACTATAAATCAATTAACCAATTATTTCGATAATACAAACAAAATTAAAAATTAATAAACGAACAATCTTTAAACAACATTATCCATTCCCATTTTAAATTCTATCATTTATAATTATTTTAATAATAATGAAGCAATTACTGAAATTCTAAAATTTCCAATCGATATGTAAAATTATTTTAGTAATCTTAATTTATTTTATTGAAAATAAATCAATTAAGCAATGATTTAATTAGATAAATGAATAAAAAAAAAAAAAAAAGAATAAACATGAACAAATCCTAACCAATAAAATAATTGATTCCCATTTACAGTTTTATTATTTATATTTCAATGTTAATGAAGCAATTGTTGAAATCCTAAAAGTTCAAATGTATATGTAAAATTATTTTAGTAATGTTAATTTATTGTCAATAAATCAGTTGACCAATTATTTAATTTGATAAATGACTAAAAAGTAAATAATGATGAATAAAAATGTAAAATGGTTTAGTTTTACAATTTATTTTCATTTTAAAATGTAATTATTCATAACTAACAAGCAATTATTTCTCAAAAATAAACAAAACATTGTTAAATATACTGTATATGTATTTAATCGTATTAATATTCAATCAATAATAAGAGAAATGATGACAAAATACATAAAGTACATTTAATCCCAATTTTTAGGAAAACTGGCTTAATGCAAAAAACAATTGTGACTCTTGACAAATGCTCCAGTGGTCAGATTAAACAACGGAGACCCCACTGTACTTTGCCCACCCCTGAGTTAGACTGGTCCCAGTTTGAGCCCCAGCATGTCTCTCATGATTGAATAAATCATAAATTATTATCCATCCATCCATTTTCTGTACCGCTTATCCTCACTAGGGTCGCGGTCGCGCTGGAGCCTAACACAGCTATCTTCAGGCTTGAGGTGGGGTATACCCTGAAATGGTCACCAGCCAATCGCAGGGCACATATAAACAAACAACCATTTGCACTCACATTCACACCTACGGGCAATTTAGAGTCTTCAATCAACCTACCTTGCATGTTTTTGGAATGTGGGAGGAAACCGAAGTACTCCGAGAAAACCCACACAGGCGGGGCAGGAATTTTAACCCCGGTCCTCGGAACTGTGAGGCAGATGTGCTAACCAGTCGGTCACCGTGCCGCCATAAAATATATTATATTTAGATAATTTTTTTCTCAATCAATCACTTGCAATCCTCTGGAATTATTTTTCTTACACCATTACAGTTAACAGCCCTTTAACTGTGACAGTTACTTTTCTTATTAGCGGACACATCATTGCACAAATTTTGTACCAACTTCAGCGCAAACCCATCGTGTTGACTGAGTATGAAAAGCAATAGTTTTTGGTCTGAAATTAGTCTGGGAATACCAGCATATTTTAGATCTATAGTTGTGCTTCAATTCCGATCGGATCACAGAGAAACAGACAAACCGTGTTTGCTTCAGATGGGAGAAGACGCGTAGAAAGTCAGGATTGAGCATAGCTGTTTACGGACTCTGTTACCGCGGTGACCGAGTCGGAACTCCTCTTCCCCAGCTCTTTGAAATGGATTGATAAGGCTTCCCCCATCTCAGGGTTAACCTCCTCTGAGTTTTCACATAAACTGCTTGCTGGAATACCCCCCCCCCCTGATCATGATATAAAATCTTGAATTGGCGCTATATAAATAAAACTGACTCAAGTCCACTTCAGGGTAATACAGTACCTTACGATCCGGAAGATGCGGTTAAGATAAGATTTCAACTCGCTGACAGCCTGCGGCAGGAGCCGGCGGTTGGCTCCGACGCCAACATATGTCATCCTGTAGACCGCCACCAAGGCTTCCACAAGACGGCCTAGTGGGTGCAGCGGTGTGTCACATGCCTGAGAAGATGACAATAAATGTTTTATGCTGGTTTGAAAAAAATTAAGATTTTTTTTTAGCCTGACTTGGGACAATTTTTATCTGCTGAATCCAAATATCAAATTGGTTTTGCTGAATCAGGTCAACTTTATGAACTATGGTCACATGTTTTTGTCTACATGTACAGGTATTTTCGCTTTTGAGGTTCAAATAAATGGAGATTCATGCCCTGAATTTTGAACAATGATGACATAACATTCAATTGACAGGTACTTACTTTTATCAATGTCTACTATTAAATTTACAGTAAGCAACGTTTGTAAAATTTGATGAATAAACTTAACAACTTGGCATAAAAAACATCCTGAACAAGAGAAACTGATGTCATTTTCAGATTCAGCAATGCAAAACTGTCCTCAATCAGTTGGAAAAAAAAAAAAAACAGACAACATTTTTTTTTTGTAACCCAGTGTTATCAGTAGTGTTGCAAAACTAAAGGCCGGTCATATTTTGAAGGTTTTGGTCTTGTTTCGGTTTCGGACTGCGGACTGGATTTTCCATTGAGAGCATATGTTTCTCCAAAACCTCTATGTACCTTTCAGCATTAATGGTGCCTTCACAGATGTGTAAGTTACCCATGCCTTTGGCACTAACACAGCCCCATACCATCACAGATGCTGGCTTTTGAACTCTACATCCATAACAGTCCGGATGGTTATTTTCCTTTTTGGCCCGGAGGACACGACGTCCACAATTTCCAAAAACAATTTGAAATGTGGACTCGTCGGACCACAGAACACTTTTCCACTTTGCATCAGTCCATCTTAGGTGAGCTCAGGCCCAGAGAAGCCGGCGGAGTTTCTGGGTGTTGTTGATAAATGGCTTTTGCTTTGCATAGTAGAGTTTCAAGTTGCACTTACGGATGTAGCGCCAAACTGTATTTACTGACATTGGTTTTCTGAAGTGTTCCTGAGCCCATGTGGTGATATCCTTCACACATTGATTTCGGTTTTTGATCCAGTGCCGCCTCAGGGATCGATGGTCACGGGCATTCAATGTTGGTTTTCGGCCTTGCCACTTACATTGCAGGCATTTCTCCAGATTCTCTGAACCTATTGATGATATTATGGACCGTAGATGATGAAATCCCTAAATTCCTTGAAATTGTACGTTGAGGTACATTGTCCTTAAACTGTTCGACTATTTTCTCACACAGTTGTTCACAAAGAGGTGAACCTCGCCCCATCTTTGCTTGTGAATGACTGAGCAATTCAGGGAAGCTCCTTCTATAACCAATCATGGCACCCACCTGTTCCCAATTAGCTTGTTCACCTGTGGGAGGTTCCAAACAGGTGTTTGATGAGCATTCCTCAACTTTCTCAGTCTTTTTTGCCATCTGTCCCAGCTTTTTTGGAACGAGATGCAGCCATAACATTCTAAGTTAATGATTATTTGCTAAAAACAAAGTTTATCAGTTTGAACATTAAATATCTTGTCTGTGTAGTGTATTCAATGAAACATAGGTTGAACATGATTTGAAAATCATTGTATTCGACTTTTATTAATTTTTAACACAACGTCCCAACTTCATTGGAATTTGGATTGTACATACCGGTAGACTGATTTATTTCATTGGAAGAATTTAGTGGAAAAAATTTTTTAAGATTTGAGATTTTTGCATGGTGTGTCCATCCATCCATCTTCTACCGCTTATCCGAGGTCGGGTCGTGGGGGCAGTAGAAAAAAAACCTTTAAATATTAAAGGTTAACCTTTAAAATTTTTAAAGGTTAAGTGTAAAAATGAGTTCAGGCACTGTTCACAGTAGAACGTAAAAACAATAAGACACTCAACCTTAAAGGTCCCATATTTTACCGAACCAACTTTTTATAATATTTGGGATGTTATATTGGCTCTATGGTGCCTCAGTAAACATGTGAAATATGAAATAAAATTGACCACGCATTCCTGAGATACAGACGTTTTTCTGCCGAGAGGCCTGAAATTAGGTCATTATAATTTCTCGAGCTTATCTACGTCACTAGCAAAGAGCTTTGCCTTCTTTTTGAGCATTCTTCCAGGAGCGCATTTGTGAGGTGGCACACTGATGTTGTACGGGAAGGCCTGGCTCTCAGTCTCTGCTCTAATTAATCTCTTTTGGGTTGAAGTCAGGACTCCGTAAAGGCCAGTCAAGCATAACAAACGTGTGCTCTCACAAGTCGTGAGGGTTGGGTCTTCTACACAGAGGCAACCAATCAGAGGAAAGGGAAATATGGACAGCAGATACAAAACTGGGTCAAACAGAAGTAGCTGTCAGAGGGGTCTTTTCTGGACACTATTATGACAAAAACAAGTTTTTTTTATTTTTTTTTATTAAATTGACACTTTTAAACTAAGTCCATGTTCGAAAGTCACTCTATGGAGGTCAAAATAGCCAAAATATGGGACCTTTAACCTGTACCTCTTAATTTGCACTCATTTTTCAAATATGACCAATGTGCAATGTTAGGCATGCAGTGGTGGGAAAAAGTGCTTGCCCCCTTCCTGATTTCTTACTTTTTTTGCATGTTTGTCACTCTTAAATGTTTCCCATCATCTCACAAATTTAAATATTCATCAAAGACAACACAAGTAAACACACAATGCAGTTTTGAAATGAATGTTTCTATTAAGGGAGAAAAACCTACATGGCCCTGTGTGAAAAAGTGAGTCGCCCCCATTAAAAGATAACATAATTATGGTCCTATTTCTCTAGCCACACCCAGGCCTGATAATGCCACCCCTGTTCTCAATCCAGAAATCACTTAAATTGGGCCTGCCTGACAAAGTGAAGTACACCAAAAGATCCTCATAGTTAGAAATAATGCCGAGATCTAAAGAAATTCTGGAAAAATGAGAAAGAAAGTAATTGAGATCTATCAGTGTGGAAAAGGTTATAAAGCCATGTATAAAGCTTTGGGACTCCAGCGAACCACAGTGAGAGCCATTATCCACAAATGGCAAAAACATAGAACAGTGGTGAACCTTACCAGGAGTGGCCAGCCGACCAAAATTACCCCAAGAGCGCAGTGACGACTCATCCCAGTGGTCACAAAAGACCCCACAACAACATCCAAAGAACTGCAGGCCTAATTTGCCTCAGATAAGGTCAAGTGTTCATGACTCCCCCATAAGAGACTGGGCAAAATGGCCTGCATGGCAGAGTTCCAAGGCGAAAAGCACTGCTGATCAAAAAGAACAGAGGCTCATCTTACTTTTGCAAAAAAAACATCTGAATGATTGACTTTTGGGAGAATATTATATGGACTGACAAGATGAAAGTTGAGCTTTTTGTAAGGTGTATGTCTCGTTACATCTGGTGTAAATGTAGCACAGCATTTCAGAAAAAAAACATCATACCAATAATAAAACATGGTGGTGATGTGATGGTTTGGGGCTGTTTTGCTGCTTCAGGACCAGGAAGACTTGCTGTGATAAATGGAACCATGAATGCTGCTGTCTACCAAAATAATCCTGAAGGAGAATGTCCAGCCATCTGTTTGTGACCTCAAGCTGAAACAAACTTGGGTTCTGCAGCAGGACAATGAGCCAAAACACACTAGCAAGTCCACCTCTGAATGACTGAAGAAAAAGAAAATGAAGACTTTGGAGTGGCCTAGTCAAATTCCTGTGGCATGACCTTAAAAAGGCAGTTCATGCTCGAAAACCCTCTAATGTGGCTGAATTACAAAAATTCTGTAAAGTTGAGTGAGACAAATTTCCTCCACAGCGCTGTTATAGCAAACACTTGATTGCAGTTGTTGCTGCTAAGGGTGGTCCAACCAGTTATTAGGTTTAGGGGGCAATCAATTTTTTTACACAGGGCCATGCTGGTTTGTAGTTTTTTTTCCACCCTTAATAATAAAAAACACTTTAAAACTACATTTTGTGTTTACTTGTGCTGTCTTTGAGTAATAAATGATAAGGGGAAACATTTAACGGTGAAAAACATGCAAAACAAATAAGAAATCAGAAAGGGGAAAACACTTTTTCATACCACTGTACATAAACAGTTTATACACTGTTCGTTAGTGCTTGGGGATTTCACTGCACGTGACTGTAGTGTCAAAGGGGCCTGACCTTGATGAGGTAAAGATGGATAGCATGATATCGCTCCATAGTAATGGGGCCTATATGGTGAGGGATCACCTCTAAACTCTCCAGAGTTCTGCTGTGACTTCGAGACAGCAGTTCTGGACTGAGAGAAAAACAAACATTGTGAGCGTTAAAATGTGACAATGTGACAAATCTAAAGCATCGGAGCCTCATCAAAACAGAAAGTGACCACGCACCTGTCCTGAATGTGTCGTCGGTTAGTTGTGAGGGCCACTGCAATATTGTCCCATGCCTTGCAGTTGTTTCCATGGCCGGGTGCCTCACAGCCTAGTTGGCTCCAACACTCGTCAAATACTGCCTGCCACTTCTCCTCAGCGCTCACACACAGACGGCCTAGCTTCCTGACCCGTTAAAAACACACAAACGCATAAATTAAGTCAAGTCAGCGACTGGGAGAGGGATGAGAAAACAATGGTCAAAACAAGAGCCATACTAACGACAGCAATAGTCAATTTAGTTTTATTTATGTTACACACTTGGCAAGTTCAAGTAATTTAAGGAGAACTTACACAGGACGAGTCTTCTCCTTGTCTGTTTCAAAAAGGTGAGGCTTTAAGTAGGAGCCAGTTACTTTGGGACCAGCACCCCATTCACCATGGAAGGACCCCTCCAGGTAGTCGCCATTGGCCATCGTCAGCACTCCCTAAGGTCACATTTGTGAACATTATGATTGTCCTGGGATTATATTAAGTAAAATGGAAAGGAACAAGAGACATCACAAGTAACATCCACCAAATGATCTATTATGGTATGCTTGAGAAAAAGTAACAGTAGGTGTAGTGAGTATGGCTCGAGAAATAGGAACAGTGTGCTTGATGTCTGTCTCAGACAGAATAAGAAAATATGTTTGAAAGGAAGAGAAAAGGGCACAGCCATAATCCAAGACTAGATGCTACATGCTAAATTACAGTATTAAGGAGGCGGCAATGTTAGGAAAATGCTACGTGATTTTGATGGGAGATTGGAATAGTCTTGTCGTAGAAGGCAGGGATCAAAAACAAGTTGGAGAATACGGCCTTGAAAACAGGAATGAACTGGGGTGAAAGATTAAAATTCTGTACGCACCATAACCTTGTAATAACAAACATTTGGTTCAAACAACACAAGAGAAGGCGGTAAACATGGAAAAACCCTGGCGATACTGGACCATATCAAATTGATTATATCCTTGTCAAACAGCAAAACAGAAATGCAATAAAAATGCAGAAATTTACACAGCAGGTGATGTTAACTAAAACAGTAATTTAATTGTTATGCATGAAAACTACCTCTTTAACAGATTAAAAAAACTACCAGGAAAAAGTGAAAATGTAAATAGTAAAAGAAGAAACTGACAGAAATTTGAAGAAAGGACGAACAAAATATTGAAAAGTAAAGAAGACAGCAAGTTGAATTAGGTTGGGAAAGGGTGGGATAACCTGTAAGTGAGTATAGCGCAAGCTGCAGAGGAAGAAATTGGCAACAGTAAACAGGAACCCCAAAAAACATGGATTAAACATGACATGCTAAAAGCAGATGCACTGGAGGTGTGGCTTTGGAGAAGGACTTTAAGAAAGGGAACTGTAACCTGTGTACCCCACCTCTCGGCCAAAGTCAGCTGGGATAAGCTCCAGCTCACCCGCAACCCTTGAGAGGATAAGCACTATAGAAAATGGATGGATGGATGCTTATTAGTCACCTTCCCGTTAAGGGTCCAGTCATCAGAGAACTCCCCCTCATATGTTGTATCATCCTCGGACAGAAGGATTCCAGTGCCCTGAAAGACAAAATCCCTCACCTTATTCCGAATCTCACATTTTTGTTATCACTGGTTAACATTTTTTTTTTATTGTAGGAAATCAGGTAACAGTGAGACATAAAAAATAAAAAAATTGAATGAATGAACACTTGTGAATGTGCAAGTGGGTGTGCGTGGGCAGGGACATAGCCATCAATTCAGAAGAAGGGGGGGATTGTTCAGGATCATGCCAACTTTTATGAGCAAATGATCATCCTGTATTTTGGCTATTCATACCTCCATGGAGTGACTCTCTAACTTAGTATAAAAGTGTCAATATAATTTTTAAAAATGCCTTGGTTTTGTCATACGAGTGTCCAGAAAAGGCCCCTCTGACAGCTACGTCTGTTTGACCCAGTTTTGTATTTGCTTTGTCCATATTTAGCTAAGACTGCCCCCTTTCCTCTGATTGGTTGCCTCCGTGTAGAAGACCCAGTTGTGAGAGCACATGTGTTTGTTATGTTGACAGCTCTGGCTCGGGAGCAGAAAGGGAAGGCAGAGATCTTCACTAGTGACATAGATAAGCTCGAGAAATTCAAATGACCTGATTTCAGGCCTCTCGGCAGAAAAATGTCTGGAATTTAGGAGTGGATGATTTTCATTCATATTTCACATATTTACTGTGGCACCATATAGACAAGACTACATTCCAAATAATGGAAAAAGTTGGTTTGGCAAAGTACTTCCCCTTTAATTTTTGGAGACGTCCTGTGGTCTGAGAAAACAAAAATTTAACTGTTTGGTCATAATGAGTATCATTATGTTGGAAGAAAAAGAGAGGGAAAATTACAAGCTTGAGAACACCATCCCAACTTTGAAATATGGGGGTGGCAGCATTATCTTTTGGGGGTTGTTTTGCTAAAGGATGGACTGGTGCACATCACAATATAGATACTATAATTAAGAAAGAACATTATATGGATATCCATAAAAAAACATCTCAAGACATCAGCCAGTAAGTTAAAGCTTGGGCGCAGATGGGACTTATAAATCGACAATGACCCGAAGCATTCTGCCAAACTGGTTAGAAAGTGAAAGGATAACAAAGTCAATGCTTTGGAGTGGACATCGCAAAGCCACAGAAAATGTATGGGCACCTCTGAAAAGGCATGTGCAAGCAAGGTGGCCTACAAACTTGGCTCAATTGCCGCAGTTCTGTCAGGAGAAATGGGCCAAAATTTCTGCCAACTGTTGTGAGAAGCTTGTGGAAGGATAAGGTTTGACCCATGTCATACAGTTTAAAGGCAATGTTTCCAAATACTGAAATGTATGTCAACTTTTGACTTTGAGGAAAGTTCAGAAAAATTGTCAAAAAAATCCTTCTGTCATTATTATAGCATTTAGCAAATGCAAACAATTTTGGTTATTCTAATATACCAACAACAAAAAAGTTGGTCTCATTTCACGACAGACAGTGAGAAAAAAAAAAGCCCGTGTTTTTTTTTAAACTTTATATATGGTGAATGTTAACTTCTGGTTTTAATGGTAAATATTCAAACTGTCAAGCTCTGGTTGAGGTAAAACACAATGACTGCAAAGTATGTAGCAATTGCAAATCTGAACACCAAAACAAAAACATGGAAAAGGCAGTGCAAAGGATTTGAACCATTACAAATATAATTTTAAAAAGTCCAAAGCCTCTGATTTCAGCCTCTAAAATGTGAATACTTTCTAATTACTCCTTCGCCACTCCAACCGGCCCCTGGCACCACAGGCCACGTGTCACGCATCGCCCCTCAAAAAATGTACGTATTTAGAGTGTGTGGTATATTTTATGTTACTATATTGGTTTGATTGGACATGTGACATATTAAATACAATTTCATTGGGAAACGTATGATTTATCATCCTCTCATCTTTCTCCTACCATCATCTTATTGTCTTTGAAGGATCCTTCGTAGTAAAGGCCGAATTGCGTAACCACAACCCCGGTGCCTTGTCGCATGTTGTCTTGCCACATGCCAATATACTTCTCCCCTCTGATGGAGAGAACACACACAAAGCTCTTGCTATGAATCTAAACAGGAAACTCCGAGACGCTCCTAAGGACAGTGCAACATACTCAGAGACGCTCCTAAGAGCAGTGCAACATACTTGGTGATGTCGTCAAAGACGCCATAGCCAGTCTTCTTGTCATGTACCCACTGGCCGATGAAAACGCTAGGTGAGGAGGTGTTGAGCTTGCCGCTGCGTAGCATCCCATGGCCATGTCGCAGGCCTTCCTGGTAGGATCCATCGTAGACCTCGGTGTTTGCATATCTGAGCATAACAAAAGCTGTAGTAAATATGCATACTATACAGTAGTACCTTGACTTAAGAGTTTAATTAGTTCCATGGCAAAACTTACTTTGAAATTAATTAAAATGACTATCTGCTCCAGGCCCCAAAAAACTAAAATTGTTACATATTTTTAATAAAGAAATGTAGTACATTATTGTCAAATTTACAAATAAAAACATAAAACACAATAAGAGAATGTAAAGAAATAAAGTGCTTTAAGCCAACTCCGATGGATTCAAGAATTATAAGAGACAGAGAAAGAGTTTCAATTGGATTTTGTGATTGCACTGTGTAATTCCACTCTTGTTTCGCGTTAGTATGTGTGGATCATATTTTAGCTGCGTCTTTTTTGTTTGTTGTAACCCTTTTGACTTTGTGCTGCCGTCTTGGCCAGGTCACTACTGGAAAAGAGGTTTTAAATCTCAATGAGTTTTTTTACCTGGTTAAATAAAGGATACTGACTGATTGACTGATTAGCAAAAACTCAGACGCACTGTAGAACATTCGTGTGTTGATGTGTGGGCTAGTGCGCGATGACAGGAGCTTCAGTCACACGGTTAGTTTAGTGTTAGCTTCTGCTCCATTCTCCTTGCAAGTATTTTCATTTTGTATTTGTATATTTGTTTGTGATGGCTGAAAGTGCATCAGCAACTTTTTTTTCACTTCAGTTGAGTGGCGGCAAATCTTTAGCACACAATGTATCTAAAATTTTGCCTTGCAGCAGAAAGCTAAATATTTGATCAAGTGACGGCTCATAATTCGAAAACCCGTGAGTTGGGGCACTCGTATGTCACATTGTGTCATGAGTAGTGACAACCTGCTGCTGTGCAATTGCATTTTTTTTTGTTTCAGGAGAAAAGAAAGAAAAAAAAACACACACCCTGATAAACATAAAAAAATAAAAACAGATTATTAGACAGAATTGGTGCCAAACGTGATATATTTTGAAAAATATTTTTAAAATGTTTAAAAATTTTAAGAGGCACATATGCACTACAATATAAGGCATGTCCAAACATGACTGGTGCTTGGAGACAATCTGATTGTTTTTCGTGTGATTTACAGTACATGTTAGAACAGCAGAGTGTAAATTTAAATTCTCCTTGGGGTATTATAATAAATATGAAAAATTTACTTGATATGCATATGGACGGTGTTGCAGCAGTATTAATTTAACAATACTGTATGTTTATTAGTGTTGTAGCTTGCACTAATAAAGCACTGCAGTGAGAGGTATCTCAAATATTCTGGGTATTGAGCTACAAATTGAAGAAACAGAGATTTTTTTCAGAGCTCTTGTATATTGAAAACTAAAGCAGAAGATGCCCACCTGTATGTTCCCACACCATGCATTTTTCCGACCTTCCAGAAACCTTGATAGTGATCGTTCTTGTTCAGGGTCTTATTTGGAGCCACAAATTCACCAAAACTAAACAAACAATATATGTTGAGGACAGCATATCACACATAATCTAGGTTTATGTTAATGGCGAAAACTCACCCATCCTCCTGTGCATTCTTAAATGACCCTGTGTAAACCCTCCCATCAGGCCACTTTATCACACCTCTGAAAAGAGCAACAATGCCAATCACCAATCTTGAAAAGCCTCGCTAAAATTTAAACAGAAAAATAAGTCCACGTCCCACCTGCCGTGTGGTTTTCCGGCGAGCCAGCGACCCTCATACGTCGCCTCTTTCAGCCGTCCATCCTTGTAAAACGTGTAGGTGGCGCTCCGACATATGGGAGGTTCAATCTTTTGTCCCTCACCTAAGCTCAGGGCCTGAGCAACCGCTTGGTTAATGCAGCGGATCCACTTAGCCTGCCAAATGAGCACCAAAAATGAGGACTTCCACCACCTCTTCATCTGCATCATTAATTAGTCACAACAGCAACAGTCTTTTACTTATTTATTTCATCTACCTTCTCCATGGCAGAGCTTGCTAACAGGGTAAACATCTCTTCTGGTGTGATCAGTTTCAGCCCGTAACTCCTCCAGGAACAAAGCAATGTATAATTGCAGGGAAACAAAAACATCTTTGATCCTAAATCTACACTTCAAAATAAATCACCCACAGGCCAGTGTCGTCCTCTGGAATAGGCTCAACCCAAAGCGTGGCCAATGGGAAGACATGATGAGTGGAAAACTGGGGGGGGAGAGAAATGATGATCAGCCAGATAAAAAGCATTGAGTCATGCCACACAGACATGCTTTTCCTCATGCTCGTCATACAGGTTCAGGTGACTGCTGTTCGGGTGTTTACCAGAACCCTTACAGTCCTGCTGACCATTATCGGCAGCCCTTCATTTTTTGCAAAGCCTGCATAATATCTTGAGATGTAAATGCAAACGTTGTATCAAACATATCAGGATCGTTTAAATGGAGGTCGAAAGTAATTTAACAAAGACAAAAAACAAAAAAAACAAAACAATGTGCAGCAATATTCACTTCTTCTTTTCCTTTCGGCTTGTCCCGTTAGGGGTCACCACATCGTATCATCATTTTCCATGTAAGCCTATCTCCTGCATCCTCCTCTCTAACACCAACTGCCCTCATGTCTTCCATCACAACATCCATCAACCTTCTCTTTGGTCTTCCTCTAGCTCTCTTTCCTGGCAGCTCCATCCTCATCATCCTTTTACCAATATACTCACTCTCTCGCCTGGACGCGTCCAAACCATCGAAGTCTGCTCTCTCTAACTAGGTCTCCAAAACATCTGGCTGTCCCTCTGATGAGCTCATTTCTAATTTTATCCAATCTGGTCACTCCTAGAGTGAACCGCAACATCTTCATTTCCGCCACCTCCAGCTCTGCTTCCTGTTATCTTTTCAGTGCCACTGTTTCTAATCCGTACATCATGGCTGGCCTCACCGCTGTTGTATAAACACCTGACACCTTCCTCCACCTGTGCCAACCTGCATGGACCAGTTTCTTCACTTCCTTACCACACTTATCATTGCTCTGGACTGTTGACCCCAAGTATTTAAAGCCCTCCAACCTCGCTATCTATTCTCCCCGTAGCCTCACTCTTCCCCCTCCACCCCTCTCATTCATGCACATATATTCTCTTACTTTGGCTAATCTTCATTCCTCTCCTTTCCAGTGCATGCCTCCATCTTTCTAATTGTTCCTCCACCTGCTCACTGTTTTCACTGCAGATCACAATGTCATCTGCAAACATCATGGTCCACGGGGATTTTAGTCTAACCTCATCTGTCAGCCTAAGCATCACCACTGCAAACAGAAGGGGCCCACCTCCACCTTAAACTCCTCTATCACACCTCACCACTGTTCTGCTGCCGTCATACATGTTCTGTATTATTCTAACATACTTCTCTGTCACTCCAGACTTCCGCATGCAGGACTGCTGCCCTGAAACATAAAACCATACTGTTGCTCACAAATACTCACTTCTGTCCTGAGTCTAGCCGCCACTATTCTTTCCCATAACTTCATCGTGTAGCTCATCAACTTTATTCCTCTATAGTTCCCACAGCTCTGCACATCACTCTTGTTCTTAAAAATGGGCACCAGCACACTTTGCCTCCATTCCTCAGGCATCTTCTCACCCGCTATAATTCTGTTGAACAAGCTGGTCAAAAACTCCACAGCCATCTCTCCTTGATGCTTCCATACCTCCACAGGAATGTCATCAGGACCAACTGCCTTTCAATTTTCCATCCTCTTTAATGCCTTTCTAACTTCGCCCTTACTAATCATTGCTACTTCCTGGTCCACCACACTTGCCTCTTCTACTCTTCCTTCTCTCTCATTTTCCTCATTCATCAACTCCTCAAAGTATTCTTTACATCTATCCACCACACTACTGGTACCAGTAAACACATTTCCATCTCTATCCTTAATCACCCTAACCTGCTGCACATCCTTCCCATCTCTATCCCTCTGTCTGGCCAACCTGTATAGATCCCTTTCTCCTTCTTTAGTGTCCGACCTGGCATACATGTCATCATATGCCTCGTTTGGCCTTTGCCCTACGTCACATCTCAATGTATTCCTTTCTCTTCTCCTCGGTCCTCTCAGTGTCCCACTTCTTCGTAGCCAACCTCTTTCCTTGTAGGATTTCCTGTACTTTGAGATTCCACCACCAAGTCTCCTTTTCTCCTTTTCATGCCAGAAGATACACCAAGTACTCTCCTGCCTGTCTCTTTAATCACCTTGGCTGTAGTGGTCCAGTCTTCTGGAACCTCCTCCTGTCCATCGAGAGCCTGTCTCACCTCTTCACGAAGTCGCACAACACTATTCCTTTCTCAGCTTCCACCACATAGTTCTCTGCTCTGCCTTTGTCTTCTTCATCTTCCTCCCCACCACCAGTCATCTTACACGCCACCATCCTATGGTGTCTAGCCACTCTCTCCCCTACCAATACCTTACAGTCAGTAACCTCCTTCAGATTACACCATCTGTACAAAACCTGCATGCTTCTACCTCCGCTCCCATTCTGTCTACCCATTACATCTTCATCACCCCCGTTTCCTTCACCAACATGTCCAGTACAATCTGCACCAATCACGACTCTCTCTCTGTCTGGGATGCTCAGAACTACTTCATCTAGCTCCTTCCAGAATTTCTCCTTCACTTCTAGGTCACATCCTACCTGTGGGGCATAGCCACTAATCACATTATACATAACACCCTCAATTTCAAATTTCAGCCTCATCACTCGATCTGATATTCTTTTCACCTCCAAACATTCTTAGCCAACTCTTCTTTTAAAATAACCCTTTCCACCGGGTCTCCTGGACACACAATATATCAACCATTCTCCTAATCATTATGTCAACCAACTCCTGATATTTTCCTGTCATAGTCCCAACATTCAAAGTCCCCACATTAAATTCTAGACTCTGTGCTTTCCTCTTCTCTTTCTGCCTAAGAACCCGCTTTCCACCTCACCTTAGTCTTCGACCCACAGTGGCTGACTTTCCACCGGCGCCCTGCAGGTTAACAGTGGGCGGACGTTGTTAACCCAGGCCACGACCGATCCGGTATGGAATTCTTTGCCGGATGCCCTTCCTGACGCAACCCTCTGCATTTATCCGGGCTTTTGTCTTGCTGGAGGACCCATGATCTTTGCTTCAAACCAAGTTTTCTTACACAGGATAAGACATTTTGCTCTAAAATGTCTTGATAATTTTCTGATTTCATGGTACCTGTGATACAGTAAAGGCCTCCAGTACCAGTGGCAAAGCAGCCCCACACCATTATTGATCCTTCACCATGCTTGACTGTTGGCAGGGTGTTCTTTTCCTTAAAGGCTTCATTGCACCGCATGTTAACATACTGTTGGCATGCATTGCCAAAAAGCTCCATTTTTGTTTCTGTCCATAAATGTTGTTCTATGGACTCAAAGTTCTCTACAGAAATATTTTTTTTCACTTGATTCCTTTTCTTCAGGAGATAGTCCACATTTAGTACTTAAACTCCATGGGTGTCAATAATGGTGATCAGGACTGTGTGTTTAAGACTGACAAGGTATGGGAGGAAGGAAATGACACCAATAGGTAAAGAAGGGGATGTGCACAAATCACCATCTCTAACAGTGCTTTTAGGAGCATTTTCCACATGAAATCTTGTGCCATTGCTTGGCCACAGAGGTACGACTAATATCCCGAACCCATAAGCAAATAAAAGCTTGAAATTGGCGGCATCAACTGCAGGGTAGCTCAGTTTAATTTTGTCAAATGACTATAAGCTGTGGCATTACACAAATACTGTATAGTGTAGTAAGGTATGAAACAAGGATTTTGTTCACATATGTCTTTGCTTTTCTTCCAAGTTGAGAATTGTATGACAATTCCTTGAAAAGAGGCTTGGAGAAAAATGGGCGCTATTCATTCCAATGTTTTTTTTTTTTTTTAAATAGACCAAAGGTCAAAACATTCCTATCCTTCTTCCTTCCACACAAACAAACACACACAAAATCATGACCCAGAGCTTCATACTTACGAGGTTTTTACAAGGCGCCATGCCCTGAGAGCGTGAGGGCAAGCACACACAAATGCTTGAAAACATACCGGGTTACAATATCTGAAAGAGTGTATGAGTATGTATGTGTATGCATGTGCGGAGCTGACCTGTGCATGGACAAGAGCATCATTAAAAAGGATGAACCAGTTGACGGAGAACCTTCCAGCATTCTGCAGCGTCAGAGCTTTGTTGCTACTCTCGCAGATGAGGCGGCGGTGAGGATTTCGTAGAGAGTCCTAACAATGATTTCAAAAAATAACAACAAAAACACCATGAACCAAACCAAAAAAAAAACAGGCGTGTTCGGTCCATTGAAGACTTTAAACAGCCCATGGGTGTGAATGTGTATCTCTCCAGCTTTTACAACAATTGCTATCTCAACAAATACTTGGCTCTCCAAGTACCACAGTAAGGACCAACATTAAAAGACAATAGAATAATAGGCAAAGGTTTTATTCCTAAAAGTATATTTAATACTATTGTAAGCCACTGTAATATTATGAACAGTGTAAACATTAACACTACAACTTGAAATAGAGTAAAATAAAAAATAATAATGATTAAATGAAAATGTATTGCGCTTTATAGTTCAATAAAAAGTTTACCTAAAATACATTTTTAAAATGAGAACCAGTTTAAAGGATTGAATGCAATGTATTGTACTTAAAAGATAAATACAACTGAACCGTACTAAACAAATGTACTGTATTGGATTAAAAATGTTTTTTAACCCACTGCAACATTATTGAGAATTTCAATATTTGATTGTGATTCTTTCATATACCACTAGAGGGAGACCGCGTACCACACTTTGTGAGTCAGTGGTCGAACAGTACCAGTCTTATGTGTCCTGTGATTGACAGGTGATCATCCACGGTGGACCACACACCTCATCCCAAATCAGATGTGACAGAATCCAGGAATGGATTGATGTATGCACGCTCACTGTGTGTGTGCGTATGTAAGTGTGCGCGTGTAGTCTGTGGACAATAGATGAAATAAATGTAAAAGTGAGGAAATAAATTAATAAGGCTATCAATCAATTCAATTTATTAATCGCATGATTTCCATAGTTAACTGCTGATTAATCCCATGTTAATCGCAAATCTGTTCTAAATGTACAACGAAACGATATTTTTAACGTTTTTAGTACTCTTCTCAATATATTAATGTTTAAACATGCTTTTCTTATGCAAATATATGTATTATTATTATTATTATTATCGCAATATTTAAAACTCATGTCCAAGAAAAGATAGGCACGTACTGTTAAACTGGTACTGTACTATACTGTGCTCTCTACTATACAGTTACTGTAAAACAAAATACACGACAAAAATAATTACACGCATTGTACACATTTAAATAGAACACTACTTAAATCAGCAGCTTAATGCTGACACACACACACACACACAGACACTGTAAAATCCATTTGATGGGCTAAAAGAAATTTGGGTGGATGGATATCTATCAGTCTGGAAAGGGTTACAAAAGCTATTTCTAAAGCTTTTAGGATTCCAGCGAACCATAAGGAGAGCCATTATCTTCACATGTAGAAAACAGAACAGTGGTGAACCTTCCCAGTAGTGGCTGGCCTACAAAGATTACTCTAAGTAAACAGTAATGACTCATCCAGGAGGCCATAAAGGAACTCAGGACAACTTTTAAACTTGCCTCAGTTAAGATCAGTGTTCATGACACAACAATAAGGAAGAGACTGGGCAAAAATGGCATCCATGGCAGAGTTCCAAGGCAAAAAACATTGCTGACCAAAAAGAACATGAAAGCTCATCATACCTTCGCAAAAAAAAAACATTTGAACGATTCCCAAGAGTTTTGGGAGAATATTTTATGGGCTGACGAGATGAAAGTTGAGGTTTTTGGAGGGTGTGTGTCTCATAACATTTGGCGTAAATATAGCACAGCATTTCAGAAAATGAAGATAATGACAGTCAAACATGGTGATGGTAGTGTGATGGTCTTGGGCTGCTTTTCTCCTTCATGAGCTGGACAACTGTGATTGATGGATCCTGAAGGAGAAACTTCAGCCATCAGTTTGTGGCCTCAAGCTGAAGCGAACTTGGGTTCTGCAGCAGGGTAACGATTCAAAACATACCAGCAAGTCAACTTAGAAAAACAAAATTAAGGTTTTGGAGTGGCCTAGTCAAAATCCAGACTTGAATCCGATTGAACTGCAGTGGCATAACCTTTAAAAGGCCGTTCATGCTCGAAAACTCTATTTTTGTTGAATTCAACCAATTCTGCAAGGGAGAGTGGGCCAAAATATCTCCACAGAGACGTGAAAGACGCATTGCCAGTTATAGAAAATGCTTGAATTTAGTTGCTGTTGAGGATGGCCCAACCAGCTATTAGGATTAGGGGGCCATTTCTTTTTCACACAGGGTCAGGTAACTTTGAATAGTTTTTTTTCCCCGTAATAAATGACATCACCATTTAAAAACAGCATTTTAAGTTCACTTGAGTTATAGATGTAGCCTAACGGCTGGCATACTACCAAGCCTAGCCTACCAACGAGTGGCTCTTGGTGACTAATGCTGTTTGACTTAATATCTGTAGGCGATGGTTATGGTAGATTGTCTATTTCCATCATTTTCAACACCGCTTATCCTGGTTAGGGTCGCAGGGCACTGGAGCCTATCCCAGCTGACTTCGGGCGAAAGGCGGACTACACCCTGAACTGGTCGCCAGTCATTGGGCAGCCGTGGCCCAATGGTTAAGATCAACGCCTTCCACCGTGGGGGACCTAGGTTCAAGACCCCGACTAGACCATCCACCAACATCCCCCGGACTCACGGCTGTGGTGTCCTTGAGCAAGACACTGCTTCAGCTGCCCCCTGCTAAAGTGTGTTCCACTAACATGTGTATGTGTTCACTGTGATGGGTAAAATGCAGAGAACAAATTTCGTGTGCATGCATGCATGTTCATGACAATAAAAGGTGATTCTTCTTCTTCAATAGCAGGGCACATATAGACAAGGACAACCATTTGCACTCACATTCACACTGTCACTGAGTGGGAACTGAACCCACGCTGCCCACACCAAAGTCAGGTGAGTGTACCACTACACCCATCAGTGACTGTGGACTATTTCCCTGTTATCTAAAATAAGAATGCTATGATGGCTTTAGCACAACTGTGCTTTTAATGGCACAGATGTACTCCTTTGATGCTAAAATGGATAGGACGATATTAGAGTTGACATTAGCTAGCAGGCTACCCATTGTGTTTTGCTGAATTACTCAAAGATAACTCAACCAAACATTTTATACATGCATACTTGTGAGAAAATGCCTTCCAAAACCCCAATGATGGAGGTTTGGTTCCCAGTGGCTACTCCAACACTGGGCAGTCTTGCTATTGACTCTGTACAACCACATACTGCATTTACGCTGGATTAATACAGATTTTTCTAAAAAAAAATGTAAAAGGTAATTGTAAAACAACAAAACTTTAATAATTATTATTATTTTCAATGTTCATTTACCGTCATCTTTCCAGGGAAGCCTTTCCAGAAGAGAAAGGTGTATTCAGCTTCCTTCCTCCTTCTCTTCAGTAGCAGATCCAAAGCTTCAAACTTGGAGCAGCTCTCCTGCAATCGCTGGTAGTCATTGGAGCACTGAGAGAGCGAGTGTGACAGGCAGACAAACAGACAGAAACATTTTTCATCTTTCAAAATCAAACCGTTTAGAGGCCACAAATTTCCTAACCGTTGACCTACCACTTCAAAGCATGTGGCCAGTTTGAGCAGCAGTCGTCCATACTCTTGGAGATGAAGTGTTGGGAGGCAGAATAGCATTACCAGGAGTTCCACCACAGTCAAGTTCCCTTCACAGCACTCTGCCAACCTCTGGAGCAGCTCAGGGCTCTTTCCAAACAAATCTCTTAAGAGAAAAGGAAAACTCATTAATAGAAATGTACCAAATCAGTCTCAAATGGCATTTTTTCTTTACTGTCTGTAATTTTCGTACCCACTGTATATTGCACGCCTTTTAAATCCCTTGCACCACTATCACAAATCACATAACTCAGGAAAAGACAGATGAACACCTGTCACCATTAATATGTCACTTTTAAAAAATTCTTATCATCTTAAAAAGTCTTATTGTAAATGACCAGATTTTAGACCACAAACCTGTCTGTTTTTAACTGAAACCTGGCTGGGTGCAGATGCACTCTCACTGAGGCCTCACCACCAAATAATTGTTTTTATTTTTCTGTGCGGGATAGTAAGAGGGGAGGTGGTACAGCGTCACTAACTACAAACACACTGGCCACCACACCTATTTTAATTGATATCTACACCACCTTTGAACACCACTTAATTTTGTTAAACAGCCCACCATTTGTATGCATGACACTGTACAGACAATCCAAACAGTGCAGTTTTTATTACCGAATTTGTATCAATCATTCATAAGTAAGTAGTGTGCATATGTATGGCATGATTATTTTAAAGGTCCCCAGCTGCAGAGAACACTGTTTTTAAGAACAGGCTAAAAGCCCACCCTTTTAACTTTTAGCTTTTAACTAATATTTAATTTACTTAGCTTATATTTTGCTTCCATTCTTTAATTAATATTTATTACATTTTATCTTCATGCTGCTCTAATATTTATAGGTCCGTTAGTTCAGTCTGTATAGTTTTAGGTCTGTTAGTAATGTTTTAATTCATTTTAGCCAGCATTTATTTTATTGTTTAATATTTTGTAGTATCTGTTCATTATCTTTAGTGTTTCCTCAGAGGGACCCATCTACACTGGGAGCTGTGACCATGATCTTGGCTCCCAGGGTCCTTAGTCGTCGTGTGTGGCAGTCGCTGTACCACTGCACTGGCGACATCGTGCTGGTGACTAGTGGTGGCAGCTTGTGACCTGGTCCTGGTGGAGATGGCTCCTTGAGTTGGTGTTTCCTCACCTGGATGATCAGTAGCTAGCCGCACCGTAGGTCATAATTGTTTTTAACCTGTATGTGTTAGTGTGTCTGTGTCATTGTGGACGAGTGGCAGGAAAGGTTGACTTTAATCCATGTAAAGCAATATTGCATTTTATATATGAAAAGTGCTGTATAAAAAAAGTTTGATTGATTTGACTAATTAAAAATTGTTTTTTTTACACTCAATTAAGTGAAGATGGACTTATTAGACTATATAATGATGTACATTTCTTGGGACACAGTCTGTTACTTCGGGAACATGAATCACCTGAACATATTCATTTCCTTGTGATGATGTACTCACAGCGAGGGTTTAGTTAGGGCCAGGAAGCCTCCCATCACCTGGAAGTAATCCAAAGTGCTGCAGTATCTTGAAAGATGGGAGCATAAAAACACCATTATTATTATTATTCATATATTTTATACCAATTATAGTTTTGAACAAGACATTAAGGTGTCAATTGTTATGATTGTTAACACATACTCATCATAGGTGTCCAGGAAGATTCTGGTGTGGTTGAGGACAAAAAGACTTTTAATACTGCGGCTGTGCCGAAGGTTGGCAGTGACACTGATTGCATGCTGCCCAGTCAGGTGACACAATTGTCCAAACTGACTGGCAAGCGTCTGCAGGAGCCTGAGGATCATGGGGCCAAGGTTGGAACTCAGAGATTCTAGAATCAATCAATGCAGGAAAATCATTTAACCATCAGATCAGGGGGAAAAATAGTTTTCTTGCATGTATCACTCTTACCAAGCTCAAGCAAGGGGCTCAAGACCTGTGTCTTGATGCTACACAGTTTGCAGTAGAACTTCCTCTCAGCTGATGCCAGCTCATGGAAGCTGGCAATGAAGCCCATCACGTTCTTGTCTGAGAGCGCCACACAGTGTCGGCCACCAGCAAACACGCTGCTCACAAATCCCAACTGGGAAACACAAGCCACACAAAGCGTTACAAACCCAGGCAGTGGCCACTACTACTAACTTTATTTCTATAGCCCTAGGCCTGTCACGATAAATTTTTAGTAGACTTTACACTGATGAAATAGTTTCCAAAAAAATCATGAAAATGAAGGCCCCGCCCTCGTGCTGCAGGACTGTGTGGTCCGCTGGAGAAGACCCCTTCACCTCTTAATCAAATATGTTACCTGTATGTCAACTACTGGCTGAATAAAGTGTGCTGCTGAGGTTATGGTTAATAAACAGTTAACTTTCCCGTGTGTGTGTGTGTTAATTCAGGACTAACACACAACAGCTCAAGGCACTCACGTTTTAAACGATATTGCCGGGGTGTTTTAAACGACATTGCCGCGGTGGAGCGAGACGTTTAGCTCCTCCTCCTCCTCGCTAGCTTGTTAGCTCTCGGGCTAGCGAACATAAATAAACAGTTAACTTTCCCTTAAGTGTCTCAGTTGTGTGCTACGTGCTGCACATAGAACAAGTCTGTAGAGTACTGGACGGAGCCAACACTAGTCAGCCGAGGCACTGACGTTTTAAATGACGTCGCCGCAGTGGAGCGAGCTGTTTAGCTCATTAGCTTGGGGCTAGTGAACAAATAAACAGTTAACTTTCCTTTAAGTGTTTCTCTTGTGTGCTACACGCTGCACATGGAGGAAGGCTGTAGAGTATTGGACAGACGGTCCGCCGGCGTTCCACGAGCCCACTAGCGGCTAATGACACGACCTTCCAACTCGCTATTGCCCCACCACAACAATGACAATTTATCCAGTCCAGAAAACCTATCGTGTCTATTTTATTTATCGACGATAAGTCGATACAGTAATTATTGTGACAGGCCTATATAGCACCTTAAAAACACAGAAACATGAGTTCAGGTATGTTACTAACATTTTCAAAATACCTGTATGTCAAAATAGAAACCTGTATTTCAAAATAAATATCACTGGCTAGAGGAGTAATATACAAATAAAATGAGCCTTAGTTTGTAAGAACTGGATATAGATTAAGGATTATATGCCAATTTTTATGTCGTAAATCGGCCCAAATTTTCTTGCCCAGAAACCAATATAAATAATTTGGAAATTTGTGACCAAAACCATGACTCTTTGGTAGAAAAATGCCAGTATATTAGTCGTATTAGTTTAAATGTGGTTTAAAAAGGCCATTTTCCGATTTTTCAATGGCGGTGTCCGCTCGAGCCATCTCATTTTCACGGTTAAACTGAGAGCAAGCGCAACATCAGAATTACTTCAAACGTCACAGAAAACGTGATTTTCGATGCCGAAATCGAGGAACATTTTCATCTTTGTCAGAAGAGAAACAGAAAATCTCAACTGAATTGCAAATTTCAAAAACGAGGTAGTAAAGAGATTTCCCAACAATGTAATCTGAAAAGAAGAAGTGCTTTGTGTGAAACCATGAGATAACGCAATTTTGGTGGACCTCCGCTAAATTCTTGTGCCCAAAATTAGGAAGAGCAAAATGGAAAGAAAATGGCAGCTGTTTTTCTGGATTTAGTAACATACCAAATGAGTGCATGAATGAAAAAAATTACACACAACCACAAGCACAGAAACCCAAACAAACATTAATATTAACTGCCATAGGACCTATAACATAAAACCCATTGAGGAAACCAGGCAATAGAAGAACCCAGCAACATGTACTGAGACCAGGAGGGCTGACATAGGTTGGTATAAAGCCATTCTGAGAATTATAAAGTCATTTAAAATAACACTTTGTTCTTACATTCATGCAGAAGGGAAGCAGCACCGGCTGCTGGGTGTAGCTGTCATATAGCTCCTCCTCCTCTTTCTTTATCCTACTCTTTTGGGTGTCCTCCTTCACCTGTTCGCCACTGTAATAAATTATGGGCTGGATGCAGTCTCCATCAGCAAGCAGGAGAGTGTGACGCTCTCCGGCGCTCACATCCCAGACCCGGATTCCCTCTGACAGCTGTGGTGGGAGGCAGTAGTGTGTGGTGACACCCAGACTGGCGTTCGATGGAATATGAATAAGAAGTAGCTTCCTCACCTTGGCGAGGCGAGGGACTGTGCTCGGGGACTCCATGTGGCCCAGTTGACCCTGGCTATTACTTCCCCATGAAAACACCTTTAAGACAGACAGTGACTAATAGACAAGCAGCCACATTAACACTTTCACTTCACACTTTCTTCCTGATGGCAAAAACTTGGGGGTTCCCCAATGGCACCACTAGTAAATAAACCCTTAAGTCATTTGACCAATGCAGAGTGATTTAGAAAATAGGGTCAATAGCTTGAATTATGATTTTAGCCTTCTTCTCCAACGTTATTGTTTAAATGCGTCAGTCAAAAAGAAGATGTAACGTGAGGTAAATTGCTCTTCAGGGAGACGGAACAGACATAATTTTCATTTCAACTGGTAAGTTGATAAAAAAAATAGGCATTGTGGAAATTCAGGGATAGTTAGGATAATCCTTGATGGAATCGTGCAATGCCTTAACATTGGTCACGATAGATGTAGCCTAACAGCCAGCATACTACCAAACCATCTAAATGAGCCAAGCCTACCACTGAGTGGCTCTTGGTGAATGATGCTGTTTGACTTAATATCTGTAGGCGATGGTAGATGGTCTATTTCTGTAATCTAAACTAAGAAGGCTATGATGGCTTTAACACGACTGTGCTTTTAATGGAACAGATGTACTATTTTGATGTTGAAATGGCTAGAGTGCCATTAGAGTTGATGTTCGCTAGCTATTGTGTTTGCCGAATTACTCAAAAGATACCGTAATTTCTCACGTATAATGTGCATTCCCCCCCCCCAAAAAAAAATCTTCAAAAGTCAACAGTGCGACCTATACAAACATATAGTCAAAGTCAGAAAATTAATTCAGTGAAATGAGGCATATAAGTAGATGCGTTTTAGAACAGCCATATATTTGTTTTAAAGCTGCAGTGTTAAAACTAAACACTCGGTGTGCCACAATATTAAATATATTATTAAAGAACAGGTCAACCTCAGTATTAAAAATATTACTGATCAGAATTGATTAGAAAAACTAATTAGGAGAGGTGTGCCACTATGTCTATGTCTGCTGACCGTAATTACAGGATAAAAATATGTAACAACCCATTTAGGATGACAAAAAAATACAAATTTACAGTTAAAACAATATAAAGTGCTCCAAAGAAGACACTTTACTCAATATACTATGCATAAAATGGGTTTCTCTTCATCTAATATATGCACGCAATGCACTAAAAATACTCCAGACACCTATTTTCATGCTATATGGGAATGCACATCAATTCAAAGCTTTTGGACTTCGGTAAAGCAGAAACCCTCATACGGTCCCCTCCAAAAGTATTGGAAGGGCAAGGTAAATTCCGTCTTTTCTGTTGTACACTGAAGACCTTTGGGCTCCACATCAAAAGATGAATATGAGACAAAAGTTCAGAATTCCAGCTTTTATTTCATGGTACTTACATCTAGATGTGTTAAACAACTCAGGACAGAGTACCTTTTGTTTGAACCCACCCACTTTTCAAGTCAGCAAAAGTATTGGGACGTGCGACTGATGGGTGTTTCTAGTTGCTCATGTGTTGCCTTTTAGACGGATTGCGTAAACATTAAATAGTGATTGTTTTTGGCCTTGGCTTTTACCTATGAAAACTGAATTTGCTGTTAAGCAAACATGAAGACCAGAGAGCGGTCTATGGGGGAAAAGCAAACCATTTTAACACTGAGAGAAGAGGGAAAATCGATCAGGCCTATTGCACAAACATTGGGCATAGCCAATACAACAATTTGGAAATGTCCTGAAAAACAAAGAAACTACCAGTGTACTGAGCAACAGACATCGAAAAGGGTCGACCAAGGGTATCAACAGCTGTTCATGACAGAAACATTGTGAGAGCTGTGAAGAAACACCCAAAGACAACAGTCAGTGACATCCCTGCCAACCTCCACATGGCAGGGGTGAAGGTATCACAAGCCACTGTTTGAAGAAGACTTTGAGCGAAGAAATATACAGGCCACAGCACAAGATGCAAACCACACATCAGCAAAAAGAATCGGAAGGCCAGATTGGATTTTGCAAAGAAGTACACAGAGATGGGCCACAAATGTTTTGGAACAAAGTTTTATGGACTGATGAAACCAAAATTAACCTCTACCAAAGTGATAGAAAGGCCAAAGTATCCATAAAGAAAGGATCTCCTCATGATCCAAAACACACAAGCTCATCTGTGAGGTATGGTATGGTAATGTCATGGCTCTCAAAAAGAGAGGGTCACCACTAACATTTATTGCATACAAATATAATAGATGAAAAGGTCATGGCTGCACATTATACATGGGAAGAAGGGTTTTTCTGATTTTTTTGAGTCAATTTATACTCAAGGGTGTGTTATAGACGAGAAATTACGACAACTCAACCAAACATTTTTTACAAGCATATTTGTGAAAAAATGTCTTCTAAAAGCCCGGTGATGGAGGCTTGGTTCCTAGTGGCTACTCCGTAACCAGGCAGTCTTGCTATCCTGTCAGTACAACTACATATTTTCACTTTGGGATACCTGGTGGCACAACCCCTAAACACAACACATTTTTGTCATTAATGTATCCTTGCACCCTATTGTTTACAAACATTCTGAAATGCCCTATGTCCCAGTCTTGTGACTGCAGCTATTGACTGACCTGTGATTGGGCAGTAAGAGCGAGGGAATGATGAGCACCGGCTGCTACTCGCACCACCTCCTTTCCATTGAGACTTTTGATGCAGAGCGGCTGGAATCTACAAACAGACTTTTGGTGTTATGCAGAGGTTTGTTTACATAAATGCGCTCACGAACGGAATTCCCTACCTATCCAAGTTGTCCCCATGGCCTAGCTGACCATGTTCACTATGGCCCCAGCTCCACACCTCTGTTTGCAAGGAGGGCAGCACCTCTTGATCTGCCGGGGCTGCCATTCCCGATGACGTCAGCAATGTGGCCCCTATCTTAGAATGCCCAGCCTTACGTAACAGCCGTGGGGACACTGCAAAAACACTAGTCCATCTTCAAACTGATAGTGTGAATTTGTACTTAGTTTTAAGTGTTTGATCACTGCACACTGTGTTTGATGATGGCAATCTGCAAATAAAGTGAATCACTCTTCTGAAAACATCTTACATGCTCATGAATCTGAATTTCCTTGTGCAAACCTCTACCAAAGACCAGGCCTTGTGATTCCCTTTATTGAAAAAAGTCATGACGTGACTCGTGATATTGTTCCACGCCAAGCTTGTAAGTGGTGGTAATGCAAATTATAACATGTTTGGCAGCTGCCACACACAGTAAGCCTTTTTTTAAAACCACACTTTTATGGGTCACTGCCCCACTTGGCCTCATGGCAAAGAGTACAAATCCCACACCTTTATCAGGATCTGCACCAGTATTATGATTTTTTTTTTTTTTTACCCGTGCGCCACCCCTATATTGTACCACATTTTGTGATTACCGTAATTTCTCCTGTATAATGCGCACCCCCAAAGTTGACCCAAAAATTGTGGAAAACCCTTCTACCAATGTATAATGCATTTTTTTGTTTTTACAATGCATGATTTTGCTTCTACCCATATGATCAAAACATTAAGTATTATCTGTATTTTGTTAGTTAAGCACTTTATTTGAACACGTAATACTTTATTTTTATTTACTTGCTCTTATTTTGAAATTCACAGCCCTACTTTTATTTAGTAAATGAGAAAACACACAGTTGTGCTCATATGTTTGATTATCCAGGCAGAATTTGTAAGATGTGTACAATTCTTTAAAGAAAACATGAAGGGCCAGGTGAAACACATTTAATTTTATTTCAATTTGACTCATATTAAACTTGTCAAGCATTTAAGAAAAGTATCATCATTAAAAAAACAACAACCAGAAAGAAATTAATGACGGTTGTTGTTCTGTCATCAGTCGTATTTAAAAAAATAAAATATTTCACAAATTCGGTCAGGGTATGTAAACTTATGAGCACAACTGTACATATATGTAGTCATATGTACCCATGTCATATTGGAATGAAAGTGTAGGCTACACCTTTTTCATAACCTCTAGGTGGCGGTGGTATGTAGGAATGAAAGTGTCAGCTTTTTTATAACCTCTAGATGGCGGCATAAATTTATAAAATTTGAAAGTTTTATTGCCGTTTTCCCCTATACCGATGTATAATGTGCACTATTGACTTTTGACAATTTTGGTGGGGGGGGGGGGTGTGCATTATACACGAGAAATTACAGGATGTACTTGTTTCATCATTCTGCCAACTACCTAACAAACCAAAACCATGGTTCCACCAAGTGCTACCATTCAGTTCAGGTCATAACAGTAAACCCGTCAAGGTTGTGCTTCTACTGCATGGGAAGTAGGCGAGATGGCGTGACAGCATGTAATTCAACAGTTAAAGAATGAAAATAAACAATACGTGGTACAGTACTCTGTGCTACAAGGACCTGAACATAAACACAGTCATACATGCTCGACTGTGAGACAAGCAGGCTAACCGCATGCTTCACTATGTCACACTGTTTTCTTCACATTCAATTAAATTCTAGTAATACGGAACAGCAACTATGTTGGCCTTTCAACAGACAACAGTGCATCTAGCTCCGTCCACATGCAAACTTAAGTGTACCACTGTGACTGGAACCCCATTAAAGAGGTACTGAAATGGGGGACAGTTTGGATATTTTAGGACCCTTAACACTGGAAATGCAATAAAATATGTACCATACCGAACAGAAACTAATTAAAAGGTTAAATGAAGAAAAGTCTGAACCCCATAGTGTGTGTATAAGGAAGTAAACAATGTTATTCTCCGCTGTCTGTTCAGTGAATGCAACATGACAAAAACAATGAAGTGTGACGAAAACATGCACGGGCACGAAGCGTACTTTAACAGCAGTGCTTACGAGGAAAAGAGGTGAACAGCGTATCTACCCTGTGAGAGGAGGCCCGGGAGCGAGAGGCGGCGGTGCATGTGTTCCGCCTCCTCCTCGTGGATATCCCCTGTACTGGAACTCTTCTTGGCCTGCACAGAGTCTTCCTGTCGAACACGCTCGGTGGTGTTGTCACCCGCTCCGGGAACAGCCCCCGTTAGCCTGACTGGCCCGCTTAACTTGCTTGACAATGCTCCAGTGGGAAGATAGAGATTCATCATTTTTTTGAGGGACAATGCCTCATAGGTGGAGGCAACTCTTTCACCAACTGCTGAAGCGCATGAGGCAACCAGGTTGTTGAGAGGGTTGTTGGATGAGGCGCTGATGATTCCGGCTGCTGAAGGCTAAAAGAAACACAAGACAGTTGGTAATAAAACCAAAGCAGCAATGTCTGTAGGACAACCTAGAGATACCATTTGCATTCGTTTGTTTTCTAATACTTATCCTGTTCAGCTGCTTATCCTATCTGGCTTTAGGTGAGAGGTGGGGTACACCCTGAACTGGTTGCCAGTAATTTATAGGGCACACCTGTCAGGGGTATTTTAACCAATATATAAAAAAAATTTCATCAAAACCTCATACAATTTAGAGTCTCAAATCAATACAAACTTCACACAGAAATATACAAAGAAGGTTGTTAAATAGCATTAGTTCAGGGTGTTGTCTTCCTTTCGCCTTAAGTCAGCTTCAGCTCCCCACAAGCCTGGACAGGATAAGCGGTATAGCATATGGATGGATGGATTTTACTCACCCATCCATAATGTAAAAAGCAGGGTTTTCTAATTGCAACACTCACCAGCAGGTTGTGCAGTCCTCTAATTGTCACCTTTGGCGTTCTTTCAGCCTGAGTGTTATCTGAGAGCTTCTTCAGGTAATCTTTGACTGCCTGCTCATCTGGATAAGGTGAACATTTGACACTTGTGGTCTCACTAGACTTAGACCCTGAGGGGTCAGAGTCTGAAACAGGCAATTTCTCCCCAGCCAAAGATGACTCCTGAGTCTCCAAATTTTGACTGTGGTAGGGGTTATTGTTATTGACAGGTGCTGGAGACACCAAGTGAGGGGGTGATCCAGAGGTTTTGGAAGAAAGGGCTGGCTCTGATGGAAACGTCTTGAGCCCAGGAGCTATAGAAGGTGCTTTAAGCCTCTCCTCATCCTTGGGATGCTCCAAGCAAGGCAGGCAGTAGTGACTGTCAGAGATGATGACATGATCCTCCTTGTCTGTCATGGTGTACAGCAGCTGCTTACATTGCCCACATTTGTCTGGAGGGGGCCGTTGGATGTCCTGGGAGCCCAGGCAACGCACCAGTGCCAGGCTGTGCGAAGCCCCGCAGGCCACCTGAAGTACAAACCGGCCTGCCAGGAGCTCAACCTTTTGAGGTTTCCAGACAGGAAAAACTGTGGCACTGAATCCCAGCTGACAACCGCTGCCCCAAGCCCACACTTCCTGCTGGAGCGAGAGTGCCAACGTGTGCTGCTCCCCGCAGGCGAGCTCCACTACAGGCACCGTCAGCAAGGAGCTACAGTCAGAGTCTGCCAGAACGATTGGAGTCGGGTTGGGGACAGTGCTGAGGCCCGACAAGCCACACTGTCCGGCACTGTTGTCGCCCCACATGTGGACGCCGCCGTCCTCTGTGACCGCCCCACTGTGCAAGCTTCCAGCAGCTACAGCGACAACCCGCTGTCCACTGAGTGCACTCTCCAAAGTGGGCGCCTCAAACTCTGCCACTTGACTCTGCTTCCATGGACAGTGCCCAAAAGTGAACACCTGACCACCTAATTGTGCACAACAAGGGCATTAAAAACAGGGACATGGTTTTGAACATTGCAAACATCACCATGCGTACCTTGCACCAGTAAAACGCCATGATTTTTGCCCAGAGCTACATGGAGAACAGACTTTGGAAGGAGCAGTTTCTCGGGGATCACACTGTAAGAGTAGCCCTTCCAGATATGGAGCAGGCCGCGCTCTCCTCCACCGTCATCTCCAAAGCTGCAAGTTATTAGATACAGGACATAGTTGTAATGGGTCAGGTCACTTAATTGTCTAACGTTGTTTTAGGAGGGCTGTTTCAAAATTCTATGAATTTTCAAAGGTGGAAACTTTCCATGGGAATTAACAAGAATTCAGGAAATAAACCAGGATTTTACAAAATTGAAGGTTAGCTCATCATAGTATAAATAAATATATATGAAAAAAATCAATTTGCGCATAATCCTGATTTCATGCAATTACAGTTGAATATCTATATGTATATCTATCTATCCATCCATCCATCCATCCATCCATTTTCTGAGCCGCTTATCCTCACTAGGGTCGCGGGCATGCTGGAGCCTATCCCAGCTGTCATCGGGCAGGAGGCGGGGTACACCCTGAACTGGTTGCCAGCCAATCGCAGGGCACATACAAACAAACAACATTCCCACTCACATTCACACCTACGGGCAATTTAGAGTTGTCCGTAGGTTTTTCGTAGCTTCGTTTTCGTAGGTTCTTAGGACCCAGGGATTGAACCCGGGTCCTCAGAACTGTGAGGCTGACGCTCTAACCAGTCGGCCACCTTGCCGCATGTATATCTATATCTCATATAAGACTTTAAAGGGAGCTTTGTTGGTACTTTTGGATGACTGTTCTATTTTTTAATGATTGGGTCAGGGGAATGAGTAATACTTAACATAGACACATTTGTTCTTCAATCAAAGAATTGATTGTTCAGAGGCATCGTAACAGGGAAGGCGAACCAGGCAACTCCCTTGGGCTCGAGCTAAATGGGGACCGGAGAGACAGCTGACATTGGCCCATATCCGTGTGTCCCCCCCCCCACAGATCAGAATCATCTTTATTTGCCCATAGGTCCAAAAAACACACAAGGAATTTGTCTCCGGTAGTTGGAGCCGCTATAGTACGACGATAGACAGCCAATTGACAGACCGCTTTTTAGACATAAAAACATTGAGAACAGTCACTGAGCAATAAAGGGTTGCGAGTTATCTGGTAACGCCGATATAAATTTTTACAAACATACACACACACACACACGCACGCACGCACGCACACACGCTCACACACACACACACACACACAAACTTTTACAGCCACTTTTACAGGCTTGGTCCCCCCTTGCGGCTTGAGGGGCCCAGGCCCACGTTTCCTCAATGTGCCGGCTCAGCAACTCCGTACACCAGTTGACCAACATGCATGTGATATGGTGTTCAATCACTAATAAGTTCGATAGACACGCTTTAGGCTTTCATTGCTTGTGCTGGGAGCACTAATAACAACACAGGTCATACTAACATATCCACTCACAGGTTCTTACAGGTGTTTAGACACTACAAAGAATCCCACCGCACCACTCGTCAGTAGCACTGCCTTGCTCATTTCCCACATCCTGTCTTTTTCTGTCCTCTCTCATCTTGTTCTCTTGGTTAGTCATTGCATGTCCTTACCGGGTGTGCTTCCCCCCCAATCCACAAATAAGAACACGATTTGACTGTTGTAACATTACTTCTGCTCAAATTTCTAGACTGTCTAACTATTGTTCTGCTGTGGTTCGCACCCCTATTCCCCTTGTCCACGCTGTCCCTCTGTCTGTCCCCTAAAACCCTTTTCTGTCCGGCTGCATTTTCAATAAAAATCTGAATAATTACAAAATTTAAAAATGAGCAAAGGAAGTATTTCAAACTTCCCTGCTGCACAGCAAAACTGTTCCATCACAAAAGGCATACAGATCCACCATTCTGCAAGGCCATGCAGCTGAACAGGACAGGTTATAAAAAAAAATAAAAATAAATCCTAAGCATACAACCACACAGTTGAGGGGCAGATATCATACAAGGACACCATAGATGACTCATCAAGGAATGCTAAAAGGCAGAACTTTTACAACAACTAAACGAAGATGAGTGTTTCTGAAAATGAATGGATGTATGGAAATAATCTAATCCTTAACATAAAAGAAACAATGCCAAAATGACTACCTAACGTTCCTTTAGGTTTTTTTCTTTGGTGCAACGCATGATTTGTGATTTTTTTACCCCCCCAGTCTGTTTCAATGACTAATTGTTCTTTGGTGATGCTGTATCCGTAATTACTTATTATTCCATATATTTAAAAAAATATATATAAGATCCAATCCAGTGTATTTTTCATTGGGGTGTGTGTTGATGTATGGTTCGGATACAACAAAATTAGGGACAATAACACGAAATTGGAGACTGTTTTGTATGACATCAGTGTTCACCGTTATCTTGGTTTTAAATATCTTTATTTAACAACAATATGAAGACATAAAATACGCTTTTAATGTGAGCAAATAAGACTATTTTTGTGTAAATACTATACTGCAGTCACGCCCCATGAGTGATCACATGGTGATCACAAGCAAACATCACATTAATCCACCTTACCCCATCCTCTCGGTTTCCATCCGTGGGTTTGAATTCGCCATGAGCGTGTCCTAAAACACTCCGTCGCTGCCCGTCAAACTGTCCAGAGTGCTAATGGTCTGTCGGCGATGAGAAAATGTGACATGTCAGTCAGTGCTCCCAAACCAAACACGCACTCTGACGTCGGACAGGTGTCATCCAGTTAGCCACCGCTCGTACAAAACACTAGCCGGCTATCAGTGGCGAACTCGTTCAACTAAAAAGACGCAAGCACATACTTACAGGGCTCATCAGAGTATATTGTCACATTTTAATAATCATCCTTACCAGCTCGTTCTTTTCTTCGTTTTTGTTAAACCGGAAAACGTTTGTGTAGCATGCATCTGCTAAAGTGGAAGCTTGGCGAGCAGAGTCGGAGCCTCTTCGTCTGTTGACAAGGCGAACGGCAAAGATCGTCTATAATAGCACAAACTCTGAAGGAACGGTCCGGAGAGGTAATATGAGGTACCACTAACGAGTATAATTATTGTATTTATTTACATTTAAAGCCCTAAATTTAACTTCTTACAGAAGTCTTTGTGTTTGTCTTTGTGTTTCCTTTATTATGCCATGTCTTTTAATGGCGCTTTAGGCAAATAAAACCAAATGTACATAAAGGAAACACAAAGACAAAATGCGTTATCGTTGAGAAAATTATCAGATAATTTATATTGAAATGTGGATAAGAGGCAGGTAAAAATGTAAGGCTGGCGTTGTGTTAAAATCGGAAAACAAAACCCCAACATAGAAACTGAGTGAGATGCTTCGTTTTAGCGAACCTCTTATACTCTTCAAATACGGAAGCCGAAGAGACACGTGAAGTTATAAAAAACACAGCAAATAACCTTATACGACAAATAACCTTGTACGACAATTAGTACTATATAGTACTAATTATACTACTAACTACCATAGTACTATATCCAAACACCAACCTATAGACAAACGAGTCCAATTATAATTATACAATCCATTATAAAATATTCCTCAATTGTATCAGTATCAATCTTAGTCCAAAAATGTAAATGTTGCAGTTATGCTGTGGCCCCAGTTTGAGACCATTTTCATCCTTTAAGCGTTTTATTAAGCCTGCATTTAGTACGAAATGCTGCAGCAAGACTTTTGATGAAGACAAGAGAATTTGATCAGATTACCCCTATCCTGACCAACTTGCACTGGCTTCAAGGTTCTGTTACTTATAAAATATTACATGGCTAGAACCTTCCTACGTTGCTAAATTAGTGGTACTGTGTGTTCCATTCTGCAACTATGCTCGCAAAATGCTGTTCTTTATGTGACCCCGAGAGCTAAAAAGAGGTCTAAAGGTTCTTAAGAATTTTCTTTTGTGTGTGTGTGTGTGTGTGTGTCCTGTTTGGCTGTAAGGTCAAGCAGAAAGGAGGATCTGTAACTTCTTATGCCGGAACAGTTTTATTGTGCCACAGTGTCGTTGGTTCTCGAGCATTCTCTATTCGGGCTTGAGGACTGGAGTGCCCTACCTGCCTAAATTAGAACAGCTTTCTGTGAAGAAATTTTCAAATCTCGACTTACTTATTTTTACACTTTAGCATTTATTTCAACCAAACCTAGTATGCAAATTGCCTTGACATCTGGACAATAGTTAGTTAAGGTGGACCGCTTCCCTGGTGGCATTACTGTGGAGGATTTTGTATCAACCCACTGGGTCAGATTTTGAGGAAGAACCACTTTGCCCGATGTGTCTATCTGCTGGCGTCATCTCATTGACTCTAAAGCTGTTTTAACTAACATTTTACTGCACTATACTGTATTATATGATGAATGTTGCCCACTCGGCATCCATTGCAGCCTGCTCATCCTGGAAGGGGGATTCCTCCATCCGTGGTCCCTTCTTAAGGTTTCTTCTTTTTCCCCCAAATGGGTTTAGTACAGGGGAAATCACCAATCTTTTTCAACTGTAGGCCTGTGAAGCCCTTTTGAGACTCTTTTGTGATTAAGGGCTACTGGAGAACGGGGCAATATGAGTCATTGTGTAATGTGGGTAACCCCCTGTATCTCGCCAACATAACACGTTTGTGGCCATGCGACTACAATCTTTTCACGCCCCTTTCATTTCACCTTAGCCATGAAGAAGAGGACCTCATGGTGCTGTGGTATGTATGTTTTTTTCCCCACAAAAATATATATAAATATTTTTTTAACTTGTGAACTTTAACTTGTGAAAGAAAGCTTTCTTGCTTTCAACTCAATCAATTGCTGTATCAAAGCTAATTAATTCTGGTAGAAAAACTACATTACCACACTAACTAACCACGCTATATAAAAAGACGCTTTTTCTTCTCACTGTCTTGACATGAAAGTAGACCAAACCTTTAATGTTTTAGGTCAATTAGATTACAAAAATGTTTATTAAATTGGAAAAACCCAGATGATGATGATGAGGTAATGTCTTTAGAAGCTTCTGATTGACAACATTTGGTTTAATTAGAAACACACCAGTGGATGTATTTGAAGGCACACCTGAAACACATTGTTCTTTGTCTAACATAATGGGAAAAGTCACCTTCCAATAAGGCAATGACCCTAAGCACACAGCTAAAATAACGAAGGAGTGGCTTCAGAACAACTCCGGGACTGTTCTTGAATGGCCCAGCCAGAGCCCTGACTTCAACCCAATTAAGCATCTCTGGAGAGACCTGACAATGACTGTCCACCACCGTTCCCCATCCAACCAGACAGAACTGGAGAGGATCTGCAAGGAGGAATGGCAGAAGATCCCCAAATCCAGGTGTGAAAAACTTGTTGCATCATGGGCTGACATGGGCTGAAAAGCCACTCTGTCAGGAAGAAGCCATTACTCTAAAAGAAACATAAAAAGACCGATTACGGTTTGCAAATGCACACAGGGACAAAGACCTTAATTTTTGGAGACATGTCCTGTGGTCTGACAAAACTTTAACTGTTTGGCCATAATACACCACCCCTCGCCCAGAGTAAGCTGGGATAGGCTTCAGATTTTGGTAATCTTAATTGACCTAAAACAAGAAAAAGTTTAGTCTGATTTCATGTCAGACAGTGAGAAAAATAGCATATGTGACTTTATCTTCTGATTTAAACTTCACATGTTGATGAATGATGAAGTTTTAATGTGGAAAAAGTCATTTTACCCCAGGCTGGTTTACTTTACTATTGTGCCATGTACATCATCGGTAGAAGTTCATGCTCAATGTTTATCTAATAACATGAAACAAAACATCAACAAGAAATGACATAAAATACATCATACTCACCATAGATGCTGATTATTAAATGTATTCATGTGCACAGATTGCAACAGATGTGGTTTACTAGTCGAAGTTGACTTAAGTTTTGCTTTGACCTAATGAACTAATGAGCTGAACTAATCAGCGAATGGAAAAAGGCTGACGTGATCAAGGGCTACTTCTCTGGCCTGGTGTGGACGACTTTGAAATGTGATTGGACAAAAAAAAAAAAAAAGTTACATTTACAGTATGTACTCCAAGTGGTACAGCCAAGAGAAATGCTACAAAATGAAGAGAATAGGATGTTAGGAATAATGCATTTATAGAATTTCACAGAACAAATAATTAATTTGTAAATGTTGGTCAGCGCAGAGAAGGCCTTGATGGCCCTAACCTCACACTACTGATCAAATATTAGGTTAAAGATTTAACCAAGCTTTGAAGCTAAACTCACTATTTATTGTGCACAAAGTGCATAGTTGAGGTTGTAGAATGTCTAGCAACTGGAAAGGTTCTGGCTCATCTCCTAAACTTGTACATATTTTCTCCCAGTACAGATTAGAACATCCACCAGTTTCTGTGGCTGTGCTGTTAATCAATCCTCACATTTTGCCACTATTCTTCCTTCAACTTTTTTTTACTTTTGACCTTTAGTCAGGAGAATAAACATCTGAAATGTACTCGGGTAAAGAAAATGATTTTTCTACAAATCTCATACTTTCACACTATACCATGAATGGAGGCTTTATTTTCATACTGACCATGTTAAAAAAAAAAAAAGAGGTCTAAAGGTTCTATCGGCGAAGTGTTCATTATCAGAAAAAGCCAGTCATTTTTCAGAATTTGTTTGGAAAAATCTGTCTCAGTGTTATGGTTACATAAAAAAATGAAAGCTAATCTCAAGGCTCGAACAAGCACTAGCAATTTATTTTTGCTCCCACAGATTACACGCATCACAAGAGCAGGATGTCAAATTGATTTCAGGAAAACACATTCTGATAATAGGTATTCTGAACATAGTGATACATTTTTAATACACAAAAGATGCAGGCCCATCGTAAATGGTTTATCACGTTTATCAGTCACCCCAAGAGAAAAATGTCCATATATTTTTTTTAATAAAAACACATAACATAGCATATACACATCTACAATCAGGATTCTGTGGCATGAGTGATGTTGGAGTGAGGAGGTCATACACAAGAGTGCCCCAAGCAGTTTGCTATCTTGTGCAAGAGAGACAAATGGCCATATGTGAAATTAAGAACATTTGTCTTTGTTGTTTAATGGGCATTTATCTTAGGATTCAAGACTTATTTTTCTTAATTTGTATACTGAAGCACCTTTCTCCAAAGTCTCCGAAATAAATAGTTTCTCTTTTGCACATCTTTTGCTTAATTCTATGTGACATCGTCTTAAAAGAGGTTTTCTACTAAAGCTTTATGACATGGAGATGATTACCGAACAGAACGTCATTTACACATCATTTGAGAGTTAAATAAAAACAATGAAAAGTATTTTCCTACTTCACATACAACATTTCTTTTCTTTTAGCATACATGGAACTAAAAGAAAACACAGAGTCAGTGAGCGCAGTGGGGAGCAAAAGGTAGAGCTGGAAGCACACCCGATCCATGATTGAGACTACCATGTACCTATGTCTTGGGTGAGGGGCTGTAAGGGCATGCAGCATGGCAGTGATGACCTTGTCTGCGTTGCTGAAGCCCATCTTGCATGTTGAGACAAAGTACTCGATGGCCAGCTCAATGTAGGCTTGGTTGAAGATTTGCTTGCGCTCATCATCGAACTTTACCCAAATATCGGACAGGGTCTTCATCTTCACAATGTTGGTGGCTTGGCAAAAGTTCCCTGGCTGAATGATGCTAACCTAAGAGGGGAAACATAGTTGAGGGTTCAAATTTTCTATTTATTCATCTTAAGGATACATTTGTCTTGGAGCAAGGCAGAGCTGCATACATAAACACAAACAAACATACATAAACACCATATATATTATGTATTACATCAGTGCAATAGACATTGTTATCCCTGTCCATTCATATTTCAAATAGGTTGTTCATGTTGATGAATTTAATTGCTTATTTCCGTTAATCTTTGTTTAGCTGTATTTTTTATCTTTGGCCCGATGTTACTTGTTTGCTCATACACAGAGTTCAGTATTCATGCAGGGGATCTAATTGATTATTATTATTATTATTTTTTTTTTTTTAAAGCTTCTTTTACAGCTTCTTGTTCAAATGTTACTTGAGGGGTGGTCAGAGGTGTGGGCATACTCATGATCCGAGATCATATGATTTAACTGTTAGGTTACCAAACAAATTGGCAATCCCATAGCCTAAACTAAACCTTCTCATAGCCCATGTGGGTGTCATTTACCATAAAAGTGATACAAAGAGAAATGTAAAACATTTTAATAACGCTGGTTCTCCACTCACACGCCAACAACAAAAAAACATTTGTGAAGCTATGCCAAATTTTTCTTTCCTCAAGGTCGCATGATTTGTTTGTGGTTTTGGTTTGTCAAAGTACCTTCACACCAAAGCTGGCCATTTCCACCCGTAAGCAGTCGGCAAACGCCTCCAGTCCTCGCTTTGACACGCTGTAACTTCCCATGTTCAGACAGTTGAAGAAAGAGAAGATGCTCGACACGAAAACCATCCGGCCTGTGAGTAATCAAGATGAACAATAGGGTAGCACGATACGACTGTGATTGGTGTGGTCTTTACCTTTTGCAGCACGCACCAAAGGCAGGAAGGCCACAGTCATTCTGATGCAGCCAAAGAGGTTGATGTCCACCATGTGGCGGAAGTCTTCTATTGTGCTCCACTCTATCTCTGCCCAGTCTGAGATGCCGGCGTTGTTAACCACTGCCCACAGGCCTGGAGATAAGCAAGTTAGTTTTTTCTTTTGGTAAAAATAATAAAGATGCAGTGTGGTCTCAGAATTGCTCTTTGATGCTCTCCATTTCAAGAGTCAAAAATTAAATAAAATAACATTTTCGTACATAATCATGTTTTCGCTTCTCACCTTTTTCTGGTAGGTTCTCCTTGACAATCCTCTTTGCCTGCTGCACATCTGCATCACTGGTGACATCCAGTTTGAGGATTTTCAAATTACCGGAGCTCTCTCTGGCCAGGTTCTGGGCATCCATTCCCTGTGGAAACAAACAGCCGGCAAAGACCACAAACCCCTTGCGGTCCAAGCATCGAGCCAGCTCGTATCCAAAGCCGCTGTCACAGCCGGTTATCAGCACGGCGGAGCCATGTCCATCTACTGGAGAACGGCACTGCCGGCGGGATAAAAGTTTACCAAAGGCAAGGAGCAGGATAGCCAAGACAGGCATGATGCAAAGGAGTTGGGAGGTGGATAAAGAGGCGTTCATGTTGGCGAGGCGTCAGTAAATCATTCTCTGTGAAGCATCTGTTGGTGCACCCCATCAGCCAGTTCTTTATACTGGTGAATGTTATAACACAATTTGTTCAGGTTAGCATGTGACTTCTGACACCTCATTGCCTCATATCTGGTATTGCATGTGAAATCAAACAGACATGCCTATACTGTACATCCCTTACAACACAATTCCAATAAATAGAGTTGATCTTATCTCACTCAAATGTTTTCAGTGATGTATGTGTGTATGGTGTAAAAGGTCAAGCAATTCCACTGTTAAATGCTTTAAAACTGCTCGTTCACAGCTCTAGTGTTTTGACAGTGAAAACGTAACAGTTCATGTACAGTGATCCCTAGTTTATGGCGAGAGTTATGTTCCGGACCACCCCCGCAATAGGTGAAAGCCGCAAACTGGTGGCCATGTTTTTATTTTTTTAAATTATTTTTTTAGACATTTTAAAGGTGTATGAATCTCCCCAGTCCCACACTTATTAATCTTTCCCACACTGTTATTAAGCTCTACCATACTCATAAACATTTCCTACACGCTTGATGACTTTTTACAGTATACTCTTAAACATAAATAATACTAACAACAAAGTGAAGATGAGCGGAAAACTGGATGGATGGCTGTAACATTTTATAAGGGTACTCAGCGTTGAAGTTGATGCCAATTCTGAATGCGTTGCACAGCTGGAAAGAGCATTACAGCTGTCACTCAGACATAATTTCCGTTAATTTATTTATGGAGCCGTGGCCCAATGGTTAAGATCATCGCCTGCCACCGTGGGGGACGTAGGTTCAAGACCCCGACTGGACCATCCGCCAACATCCCCTGGACTCACGGCTGTGGTGTCCTTGAGCAAGACACTGATACCCCGAAATGCTCCCCGGGTGCTTCAGCTGCCCCCTGCTCCAGCGTGTTCCACTAACGTGTATGTGTTCACTGTGATGGGTAAAATGCAGAGAACAAATTTCATGTGCATACATGCATGCATGTTCATGACAATAAAAGGTGATTCTTCTTCTCTTCTTATGGCACAAACCTCACTTCCTTCATCAGGTCGAGAAGGTGCATCTTTACTGCTAGTTAGCTGTTACAGGTCCCAGCCTCCTCTGCTGCTAACTGTCAGGTACCTTGGCTGGAACAGAACGTTTGGGCGGGATCGTGGGCTTAAAATAAACTATTGTAACATCTTCCAATGATATAGGCCGCAATGTTAGTCGATTTATCTCACATTTATTGATAAAGTAACGAAACCAAGTTACTGTGAGACGTAACTTATGGCATCAACAAACTCCGCTCCCCCACCCCTTGGTTGCCCTCACGGGCATGCAAAGCGATGCGTTCAAAGACACTCGGAAATCTCTTAAGTAATTTTCATTTGGTTTTATTGTTTTAAGCTAGAAAATGTTTATTTTACCACGGCAATTTAAAAAGTATATAAAGAAATACTGTTATATGGCGAAATTAATATGATTACAAAAATCTGCAATTCACTGAATCCATAATAGGTTACCCGTGATATAGCGAAGGATTACTGTACGTATGATTTTTTGTTTTTGTTGCTATTTATAAGTACATGTTTGAGTAAAATAAATTGTTTCTATAAACTACTGGAAACATTCCTCCCAAATTTCAAATACTGTCATTTTGAGAATTTACTTACAGAAAATGAATGATGTTAAAAAATAAATAAATCTGTTCCAGGACAGTGGTCAACGACCAAATTATTTGGGCTTCCTAATAAATGTAAATTATAAATCAATTCGTTAATTTCAGGGGTCAAACTGTCCTTATCCGAATACCTTGATTAACTATAAAGACAATGTTTTAACCATCATACAAGTGTGTAGAGAAGTTAACCACTAAACCTAATTCAAAATGCAAATAAAATTAACCCTGGTGTATGCGTATTGGAGAGTTAATAATTATGGGAGGTTTGGTGCAAGTTAGTCTCCTTCATTCCTTACACTTCTAGTCAATAACAATGAATTTAAGCTAAAGGTCTGGGAACTGGGTAAATGTTTAAAATGTAGTTTGAACCCATCTAATAATTACTTTATTCTTTGTGCAGGAAGGTTGTTTATGCAATTGAAATTGAACTTATGGAACTACACATATTAAGCAACAAAGAGCTCATTTAGCTTAAATAGCTCCTAGTCAACAAAGTTTTGGTTTTATGTAGAAAAAGTGAACATCTGAGGTAGCTGCTGACCATCAATGGTGCGTTGTTAAGATCCGTGACACATTTACTTTAATGGTTTGTTTTGTTCATGGAATTTGAAACGGGTTACATGACGCTTCTAAGGAGTCACAGCAATTCATAGAATTCAGGGAGGCGTGAGAACAGCTTTAATACTGAAACTATTTTATTTCCCCGTATACCGCCTCAAGTGTAAACTTGCTAAAATATTTTGTTGACAGTTTTTTTTTTTTTTTTTTACTGCATCAGTACTGTATCAGTGTGGAGGACTACTCACCTCAAACTCATTAAGTCAGGATGTAGTGGAAGGATGATTCATTGAAATTTAACAGGCCTACTCATAAGATTGAAACCAACAGTGACATCACATGGGTTTTTTAACTAACAAAAATTTATTTGAGGTGATTTTTTTTCCCTTTAAAACGGAGATTTCATGAAAGAGCACGGTTCATTGGGAAAATGTTATTCATCAGTATTATAATGTGTAAACTGAAGAAATAAACAGGCTCACGTACTACTAACGTATCGCAACCTCAGTCAAAAGCCCTGTTTAACAGACAACAAAAAGTTATAAACCCAGTGCCAGGTAAATACTGTATGTATATTTACAGTGTTTTGAGAAATAAAATATTTTTAATCAGCAATGTGGCTTGGGTCAAACAGCTAGTCTGTTCAAAATCCATCTGCACTTTTATGTGCAACGATCTCTTCTTGCCTACCCACGCAAAAGTCTTGTGGAATTCAGTTGCAGTTTAAAATAAAGGAGCACACCCCATCAGATATGTTAGAATACCTTGATTTTCTTTCAAAATCACTCTTTTCTATGCCAGAAGACAATTCTACAAAATACCCCCACAAGCATGGATTGCAAATGAGATTTGTCAATGTGCGCGCACACACACACACACACACACACACAAATATAATGTTTCTACTAAAATTATTTATGTTGCAAAAATGGGTGGATCCCTATGAAAGTCTGGCCAAGTTACATTATAGATATAAAAAAAAAAGTAATTGTCAACGATTAGCTTAAGTCATAAAAAAGTTGGGAAATTGTTCTTGTGTTTACTGTGAAATGAAAGCTCACTTTTCAAAGGGAATACTCATTTACACAAGAAATTATGAAAAAGGAAAGTTACATAATAATAAACATTTACTGATGTGCCCAGCATAGAGCATGCACTCCCTCATGTGGTCATGAGGATTTTTGCAGATAATGCTGCTTTCTCTCCAAACTTTGGGCTGTTTTAGAACAAGTAGCCGCTTGCTTAGTCGCAACGCCCTAGCTCAACCCCCAGTTCCCATGGTAATGAAAGTCCATTGGGCCAGTATAACAAGGCTGGGGAAGAATGACTAAAACATTTGATAAAACAAGTGATTTCAAATCGAGTCTGACAAGTAAGTAACACTATTTTGACTGAAGAATGTCACAGATCTTTTATTTACACCCAGGGAACTGTTTTAAATTATGAAAAAATAATTCATGTCTTGTTTAAAAACAAATTACAAGAAAAAGAATACTGCACAATAAAATGGACGAATGTAACTTTTTTTTCAAGGGATCTAAGCACATTTAATATGCTTGTACATAAGCTCATGGTGAGCAAAGGAAAACAAAATTTCACCACACTTCCACGAATTTGACATAAGTCTATACGTACATTAACACATTTGACAGCATAACTTTGACAAAATATAAATATTTTAGTCTAAATATTACACACGTCTTTCTGCTTCCTGATTGCAACCACATTCCACTGATTTTTAAGCTGAAGTAGTTTTTGGATATGACGAGGAGTCGGGTACATTATTTAATTATACGTTTTATACACCTCTGCAATCATAGGCACTCAGTTGTGCATATTGTGAAAAAGCAACTACAGTGCAGAACATACCATTATAGTCCAGGAAGGCTTTTATGACGAAGGCAGCAGTGAGTCCCAGCATTGCTGGGAACGTGGCGGATGTAGAATTGTGAACAGTGTGAGGTTTTGATGATTTTTACCCTTAAGGGCGTGGATTCCCATCAGGTTTCCACCTTCCCATAGGTGCCGTCGGGTGGCCGGTAGTGTCTCGGGAAAGCTTTGAGTTGCAGGCAGTTGAAGGCGTACTTTCTAGAGCCCACGTTCTTCACAGTGTTCTCACGTCTACAGCCCTCGCTGATGAAATAAGAAACATATCACAGGTCACGAATAAATCACTTACTCTGTGTGTGCTACAAATAGTCAGAGGACATCAACTATTACCACATTAATAGGAAAAGACAGCCTCTTTTCTTTGTCTTAAGCAAAAAGACTTTCCATCTGATGTTTTGTCTGGGGATCCCAATAGATCTTGCTCTTGTGGAAGAAAAGGAAGGACTTTGGACACAGCAGGATATTATTGCAGCTTTGATTCAAATGAAGGATGTTCGTTTCGGGGAAATGCTGACAGCTCAGTTTAAAGTGCATTTTGTGTAATGAGCAGCATTTCACAGCAAAATTCAACATTTTGACTGTCTGAACTGGAAAAATAAACAGCTGGAATGAATTGATAAGAGCGTCATCTGGTGATTTGACAAGCTCACCATTCACAACTAACAAAATGAGTAGGAAAATATTTATGCATCTGTGAACATGACAACTATCTGATTAGAGAATGAGAACTAATTTCATTCTCAAATGTGGCAAATAACAAAAACATCATATAATGGAGCAATAATACAGTCAGCTTTATTGCATAAGCATCATAATACAGCTATCGATCGTATATACATATGAGCATATACTATGTATATGTTTCAAATATACTGTGTTTCAATTTAAATACAATTCTGGAAAACAGCACAAGCACTTTATAATCAATGATGTTAGTGTTGGATAAATCAACTACATTATTGTTTGTTTGTTAGTCTTTTTAAACAATTTAAGGGCAATCACTCAAGTGTCATAACACCTGTAACAAAAGAGATTATAAATCCTATGCATGAATGCACGCATGCATTTACGCAGACATACACATTGTTTTACTTGATTCCTTTGTATTTTCATGGATTTGACACAAACACCTAAAGTGTCTCTCAGAGGTAGTTCAGAACAACCGAGCAGACAAACAAGGCCCACTCGGGTGCTCAGAAATATTTAATTTGGACATTTCAAATGAACGGAAATACTGTGTATGTAAAGAGCAAGATCTTAACCTTTTAGGATGGAGGCAGCTGACGACAAATAATGTTGACTTCCTTTTGCATAAACATACATTAAATTAATTCATGGGTCAAACTTAAAACAAAAAATAAAACCGAGTAAATTCAGCAGTGGCAGTATGTACACAGAGCACAGTGGAATAGTAAGTAATGCTCCCTCTCACTGTCAGGAAATGTGAGTTAGAATCTCTGTTGGCTAGCAGTATAGAAACTGAATGGATGGATCAGATGGAAGCAGATGCTCAATATCTTAAGAGCAGGTTTTCAGGCCACCTATTGGAGGAAGAACACCCTACTGCAACCAAAAGTGCAACTAAATTGCCAAGTTGAACTATTTTCACTTTGAACCTTTGATTTACTTAACTTTTTATTGGTGGAGGTCAGTGTTGGGAAAGTTTGTTTTCTATGCGAACTAGTTAAAAGTTCAGTGCGCCGTTCCAAAAAAGAACTAGTTCAATTCATACAGCAATGCAACATTTTGAACTAAATTCAGCATTTAAAAAAATGAACGAGTTCAGTTCTTTCTCCCTCAGATGCTGATGGAGCGGCACATTGGACGACTGGTTAGCACATCTGCCTCACAGTTCTGAGGACTGGGGTTCAAATCCCAACCCCGCCTGTGTGGAGTTTGCATGTTCTCCCCGTGCCTGCGTGGGTTTTCTCCGGGTACTCCGGTTTCCTGCCACATCCCAAAAACATGCATGGTAGGTTGATTGAAGACTAAATTGCCCGTAGGTGTGAATGTGTGTGCAAATGGTTGTTTATACTGTGGGTACGGAAAGTATTCAGACCCCCTTAAATTGTTCAGTTTGTTCATTGTTTGTTTTATTGCAGTCGAATCATTTGTTCATTTCCCCCCTCACATTAATCTACACACAGCACCCCATATTGACAGAAAAAAAAAGAAAAAATAAATTTTTGCAGATTTATTAAAAAAGAAAAACTGAAATATCACACAGCAATAAGTATTCAGACCCTTTGCTCAGTATTTAGTAGAAGCACCCTTTTGAGCTAATACAGCCATGAGTCTTTTTGGGAATGATGCAACAAGTTTTTCACACCTGGATTTGGGAATCCTCTGCCATTCCTCCTCGCAGATCCTCTCCACTTCTGTTAGGTTGGATGGTGAACCTTGGTGGACAGCCATTTTCAGGTCTTTCCAGAGATGCTCTATTGGGTTTAAATCAGGGCTCTGGCTGGGCCATTCAAGAACAGTCACAGTTTTTCTGAAGCCACTCCTTCATTATTTTAGCTGTGTGCTTAGGGTCATTGTCTTATTGGAAGGTGAACATTCGGCCCAGTCTGAAGTTCTGAGCATTCTGGAGAAGGTTTTTGTCCAGGATATCCCTGTACTTGGCTGCATTCATCTTTCCTTCGATTGCAACCAGCTGTCCTGTCCCTGCAGCTGAAAAACACCCCCACAGCATGATGCTGCCACCACCATGCTTCACTGTTGGGACTGTATTGGACAGGTGATGAGCAGTACCTGGTTTTCTCCACACATACCGCATAGAATTAAGGCCAACATTTTCTATCTTGGTCTCATCAGAGCAGATAATCTTATTTCTCACTATCTTGGAGTCCTTCAGGTGTTTTTTTTTTGCAAACACCATGCGGGCTTTCATGTATCTTGCACTGAGGAGAGGCTTCCGTCTGTGCACTCTGCCATAAAGCCTCGACTGGTGGAGGGCTGCAGTGATGGTTGACTTTCTCCCATCTTCCGACTGCATCTCTGGAGCTCAGCCACAGTGATCTCTGGGTTCTTCTTTACCTCTCTCATTAAGGCTCTTCTCCCCCGATTGCTCAGTTTGGCCGGACGGCTAGCTCTAGGAAGGGTTCTGGTCATCCCAAACGTCTTCCATTTAAGGATTATGGAGGCCACTGTGCTCTCAGGAACCTTAAGTGCAGCAGAATTTTCTTTATAACCTTGGCCAAATCTGTGCCTTGCCACAATTCTGTCTCTGAGCTCTTCAGGCAGTTCCTTTGACCTCATGATTCTCATTTGCTCTGACATGCACTGTGAGTTGTAAGATCTTATATAGACAGGTGTGTGGCTTTCCTAATCAAGTCCAATCAGTATAATCAAACACAGCTTGACCCCAATGAAGGTGTAGAACCAGCTCAAGGATGAGCAGAAAAAAATGGACAGGACCAGAGTTAAATATGAGAGTCACAGCAAAGGGTCTGAATACTGGCTGGAATACTGAAAATATCACAATACTGTGTGATATTTCAGTTTTTCTTTTTTAATAAATCTGCAAAAGTTTTTTTCTGTCAATATGGGGTGCTCTGTGTACATTAAATTATTTTAGCAAATGGCTGCAATATAACAAAGAGTGAAACATTTAAGGGGGTCTGAATACTTTCCGTACCCACTGTATGTGCCCTGCGATTGAATGGCGACCAGTTCAGGGTGTATCCCACCTCTCGCCCGAAGATAGCTGGGATAGGCTCCAGCACGCCCGTGACACTAGTGAGGATAAGCGGTACATAAAATGGATGGATGGATGTTGCTGATGGGCTATTCCCTTAAAATACTGGCATTTCATTTCCCCATTGTTACCACCCATTCATTCCACACTAGTAGCCAGCTGCAGCTTTCACCCCACAATCGCAAAAACATGAGGAAAATCGTGTTGCTTGAATGGTCTTTTTTTAAAATGAGGAATTCAAACAAAAACAGGACTTTTGTCTTTAATGTGCAAACAAAAGCACGCAACACAATATGACATGAGCAAAATAACTGCATTCCTTGCCGCTCTGGCTGACTATATTAAAGAATAACTAAAGAATCTGATACAAATAATTTTCCTAATAGGCCGAATAATTTTTTCCAATTATGTACTGCATTAAAAAAGAACCACTGAAGAACACATTCACTCCCATTTATGCAGTGTCCCTGAACGCACCTCATGTTCTCACGCAGCTGTAAAGTGCCTGTCATGAATGGCGGCCTACACTGCACTGAATCGGTTGCCAAATACAATGTTTATCCACTGACATATAAAGGCTCGTATATAGTGTGTTCAGACGGGTTTTCCTGGAAGTCCGTAACAAAACCTTGCACTCTTGAATGAAAATGAACGTTCGTTCGAAAACCGTTCTTTGACGCCAGAATGACCACGTTCTCAATTACGTTCATAAGGTAGAAATGAACTAAGTTCAGCTCAGTTGTGCCCAAAATATGAACTGGCTCATGAACTTTTGTTCATTGAACTCAATCACGTACAACACCGGTGAAGGTGTCAGGTGCCCGTAAAAATATTTTTTCCTTTTGGCTTGTCCCATTTGGGGTCGCCACGGCGTGCCATCCTTTTCTATGTACGCCTATCTTCTGCAGCCTTCTCTCTAACACCAACTGTTCTCTTTCCTCACTACATCTATCAACCTTCTCTTAAACTCTCTTGCCTGGCAGCTCCATCCTCATCATCCTTCTACCAGTATAGATCTATCTATACAGGGTGTTTCAAAAGTTACTCATGGGTTTTTATTTTGTATTGAATATTTAATTGAAACATAAAGTGGATGAAATTCACAGGATAAAACCTAAATTAACTGAATATTTGTGGTACCATCTTTGATTTGGAATGTTCACCCGTAAGTCAGTGGTACACTTCGACGTATGCACCACCTTTTTCGTAGCAATCAAGCCACTGTTTCTGACCAACATCTGACAACATTTCGGGAGTCACTGAAGCACATGCGTTTCTGATGCATTCTTCTCCTTTCCAGCGCATGCTTCCACCTTTCTAAATATTCCTCCACCTGCTCCCTGGTTTCACTGCAGACCACAATGTAATCTGCGAACATCATGGTCCATGGGAATTCCAGTCTAACTTCATCTGTCAGTCTGTCCATCACAATTTCAAAGAGGAAGAGGCTCAGAGCTGATCCCTGATGCAGTCACACCTACAGCACAACGCACCACTGTTATGGCGCCCTCGTACGTCCTGCACTATACTAATAAACCTCTCTGCCACTCTAGACTTTCTCATGCAGCACCACAATTTCTCCCTCTCTCTAGCTCTACAAAGACAGAATGCAACTCGTTCTGACCCTCTCTGTAATTCTCCGTCAACACCCTAAAGGCAAATAATGTATCTGTGGTACACTTCCCAAGCATGAAAGCATACTGTTGCTCACAAATACTCACTTTTGTCCTGAGTCGAGCCTCCGCGACTCTTTCCCTTAACTTCATTGTGTGGCTCATCAACTTTATTTCGATATAGTTTCCACAACTATGCAGATCACCCAGCATTCCACCAATAAATGAGGGTATTGTTTTAAAATAGTATCTACCGGGCTAATACTGCATTCTATACGTCCTGTGAAATTTAAACTTTAAACTACATTATTCACAAAAGGAGTATGATAGACAAACACAGAGAAAGTTCTAGAAATTAGGCAGAATGGGCAAAACTAATGACCTGTATACCTAACCAATCTCCACATAATGTAAGATTATCTTTAATACTGCACACGGAACCCATGTACAACATATGGAAAGTGTCCACGCTATATTTGAGAGACCGTTAACATCCTAACAACAGAGTTCAAATTTTGAACGTACGTAAGAGTATATCTAATTAAACAGATCCAAGGTAATTACAGTTACAGTACTTATTTTATTGAGGGGGAAAAGGGATGCTTCTTCAACAGATGATCGATTCCACTACTCTGCCAGGAAACATTATCTATCTGCTTGCTGGCTACTGTCGAGGTTCCCTTGAGCTTCGAGGATCCTCCCGACCACACCAGCTCAAGTCGTGCAGCACTCTTTGCGCACTTTTATTCTGAATCCCTCCTTGCATGCCTGCATGTGTGTGATCTGGCTCTTGTGTGGTGTCCAACAACAACAACAGAAAATAGTGTACAGTTGAATTTCCTCTTGATGGAAATCTTTCGGCATAATAAATTAAAAAAATCTAATTGACAAAATTCAAATTATTAAAGATTTCCAATTATAAGACACAGACATTGAAGCAGACAAGATTACTCAAGTTTGTTCTATGCACAACTATGCATCATCAATACGGTATATTTTGTGACGGCACAGTGGTTACCACATCTGCTTAAAAGCTAAACCTTCTAGCTTGGGGTGGGATGTGGGTTCAAATCTCCACTTGGAGTTTTTCCTGTGTTTAGTCTGTTTGTTAGCCTTCTTCCCAAAGTCCAAACCCTGCATGTTAGGTTCATTAAAGACTAAATTGTAAAAAGGTGTGATTTTAAAAGTTTGTCTGTTTCACTGTGTCAGTCCTGTGACTGACAGGTGATTTGTCCAGGTTTTACTCTGCTAACGCCCCAGATCAGATGGGATAAGCATCTGTTTCGCTGTGCTCTTGGGTTTGTAGGTGGCATACATACACCATGGTCATGTAATTTAGTTCTCTCTACATATTGTTAGAGTGAATTCTTAAGTAAAAATAATTTAAGGTGCAGTTATTTAGAACAACAAACAATTGCAGGAAAATGTAGTTTCATAAAATATATCTACCCACATCTGGCATCAACGTAAACCTCATCTTGCATGGAGGTTATGAGCAAAAGCGCATGAGGACAAGACAAGTAGCTATTTAAATGCCTAAATATGAATTTTGTGCAAACATATTACTTTCAATGTGAGTTACTTGCCAGTTTTGGGCAGTCTTCCAACAAGCCATACGCAGAAATTCTGTGATCCACAACAATCCATTAAGGTCACTTGACATCATTTCCTGCATGCTGGCAATATCCAAAGTGCTTTACAAAACCACAGTGGACCCACAAAACAATTGTGAGCACGACCACGGGTAACTCACAGAAAATGACCACACTCTGACAGTAAATAACTACTGTATATTATTTATACTAAGATCTGTCCAGTAAATTTGACAGGAAACAGGATAAAGTTTCTGTAGATGAGGCATCAGTCGAACATGCAGCAGAGTTAGCACAGGACAATGGCACAGATCCTGAACCACATCAACCCACCCTTATGCTGAATATTATTTTCAATTACAAAGAATTGGGCCAGGCGCTACTGAACTAACGATTTTCAGCCACTCAGCTGCAGCGGAGTCTTGCCAAGATAAAAGTCATGCTGAGGAAGATCCAAACCACCAGGAGGTTGGGACTGAGGGCCAGCAGGGGCAGCGAGTACAGGAGGCTGGGGTCCATGCGGAAGTCACGCACCGGCAGTAAACCGCTCAGGTTCTTCTGGATCACACCCTCCCTTGTCCCAATGCTGAGATGTTGGGGGCAGGAGTGGTAAGGACCAATGAATCATGAAAAGGTGTGGGAGGGGTGAGGAAAGAAGCGGGAGGTGTGGTATGGGAGGTGCAAGAAGTGAACGGGAGGAGAGGACACAAAAATAAACATACACCATGTACATACAGGGAGGGGATGCAATGACAAACAACAATGCAAGAAAAATAACAAGAATGTCCATAACGTATCTCAAAAAATGGGTCACACAATAGTTAAACATATAGGAAACAGGAAGTGGGAAAGGAAGAGAGAGAAAATAAGAGAAAATTCAGAAAGATGAATCTTAGTAAATGTAAATATATTGTACTGGTGAGATTTTCTATGTTTATATACCCCAAAAATGTGACGAGAGTGTGAGAGGCTCAAGCCCAAATTTTTTTTATGCTGGGCATCTGATGAGCCAATGTGAAGTAGGGTTGAAGTAAAGGAGAGGGGTGTGAACAAAACAGAGGTGTCGAATACAAAATCAAGATACACAGATTTCCAGCTAGAACACAACATCCTCCTTTTTAGTGATACCAAAGTACAGTGAACCCCTGCTATTATTATTATAGTGAAAATCCGTAACTAAATCATGGTCCCCCTAAAAGGAGTTTGTAATTTCCAGAGGTGCCACAAGATGACGGCAAAGCAGTTAATTCAGAGAGTGGTATGCCATTTGCATTGATTGATTTACTATGGTCTGTTACAACACAATGATCAAAGCATCAACACCATGTATCTAGCATGTACACGATCATGAACCCATGTTACATAAATAACTAGTCAGTAGTCAGTTTCAACAGAAACAAACCACCTTCACACTTTACACAAATCATTAAACTCACCTTTTGGTATTTACACACAATAATACATGTTGGCAAAGTAGATTAAACCGGGAATTAGTAGCTGCATCACGAGAGAAGCAAAAACATACTTTCATTTTCACTGACTGGGCACAAGGTACATTCAAGGATCACCAACAAAAAAGGCCATCTCAAAACTAGATGAAAAAACAATGAATGAATCCTAACAACAACACCAAAATTCCATAAAATGGTACCAATGTAATCTTTTTTTTGCTTTGGGGGTCTGGGGGGGTCCAAGAGCCCCCCCCAGAGAATGTTTTTGATTTTAACATAAATGAAGCAATCTGGTGGACTCTAAAGAGTACAATACGGCAAAAAAATGTAAACAAATAAAAAGTACATGTTGATGTACAAATTTAAGATTAAAAATAAATTTGCCTCATTTCTTTGCTTTTTTGTTCTGGCCTCCAATTTGAGCCAGGCCCATCTCCACCTGCACCTGATGCCACACGAATAGCATCCTCCTCTTTAAGCACTCTCATTCTAGAAAAGAATTCACTAAAATCATTGTCTGTTTCACTTAATTTTTCACTATTAGCAACTTTCAAAGGGTAATCCCAAATATATATTTTTCTGTTTTTATTGGCCATTTCTGAATTTGAAGTTAGTTAATTCTGTGTTGTGACATAATCCTTAACATCGGTCCATCGCTTAATACATTGAACATTAACATCAGTAAACTAATTGTGTGTTGCACAAACTAATTCTGTGTGTTGATGGTGGATGTGTGGAATGGCTCTAGCTGCCAGCGTTCAAGGAGTACGAAACGGCCTATGATGTCAGTGAAGGCGCCCCCCCCCAGGAAGAACTCAGCGGATCTATAAGAGTTACATAAATGGCCTATTTTGAGTTCAAAACGGCCAAATACGCCAAAAGGCGACTGATTTGCATATATGACAAAAACAGTAACGAGGCAAGGTTCTCAGCGAGTAATGGAGGATACGTTCCCAGATCATTTGCAAATATGCCAATTTGCAAATGCCAAATACGCGGGGGTTCATTGGTTTCCTCGTTCAAATCCACATCGGTGATTGCAGTCTTCACTGGGCATGTGAGAGTGAGTAGCACAATAAAAAGCAGGAGTGGAGGAGAAAGTAGGATACAAGGGATTGTGGTAGACAAAAAAATAGAGCCTGTGACAAATCCCCAACAGCAAAGCTCAACGATATCTTTCAGTTTTACCGACTGTGCATGTGGTACATTCATGGACCGCCAACAAAACAGGACATCTCAAAAGAATATCAAAAAACAGCAATTAATTAAACCTAACAACAAGACCAATATTCCATAAGATGGCACCAACATAATAATTTTATTGCTTTGGGCTGAGCACAAAAACTGAATGGGTGAGTTTTTGAGTGAATAACAGAGTATAGGTTCCCCAAAGATTTGCATATATAACAATTTGTGAATGCCGAATATGCGAGGGTTCACTGTTCAATAATTGTTTGCTTGTTCAAATCCACATGGGTGATTTCAGAGTCTCACTAGCACAATAAAAAGCAGGAGTGGAGGAGAAAGTAGGAAACAAAGGATGGTGGTGGGAAAAATGATATAAAAAACCAAATTTAAAAAAAATAAAAAAAGAAGGCCCGTGCCAGATCCCGAACAGCAAAGCACGACAATCGCGACAGAAAAAAAGCGTCATACCTCCGCATACAGTCGAGCGCCTGAGTGAAGACTTGTGGCGCCATGCCATGCTCATGCTGCAGGATCAGACATTGCTCCAGGGTGACCGACATGGCTGTCCGGTCTTTGGCGCTTTTGCAGCTGGTGAAACGAACCCCATTTAGCCGGCGACAGATCTGAGATCAGCAGAGAAGATTGCCGGTAAGAGGAAAGGATCCAGAAAGTCTGATAGCATTGGAAGCATATAGATAGCACACTATTCCACCCAGGAGCAGAACCATTGTGTCCATCAATAGCATGATTAAAGGAATATTTAAAACAGGAAGTTCACCTCGGCAGCTTGCCACAGGATGTCCACATTCTTGTTTTTCCTCGCTTCTACGTTCTTCCCCAAAAACCTGAGCACCTCTGGAAGACAGGTCTGAGAACGAGACCTCGGGAGGCCTGCGGGTCAGAGGACATTTTATTGGCGTCACCATGTTGATGGATTGTGCGGTGTCTTTATATGTATTGCTTACAGTCCTCAGGCAGGACTTCTTTAAACTGTTCATAGTAAGAATTGAGCCTTGTCAAACTCTCCATGTTGATGAGCTCCTGAAGGGACGTGTCTCCAAACCTGAAACATGCACACACACTTTTTTTAGTCCAAAGTCACAAAACAAATGAGGCGCTAGGACACATGCTACTAGACGCATCCCTGTTCATGGCCTTTTTATTTGCTTTCTTCCTGTGTGTCAGCGGAGTTCTTTGATGCTGAGTTAATTGATGGCTGTTTGGCTCTGTGAGACTGATGAGAGCACGGCTCCTTAATAAATATGCCATGCTTGGCTAAATATTTTTCTGCATCATCTATTCATCCAAATGCAACGTTGAGCTGAAACAACAACTTTCCACTGTAATGCCATTTCCAGTTGACTACCGTAAGTGTATCATTCAAGAATTCAGTCCGTCTTGGCTACGCTACGTTTTCAGAGAATGGTTGCCAGCTCCCAAGCTACTAGCGGCTAGAGCAAAACACAGGCGAAAATAATCATCCAGGGTCGACCGGCACCAAACAACCAAACTCCTGGTGGACCATCGCTATACATCTCATCCAATGCTGTAAATAATCGTGCCGAATTGCAAGCTACTCCACTATCACGAACAGCACTCGGGCACTGAACTGTAGCTACTGCAAATACATTCTTTTTACTTCACTCAAGCGGCAGCATTTCTGAAGCACCTCGAATCTTAAATATTGTCTCACAGCACAGAGCAAATATCAAACAAGCGACGGCTCTTCACTTGAAAAACTTCTAAGTTGGGGCACTAGTAAGTTATGGTACTATTGTACAAACTTTTCTCAGCTCAGCCGCCTTACTCACTTTTCCGCCAGAGTCTGCTGCTCGTTGATGCCGACGTTGAAGTGCACCGGCTGGACCCTCAGCAGCATGCCGCTCTGGATCTCCCGTGGCAACGCATCAAACATGGTTCCCGGCAAAGGTATGCGGACATTGAAACCGTCGCGGTTGCCCGTGATGACTGGCAGCATATCGAGGGCAGAGCTGCCTGTCGCCTGTGTGACCTTCAAACACAGTTTTTTTTTTTTTTTTATATATAAAATAGCGCTTTTCTAGACACTCAAAGATGCTTTAAAATTGCACACATTCCTTCACTACACAGTCATACCTGGTGGTGGTAAGCTATTTGTGTAGGCACAGCTGCCCTTGGGCAGTCTGACGGAAGCGTGGCTGCCATTCTGCGCCTACGGACCCTCCGACCACCACGAAACATACCACCACATTCATTTGTGTTGGTATTTGTCATGTGGGTATGTGGCGAACACATATGAGGGGCCATCAAGGACATCATTTAGGATTACCTCTCACAACATACACAACTCAAATACACCCATACACACTACAGAAACACCCTCACACTAAAGGCCTCTTAATATTCCCGCGTTCGCGCTGCCGACAGCACCCGCATTGGATCACGTGACCGTCGCATTGGGCCGCACGGCCCCTCTGCGGCACTTGACGCGCACACGGCACAAATTGTCGCCAGGCGCAGAATGCTGCGGTGATCATCTCTCATGATTGGTCCATTTTTGTCACATGCTGTGATGACGTACTCAGCTTTCCCCTCTGTTCCGCATACCACCGCTGCCTCTGTCTTCTTGATCGAGTTTGCAGTATAATTAAACGTATCATCTGGTCATCTAGGTCCATTTGTTCTAGCAGACACTGTTCCACGGTCGCCATTGTTACTGCTTTGTTCCTTGTTCCGGAAAGAAAAGTAAAAAAGGCTACTGGAAATGGCCATAAAATACAGAGGAAACTCCACCCTGTGGTGTTGACCTTGAGTATAGAGGCAAATTGTGCGCGTGATAGCCACAGTGACGTCAGCACCGTCGCGAGTATAAAGAAGCCTTAATTAACTACTACTGAATTGTTATTCAGTTTACATACACATACATACATACATACACACTGCTCTTACACACAAACAACAAACATTTTCACACGCACTACTGAATCACTCACACACACACACTACTACTGAAAGGCTTCTTACACACACTACTGATTTTTTTGCTCTCGCACACCACAAAATCACTCTTAAATGAAATACTGAAATTCTTATATACATATGCTACTAAAACACTCTCATGAGCACGACTGAAACGCTCTCATAAACACTACAAAAATGCATATTTCAGTTTACAGCGCCGTGAAAAAGTATTTGCCCTTTCCCTCCTCAAATTCTTATTTTTTTTGTTTTTGGATAGTTTCTCCATTCTTGGTAGTGTGTATGAGAGCTTTTCATTTTGTGTGTGTGAGAGGTAATCCTGAATTATACCTCTGACGGCCCCTCATAAACACCAGTCACCCTACCTTAAAGGTAACATTTCGCAGATCCGTGATGCCGACGCTCATGTCCTCCAACATGGCCAGCTCCTCACCTAAAAACATTATAAAACTTACCAAACAGGGTTTATACACTTTTTCATTGAAGCAGGTTTAAGGTAAAGTTTCCAGCTTTTATAGCACCTTATAGCTGTGAAAAATTTATAAGACAAGACCCAGCAATCATAAATATGAATTATAACAAATAATTATGGCATGTCAGGTGATGTACAACTAATATTCTGTAGGTGCTCCTAATGTAAAATGCAAATAAGCAAAAACCCTAACCAATCCTAATTTCCCGCAGCACACTTGATGATCTCTCACGACACACTAAAAAAGACTTCACCCCCACACAGAAACACAGGGAAGGCCCAGATAGAGCGCTTCAATGTCTGGCAAAGTTTATTTTGCAGTCTAACAAAGCAAATGATTCAATCCAAAAGCTATTTGTTGTAACTACAACCCCAATTCCAATGAAGTTGGGACGTTGTGTTAAACATAAATGAAAACAGAATACAATCAGAATACAAATCATGTTCAACCTACATTTAATTGAATACACTACAAAGACAAGATATTTAATGTTCAAACTGATAAACTTGATTGTTTTTAGCAAATAATAATTTACTTAGAATTTTATGGCTGCAACACGTTCCAAAAAAGCTGGGACAGGTGGCAAAAAAGACTGAGAAAGTTGAGGAATGCTCATCAAACACCTGTTTGTAACATCCCACAGGTAAACAGGCTAATTGGGAACAGGTGGGTGCCGTGATTGGGTATAGAAGGAGCTTCCCTGAATTGCTCAGTCATTCACAAGCAAAGATGGGGCGAGGTTCACCTCTTTGCAAGTACGTGAGAAAATAGTCGAACAGTTTAAGGACAATGTTCCTCAACGTACAATTGCAAGGAATTTAGGGATTTCATCATCTACGGTCCATAATATCATCAAAAGGTTCAGAGAATCTGGAGAAATTACTGCATGTAAGCGGCAAGGCCGAAAACCAACATTGATTGCCCGTGACCTTCGATCCCTCAGGCGGCACTGCATCAAAAACCAACATCAATGTGTAAAGGATATCACCACATGGGCTCAGGAACAGTTCAGAAAACCAATGTCAGGAAATATAGTTTGGCGCTACATCCGTAAGTGCAACTTGAAACTCTAGTATGCAAAGCAAAAGCCATTTATCAACAACAACCAGAAACACCGCTGGCTTCTCTGGGCCCGAGGTCATCTAAGATGGACCGATGCAAAGTGGAAAAGTGTTCTGTGCTCCGACGAGTCCACATTTCAAATTGTTTTTGGAAATTGTGGACGTCGTGTCCTCTGGGACAAAGAGGAAAAGAACCATCCGGACTGCTATGGACACAAAGTTCAAAAGCCAGCATCTGTGATGTTATGAGGCAGTGTTCGTGCCAATGGCATGGGTAACTTACACACCTGTGAAGGCACCAATGCTGAAAGGTACATACATGTTTTGGAGAAACATATGCTGCCATCCATGCAACGTCTTTTTCATGGACGCCCCTGCTTATTTCAGCAAGACAATGCCAAATCACATTCTGCACGTATTACAACAGCATGGCTTTGTAGTAAAAGACTGCGGGTACTAGACTAGATGTAAAATACGACAACGGACACCCTGGACTGTTGAACAGCTAAAGTTGTACATCAAGCAAGAATGGGAAAGAATTCCACCTACTAAGCTTCAACAATTAGTGTCCTCAGTTCCCTAACATTTATTGAATGTTGTTAAAAGAAAAGGTGATATAACACAGTGGTAAACATGACCCTGTCCCAGCTTTTTTGGAACGCGTTGCAGCCATAAAATTCTAAGTTAATGAATATTTGCTAAAAACAATAAAGTTTATCAGTTTGAACATTAAATATATTGTCTTTGTAGTGTATTCAATGAAATATAGGTTGAACATGATTTGCAAATCATTGTATTCTGTGTTTATTTATGTTTAACACAACGTCCCAACTTCATTGGAATTGGGGTTGTATTTCAATCACTTTAAAAAAAGTCACACATTTTCCAAAAGCTCAAACACGCATGGGAACCATGCTGACACAAGAAAATGCATGCGTTGCATGCATGAATGTACCGTAGGTGCTGAGTAGGGACTCAAATTGAGCCAGCAAGCCAATGGTGTACAGTTGCCGGAGGAATCCATTATCACGTAGACCATTCCTCAGTTTGATAATGAAGCCGCAGACGAGAGCAGTGAGCTGCAACAGAAAGACACGCACGCACACACACACACACACACACACACACGGCAAGTTGTTGTGTATCCGTGCATACACGCCACACACTTGAACAAACAACTGACCGTCTGGCAGAATACAATGTCACGGCGGTACTGCAGGGACACGTCCATGGCGATGGTCGGGGCAATGTCCTGCATCAGTAGAAAGACCATGGACCTTTTGGCTTTGTCGCTCATCATGGCAACACAGTCAGTCAGCGTGGCGAGGAGAGGGTACAGCACCTCACTCCACTCTCCTGGGAACAACAAATTTAGTGACCATTTCTACCACTACAAGAACTTATTACAGTCAATCACCCTTTTACTTTGTACTTTATTACTGATTGTAATTTTGGGTTTATATGTGGAAATTATGCATACAGTCAGGTCCATTAATATTGGGACATCTACACAATTCTCATCTTTTTGGCTCTAAACACCACCACAATGGATGTGAAATGAAACGAAAAAGATGTGCTTTATCTGCAGACTTTCAGATTGAATTTGAAGGTTTACAAATCAGATTAATGTCGTAGGATTTATAACATTTTGCATATCCTGTATGCCTCCGACTTTTTCAGGAACCAAAAGTAATGGGACAAATTAACAATTATAAATCAAACTAACTTTAAGATGCTGGATTTCTTCCCTGGTGATGCTCTGCCAGGCTTCTACTACAACTGTATTAAGTTCTTGTCTGTTCTTGGGACATTTTCCCTTCAGTTTTGTCTTCAGCAAGTGAAATACATGCTCAATCGGATTCAGGTCAGGTGATTGACTTGGACATTGCATAACAGTTCACTTCTTTGCCTGAAAAATCTCTTTGGTTGCTTTCACAGTATGCTTTGGGTCATTCTCCATCTGCAACGTGCTGTAATATGATTTCTGAAGCATGCCACATGTACGTTATGTATTTCGGACTGCACTTCTTGAAGAATAAATTATCTTCGGTATTGCTGAAGGGGGCAGCACGGTGGTCGACCGGTTAGAGCGTCAGCCTCACAGTTCTGAGGACCGGGGTTCAATCCCCGGCACCGCCTGAGTGGAGTTTGCATGTTCGCCCCGTGCCTGCATGGGTTTTCTCCGGGCACTCCGGTTTCCTCCCACATCCCAAAAACATGCATGAATTGGTGACTCTGAATTGCCGTTGGTGTGAATGTGAGTGTGAATGGTTGTTTGTTTGTATGTGCCCTGCGATTGGCTGGCAACCAGTTCAGGGTGTACCCCGCCTCCTGCCCGATGATAGCTGGGATAGGCTCCAGCACGCCCGCGACCCTAGTGAAAAGCGGCTCAGAAAATGGATGGATGGATGGATGGATTGCTGAAGGGGTAGGATTTAAGTTGTAACTTCTTCCTACTCCAATTCAGATTGTCAGTACATGACAGGATATTTATCTTTTTTTCTCATCTTTTTTTGGTACTTTGGTAAATAAAAGGTTTAATCAAAGGTGAATTCAGAAGGAACAGAGACAAGACAAGGACAGCCATAACAGTGGGTTGGGGTGTGCTAGTGATCCTTAAAGAAAGTTGTTACCTGGGTATGCTTCCTCAACGTTGGGGCTTCCATCTAGAAGATGGGATGAGGTGCAACAGGCATGATTAGCGAGCACTGTAAGCCACAGAGATGCACACAAAAATCAATGTGGAGCAGAGACATATCTACAAGGTTCCTACACATTTGAGATTTCAAAATTGCATACTGTTTCCAGACCCTAGTTTCCAGACTTTGTAGTAAAAAAAATAAAATAATTTGTGAAATTTGAGTAAATAGATGTGGATCATTCAGATTCTTTATATGACATTATCTCACCAAATAATAAACCGACACACAGCGGATGATGGTTGCCTACGCAAAGTCTATTAATCCCTGATAACTGTACACAGAAAGTTTTACTCAATTTCTTTTCCCTTGCAACGCCTGAGGATTTGACTTTGAAGAGTTATTCCAACCCCGTACCTTTCTAGGATAATGTAAACACTATTCAGTATTCCAGCATATACATTTTCTAGTTTGACAATGTTAAATAACAACCACATGTACTAAAATAAAATAAAATCAGTTGGTATTATTACACATAAATTCATTTTATAATGTCATGTACTTCCTGCGGCTTCTGAGAAAGCACAGCCTGCCACAGGAGCTGCTGAGGCAGTTCTACACAGCGGTCATCGAATCAGTCCTGTCTTCTTCCATCACAGTCTGGTTTGGTGCTGCTACAAAAAGGACAAAATCCGACTGCAACGGACAATCAAAACTGCTGAAAAGATTGCCGGTACCCCCCCCTACCGACCCTTGAGGACTTGCACGCTGCCAGAACTAAGACAAGACCTCCACATCCCGGTCACTAGCTCTTGCAACACCTTTTTCCCCTCTTCTTAAACAGCTAACCTACAATGCCATTGCAACATGCTGCCAATTTTTTATTTATTTATTTTTTTTACTGTTTTTCTCAAGGCGGCACGGTGGCCGACTGGTTAGAGCGTCAGCCTCACAGTTCTGAGGTGCGGGGTTCAATCCCCGTCCCCGCCTGTGTGGAGTTTGCATGTTCTCCCCGTGCCTGCGTGGGTTTTCTCCGGGCACTCCGGTTTCCTCCCACATCCCAAAAACATGCATTAATTGGAGACTCTAAATTGCCCGTAGGCATGACTGTGAGTGCGAATGGTTGTTTGTTTCTATGTGCCCTGCGATTGGCTGGCAACCAGTTCAGGGTGTACCCCGCCTCCTGCCCGATGACAGCTGGGATAGGCTCCAGCACGCCCGCGACCCTAGTGAGGAGAAGCGGCTCAGAAAATGGATGTTTTTCTCAATGTCTTTATGTCTCAAAAGTGTTCTCTGTCAATTGACTGTCTGTTGTCGTACTAGAGCGGCTCCAACTACCGGAGACAAATTCCTTGTGTTAATTTTGGACATACTTGGCAAATAAAGATGATTCTGATTATATTTATATGTGACAGTTGATGCAAGCTCTCAGGCTGGCAACGCTGCACTCTCGGTCGGTCTTCGTTGACTGGACAGTGGCATAAAATTGTCACAGGGTTTCATTCAAGACATCAACGGGGAAGTGTTCAGTTCGGATTTGTCAATTTTTGCACCAGGAAGTGTCTCTGTGTTTTAATCGCCTATTTTGTTGTTTTGTTTGTTTTTGATTTTTTAAAGTTTTTTTTTTTTCTGTAAACCAAAAAAAAAAAAAAAAAAAAGTTCTACAATCCTGAAAATAAACACTATGCATTATTTCCTATGTTTAATAATATATTTATTCGACAGTCAAATAGTGTTGGATTGTTTGAACTTTGGTTTCACTGTACATGTGCAAACTGTACAAGGACTGTATTTGAAAATACTGTATGTACTGTGTTGAGAATTAAGAATTTAGGTCTTTTCAATTGACTCTGGTTCACTGGGGAAAGGCTGAAGATCTGGCAACACTCTAGAGAGGTGACCTCTCAGTGACAGATTCCAGAACAGCTCAAGAGGGCACTCGGATGAGGTGAGGGAAACTTGGGAATAGATACACGCATATTGCAGATGCAGAACAAGCACACACAAGTGTAATAAACCTACAGCTGTCTTGTTCAGGGTTTGGAGGGCATACAGATGAGAAGGTAGGCAAAGAGGATGATGATGATGAGGATGATGATGATGATGGGGGAGGCAATGGTGATGATGAGCAAGACGATGATGGAAACCCTTTCGATGGATTTCCTGGATTGATCCAGAACGCTTGTCTTTTTCCATCACCTTTGCACAGCCACATGGGGGAAAGTTAATGATGCCAGAGATTTTGTCATAACCAATTTATTACTTAAAGGAGACATATTTTTCAATTTCTTCAAACTTTAAATCCGTTCCCAGTCTTAATAAATGTCTGTGACAGACTTTCTTCAAAAGACAAGAATGATGCCAAGAATCAAGAATTACAAGACATTTAAATCACAATTTTTGTCTCACTGAAATCAAGCTGTTTTTTTATGAGGGGCCGTTAGGGATATTATTCAGGATTAGCTCTCACACTTACTATTCAAATGCTTTCACACACACATACAAACTACTGAAAGGCTCTCATCAACACAACTCAAACACTCATTCGCGCCAGTCTTGTTCTCATAAAGACTACTCAAATACTCAACACTACTCAAACACTCTCATACGCACGAGTCTTGCTCTCATAAAGACTACTCAAACACTCATACGCACAAGTCTTGCTCGCATTAACACTACCCAAACACTCTCATACACGAGTCTTGCTCTCATAGCCTACTCAAACACTCTCATTAACACTACTCAAACACTCTCATATGCACGAGTCTAGCTCTCATAAAGACTACTCGAACACTCATTAAGACTACTCAAACACTCTCATATGGACGAGTCTTGCTCTCATAAAGACTACTCAAACACTCTCATTAAGACTACTCAAATGCGTTCACACGAGCACGTCAATCACATCCTCGCTCGCACACGTCACTGGCATTCATGAGTTCATGTCAATAATGCTCACGCACATGTCGATTATGCTCACACGTGAATAGTGTATATCTTTTATTAGGTAGTTCAATTCAAAAAGTGAAATGATAGAGATGCACTGCACATTGCACACACTCAAGAGTGAAGTATTTCGTATTTAAAATATGTATTATTTTGATGATTATGGCACATAGCAAATAAAAAAATCCCCCATATTGAGAAACTAAAATATAACATCAAACGAAATAGTGAATTAATTCCAGAAATAAAGTGTTTTTTAAAGTAGAAATTGGGCTGGAATTTGCCCTCTGAAAAGTACTTCAGGTTTTTAATCACTGAGTACTGAAGAAAAACTTTTCAACTAAATTCTGATTTATTGAGATGTACCTATATTGAAAAAAAGTCATGAAATATTTGACTCTGAGTGTGTGTAGTCTGGAGTACATATCTATGACACGAGTTTCACTACGACAATTAAATTCCTTCATTCCCTTTGGCCACCTCATTAGGTAAACCGGCGCAGGGGAGCTTAAATGCGACTATACGGCAATCCTGCCTGCAACGAACCGTATACGTTTCAGATTGTAACGCAGCGGTGTTGAAACTCTGTCTTTAGTCCAGTAGTAAAAACACGTCCACTGCGCTTTAGCCCGATTGATTTTATAGTCACTCGTGAAGGCAGCACTTCATCAATAAGCCGCTTACTTATACTTGACAACTAGTGTTCAGATTTGTCTATGTGGTACATGCAGGTGACACATCGCCAAAGACCCATACTCCTTGCCGCCATGTTGTCAACTTTGGCGAACATTTAGGTATGTAACACTTATCAGAAGCTAACATTGATAACTTTATTAGCTAATGCTAATCGGTGCGTCCAACAAAACTCACGCCGGCTCTGCTTACCATTTGGCTTTTATGTATATAGTGTTTTAGGTCACTGTCTGCAAGTGGCAGAGCTTCGCTCAACCTAGCTGCCAATCTAGCACTAGTTCTATGGCTACTGCTGTGGCAAATTGGACTGTATCTATACTTTATTATTTATTATTTGCTAAGGCCCAAGAAGCAACAACCTTAAATCTCTCTTTTTCTTCCTGCTTAGATTATATGCTACTATTCACTGGGTCCCCCTCAAATGCTGCGTTTGTATTGCTTTTTTCTCTTTTTACGTACTCCTACTTTTTTGTTGGCTTAATGGTGAATATTGCTACTGTGACAATCTCTCATGGGATAAATAGTGTCAATCGATCTATCTCTCTCTCTCTTGATGGGCATTTCGAGAATCTCGACAAAAAAAATTGTTGCAAGTTGCTTGATTGAAAAGTGGTTGAGGCATTGGACAAGTTGCTAAATATAGTGACAACGTTGCTAAATTGGCAATACTGATGTGGGGGCGGTATTATGTAAATTAGAATGGCTTGCTTGGAATTAAAAAAATGGGCAGTTGCCAAGACATTTACTTGATTGTGTAATTTCACACTTAATGGGTGGGTAGTGTCGGGTGGGCGGCCAGGCTACACACATAAGCAATGGTACAAAAAGGTTGTAATTGGCATATGTGGCTGGGTTAATGTGATTGAGCTTAGCCCCAGTTTCAATTCCTGGTTCAACCACCAGAGGTCGACAAACCAAATTAGATCGTAAGGAAAGAGTCGCCAGGTCAAGCATAAGTCTTCTTACGTATATCAATACTATTAAAACCCCTTGTCATAAGTAAACAAACACATACTGAGGTCAACTGCTTATATAATCAATTGCTTGATTTTATATCCTTGAGATAATTTTAATGATTCTCTGTGATGTTATAATTTAGATGATCTTTTGGAAATCAGTGATAAAAAGTACATCAAGCCTAATAAGGCTGTTATATATTATTTTGATTTTTGTATTACTAATGTACAAAGCTTTGGAACAGCTTTTATGCAAAGATTATGACCTGTGCAAGGTTGTCTCTCTCAGGCAACGGAGCACACGAATGCTCTACGAAGTAAGCACGGACCTGTTGAAATGCATGAGAGAATTGTATTCACATGAATGTATAAATATTAACTGATAAACATGTATTGCAGAATGCTTAAAGAGATTAATGAGAAGTGATGAAGTGTATTGATTGTGTTCAAGACATGAAATATGCTTGTCATTGAATGGATGTATTATGTGTGTAGTCAATAGTATTTACTGTGAACCTATTTTGGGTGAGCAAAAGGGGGAAATGGGTACTTTCCACTAGGATCATGTCAGGACACTGGATGAGTAATGGAGAGATAGGTGCTTTCCACTTAGGTCAAGTCAGGACACTGAATGAGTAAGGGAAAAATAGGTACTTTCCACTCAAGTCAAAAAGTTAGGACGCTGAAGGCGGGAACAGAGGTTATAAAAATCCCTCACACGGACAAACGGGGCTCCTGAGTCTCTCGAGATAGGGAGACACACGTTCTTTTTTCCCCTCGCAATGCTCAGGGACAAGCTGGCAGGAGGACTTCATTTTTGAATCTCCTTCTCATTTAATTGGGTAAGACAAAAAAGTGTATTATAATAAGGTAACTAGTAGAACCTCTATTGACATTGCGCGGAATAAGGGAAAAAGGGCTAGTCAGCTGTTCAGGTGTTCTGATGTCCAAATTATCTTATTATTAATTGGCGTTACGGCTCCGTAGGACTTGATCACTCCTTAAAAGCTCACTCAAAAAGGTAAATACTTATTTTGTGATTTATTACTTTTGAACAACTTCTATTTCTTTCTATTTTTATTATTCTTATTATTGTTCATTATATATCGCAAACCCATACTGTCATATTATCAATCTAACCTTGTGTAATCACTGAAATAAATACCTTGCTTTAATTCTATTCTATCTTTGTCATTCTTATAAATGAGAATTAATCTCGACCTTAACACTCAACCTCTTATAAGTGATTGAACTTCGACGATACCCCTACCACCGGGTCGTATTACTATTCCTAAAAAAAGAGTAACTCATCCAAAATCGCCTTCGGCTCGACACCAACACCAATCCGTACGGTCCTGACAAGGACTGTTAAATTTACTAGGTCTTTAACAAATGCCAACGATTTATAAGGGATGGAGCTGCCGTAAAAACGGAGTACTCATTTTAATTATCCTTTCACTCGGTGCGGTTACTCATCAAGGGGTGATTAGTGAGGGCAGACCGGATTGGCTCCGTAAAACTAAAGGCAGTGAGCGCACCTAGGCGAATTCATCTCGACACCGGCTTGACAGCTCCTCGTCCCCTCGCGCTCACGGCGTTGGTGCCGGCCGGGGGAGCTCGACCCTTTAAACGGAGAGCCGGTCAGGACATTTCTCCCGATTAGTCCTGCGGGTAAGCGAAATCTGATATGTGGCGCCCAACGTGGGGCATGTTATCGATTTTTATGGAAAATCGGGATCGATAATAGCCCAAAAAAGAACCCGAGTAGTGGCTTCCTAAAGTAATGGGCACAAGGCTTGGGAAGCGATACTCGTTGACAAAATTTCATGTCAGACGACCCTGAACGGGCACGAAAGTAGTATCTTTGAAGAACATTGATTCATGAAAAAGGACTCTTATGTACGGGTCTAGAGTGTACTCGTAACAAAGGAGATAGCACTGTTTCGTGTCTAAGAAACGACAACCAGCCCCCCTCAGGATATCTCACACTCTAGAGTGAGTGGGAGAGGCCGTTCAAAGTGAAGGGACATTATCGGCGACCTGCTGCTCTGGTCGGCCGTGAAGCTACTCATAGCAAGTTTGTTAGAGCGTGCTGCGAGGCGCTCAAGAGAGGGAGGGGCTGAGTTGGGGGATGGAATAAGCAACCGGTTTAGAAAAAACAGGGCTTATGGTTAAACTGTATCCAACCAACTAACCGAGAAAGAGAGACTAACCAAGACACTGGTTAACTTTAGTACTAGTCTTTCGAAAGCTACCTAGTGGTGAACTAGATTATGAGTCTGAACTATGCTCTAGGATATCTAGGTTTCCCGTGGTGGCTGCGGATACCCATCGTTTGTGTAGGTTACGTTAGATTTCCATTTTTGACTCATTTCCCTTATTCCTTGTTATCCTACTGGGGCGTACCTGTGAACATTTATCGCCCTTTTTCCATAATAGGAGACACTTTAACCCAGTTAGTCGACTTTGGTATTCCCTTGCCGAAGTCCCCTTTTCCCTTACCTTTCCTTTTAGCCATGTTGGACAGATTTTGATTTTTCTACCAACAAGAATCACTTTGGTTTTTCTTCGAAAATGGACAGATTTTGATTTTTCTACCAACAAGAATCACTTTGGTTTTTCTTCAAAAGTGGACAGATTTTGATTTTTCTACCAACAAGAATTACTTTGTTTTTTCTTCAAAAGTGGACAGATTTTGATTTTTCAACCAACAAGAATCACTTTGGTTTTTCTTCAAAAATGGACAGATTTTGATTTTTCCACCGACAAGAACTACTTCAGTTTTTCTTCAAGGATGAACTGAAATTTATTTTTCCTTTTCTTCAAATGAGACTGGACTTCGACTGAACCATACATTAACAGGGTGGGTCCCTGAACGCAGTGAGTAACCATCCCATCGTTTAGTAAAGAATGTTAGTCAATGGGGACAGGTGAAACACTCACGGCTAATTATTCTAAGTGTGTAGAGGCGACGCTAGAAGAGCGGAGCTGAGTAACCAGGAGCTGTAGTACGAGCCCATGACCCTATGCGCTACTGGGGGGTGTCGGAAATAGGCAGCTCCACTCCTACAACAGAAGCGGGCTACGGCCAAGTTAATACGCTGAAGAGTAGCGGGCTACGGCCAAGTTAATACGCTAAGAAGAAATGTTTATGAATGCGGGAGAAGACGAGACCACGGGCCCCTCAGAAAAAAGAGAGGCAGTGGAGGAATCGAAGACCCGACCTCTAGGACAACATGAAATACCAATAAGACTCGTGCTATATAACGGGGGCTTGGAAGAATGGCCGCCCGGAGTAAGGAGAATGGTAGAAACGGAAAATCCATCCATACAACCCTTGGAACTCCCGACAACGGTGAAGAGGGCCGTTAAAGGACAAGGCCAGTTTAAAGCAGAGACAGCAGAAGAAACTGGAGTAATGACAATAATAGTAGACCACCCTAGAGAAGACTACAGTCGTAGAGAAGCTCCCCAGTGGATGGAGTGGTGGATAAGGATGATGGAAAGATACAATGTGGTTGAATTGGTCAGCACCTGCGTTGGGTTAGACCCCATAGTAAAAATGCTGGCGAATACAACAGAGATAAAATGTAAGCTGGTGGACGGTGAAAGGGCAAGGGCAGTGCCCAGATACCAGGAACACCGAGATTACGTTCAGAGAATAAAAATGCTTGCGGAAAAAAAGAAAGTGCCGGGTCTCAACACCTTGAGTGAAGAAGACTCATCAGATGTAGATCTGGACACGGTCGTTATTCCCCAAATGGAAGAGTACCATGAGGAACAAAGCAGAAAGGCAAGGTTGACATGGCAGATGACTCCTCTGATCAGAACAGAATCTTTGCCACCTTTGCCGAAGGAAACCAAGAAATGTAGAGCTGGAAATGGGGTGACTATATGCCACCATGTAGGGAGCCCTTGGGACATTTGCGGAGATGCCCTGGTGATATTCACAAGTAAGAGACTGAGACCCTATAGCAAAACATTTTGGACCGAGTTAGACCTTACAGCAGGAGAAGAATACATAACAGAGAAAGAACTAGAATTACAAAAAAGAGGATCAGACTCGAAAGCAGTTGTGATAACCAGTGGGGGAGATTCATCCTACTACATGATAGTACATGTCCCGGGGGAGAAGTGGACGACAGAAATAGACCTAACACAGTATGTGGAAGAAATGACCGAAGCGCTGGAAAGAGGCATTGACAGAGCTTTGGAAAGCGGAGCCGCTCGAATCGTAATAGATAGAACCATTCGGACAACCGTTGACACCCGAAGGAAGGAGTGGAAACGAGGGGGACCAAGAGGAGGAAGAATGGGTGTGTGTACCTCTCAGGGTCGAACCTGAAGCCGAAGGAAGGGAAGAGGATTTGGAATCACTGACTTCAGAAGCAGCTCCTAAGGATCCTGAGGACCGGCCTCCCAAAGTTGTTACCAGACCAACACATAAAGGAAAGAAAAACCCCCAACCAATATTTAATATATACAAAGCCTCAGAGAAACTCGCCAGAGATTTACAATTGGGATTTGTCCAGACTCAGGATGGAAGAAAAACTTTCGTACCAGAAGCGGGGCAAAAAGAATATCTATACCCATTTGTCTGGCTAGAGAGAATGGATGAAAACATGACTTTAAAGGTAAAAATCACATATGGCGAAGCAGCAAATATTCTGCAAACCCCAACGTATCATACGTTGGTGGGACATATGGAATTCACAAAGAATTTCAGAGAAGGCTTCGTGACAATAATGTATGATATGCTACTCAGAAAACTTAAACAAGCGGTATATCAAAGAGCGCAAACTGAATTAAGAGCTGAAGAGGACTTGGAGGAAGACGCGGGGGCAATAACAGCCCCTGTTCACCCTGCACATCAGCCCTCCCAATACATAATACCGCTAGGAATGACAACGGTTGGAACCAACTCCATGTATCAACCAAACAGCACGGAAAGAGATATGCAAGAATTTAGGGCTTTGAAGGAATTGGTCCGGCCAAAGACTCAGAAAGAAACAGCCAAAGACTATTTAATAGAGATGTGGCCAATGGTCAGAGAAGCTCCGGGAGGAGAAATAGCTAAGAAGATAGGGCTACAATATATTATTGCCAATCCCATAGGACCCAATGAAACATCACAACAAGTCTATGAGAGATGGGTGGATGGTGAAGATGAAGACGAAGAAGCTCACATAGTAAGAGCTAGAGAACAACTCAAACAAGGGGTCACATTATTAAATGTATGGCATAAAACAAAACAGGTCATAGCTCCAAGCAGATATGTTAAAGCGCTACGAATGATTGTGAAAGAAATGGGAAATGAAGCAACTTTCGTGAAAATGGCACCGGATAGCACGGCCCAAAAAATTGAAGCGTCCATTAAGCAGTGGGATCGACTGACTAAATTCTACGGCGAAAAGAGGAAAGCGGCACCAACTGACTACCGCTCGCGCGGGAACAACCAGCAGTCAAACCAGAGAGCGACGCAGTCTTCCCAAAGAACAAACGAAAGTCAGAAACCAGTTTCCCAGGCAGGACAACAACAAACGGAGAAAAAGAAAGAATTTGGAGCGTATATACCAAAAGAAGAATTCCTTAAAATGACACCAGAAGAAAGGAAGGCCCATCTTGAGGCTCGCAAAGCTGCCGCCTCAGGGGGGCCCAAAAAGTGATGGAAACCGAGGCGCGGGTCACCCTGGAAGGAGTCTATCGGACAGGGGATGAGCTCTATGCAAAGCTGGAAGGAGTGCCCTATCTGGTGGACACCGGGGCCGAGGTGTCAATGACCCGTAAAACCTTGAGAAAAATTGGACACCTAAGAGTGAAAGTAGCTGATGGTTCTATTACCGAAATGCCAGTTGGAATTTGGAAAGGAATTGTGTGGATCATGGGACCATACAACCTATTAACACTGCGGGATTTAGAAGGGCTGAATAAGCCTAGGAAAAAAACGCCAAACCGCGAGAAAATTATGGAAGAAACTGAAATTAACAACAGTGAGGGTGGGACCCACCAAGATGATCCCAGAATATGAGTGATATAAACCAGTAGATATCCCGGCAGTAAAGACCCAACAAATTCAAGAATGTAATTTGTCGCCAGAAGGAAAGAATAAGTTAAATGAAATAATGGAGGAAGCCTCCGTAGCCCACTTTAAAAATGACTGTGGAGACCTAGGAACGAAGTACCTCCACACAATAAGTGGAGGAGTGCACCCGGCGGTGAGACAATACCCTCTTAACCCGGGGGCAGTGGCTGAAATGGCAATGATAGTGAAAGAATTATTGGCGCTTGAAATAATTCGTGAAGAACCAAACCCAATAACCAATAGCCCCATTCAGGCTGTCAAAAAGCCTGAATCGGTAGGAGGGGGATGGAGGCCAGTTATCAACTTTAAAGCTCTGAACCGCCGAACGGTGGCTAATCGAGCCAGCCTCATAAACCCCCAAGCGTCCTTAAAAACGCTGAGAGTAAAAAAGTATAAAACATGCATCGACCTGGCCAATGGATTTTTCTCCTTAAGAATTGCCAAAGCATCGCAAGGGAAGACGGCATTTACACATAAAGGAAAATCATACGTCTGGCAGAGACTACCCCAGGGATACAAAAACTCCCCAAATGTGTTTCAATCAGCAGTAATGGACATTTTGGAAGGATTGCCAGTCACGATTTATATAGACGATATATTTATCGCAAATGATACAGAAGAAGAGCATTTGAACCTCTTACAATCTGTAGTTCGAAGAGTGACAGCAGCGGGACTGAAACTCAATCTGAAAAAATGCCAATTTGCAAGGTTCCAAGTGGATTACTTGGGGTTCCAAGTGTCAGAGGACTTGGGACTTTCGAACGCTTATCGGCAGAAGATTGAACAAATCCTACCCCCAACGTCCGAAAAAGAATTACAGAAGATACTCGGACTATGTAACTATGTTCGGGATCATGTCCCCCATTATCAAAAGTATGCAAAGCCCCTTTATGCCCGTCTGCGGAAAAATCCCGAAGAAGAAGAGAAGTCTAAAAACTGGGATTGGTCAGCAAAGGACCAAGAGAACTTAGAAGAATTAAAGAAAGCAGTGAGAAAAGCTGTACAACTAGAACCAAGGAGTTTGGAAACGAGATTGATTGCCAAAGTGGAGTGTGATGAAGACTCAGCTATGGTGAGCGTCAGTAACGAAGGAGCTGGCTTGGTGACTTTATGGACTTATACCCTGAGCAGTGTGGAGAAGAAGTTTCCCCGGGAAGAAAGGGAACTGGCAGTCCTAGCCAGGTACTGGGGTACGTTGAAGGACTTGGCCCAGGGACAAGGAATAAAAGTCATCACACAAAGCCAAGTCCATCGTTTTTTACGCAAAGACACCGTCGAAAGCACGAAGGCAACCAATGTGAGATGGGGGAGATGGGAAGATATCCTACTGGACCCCGATTTGGAAATAGGACCAATAAACCCCTCGTCAAAGAAACGAGTGAAACCAGAAGTAAAAGTTGAAAAACCATACGAATGGATTCTCTATACTGATGGGTCGAAAAAAGGTGAAGACCAGTCTGCCCACTGGGGCTTCATTCTTAGACAGGAGGGAGAAGAAAAGTGCCGTCGCAAAGGCATAACCCCTGGCAGTGCCCAAGCCGGGGAAGTTACTGCAGTATTAGAAGGACTGTTAGAAGCCGTAAGGCTACACGTGCGACGAGTGAAAATAGTAACGGACAGTCACTATTGTGCACAAGCTCTGAAAGAAGACCTGTCCATTTGGGAAGAAAATGGATATGAAGGAGCGAAGGGCAAATCAGTAGCCCATACAGAATTATGGAAAAAAATAGCCGAGCTGAGGTTAAATATGAAAATAGATGTTGTCCACCAAAGAGCCCACGTCAAAGACGGGGCCCATTGGAGAGGAAATGATGAAGTTGATAGATACGTCCAAGAGAGGAGATTAGTTGTTGTAGGAGCAGACGGATGGGACAAGACCCCTGGAGGAAGAGTGGTCCCAGACGAGTTTGTGCGTGAGATTACTACGGCCGTACATGAAGCGCTAGGCCATGGAGGTACCTTACCCACAAGAAAAGAACTGGAAAGACTGGAACTTTGGATCTCAGATAAAAAAGTCCGAGCCGTATTGCGGGACTGCGAGCAGTGTAATAGATACAACGCAGGACGCCGAGGAAAGCGAGCTGAAGGATTAACTATCAAAAGCACTGTGCCATGGGCATCAGTCTCCATGGACGTGGCAGGCCCCATGGGAGTGAATGGCGCGAAAGGAGAGAAGTACCTAATCGTGCTGGTGGATTCGATGTCAGGACATTTTGGATTAAAAGCAGTGCGGAAAGCTAATGCTAGAAGTGTGATAAAGACATTAGAAGAGGGATGCATGTGGCTAGGAATACCAAAAGAGCTAAGGACTGATAATGGAACACATTTCAAAAACGCTGCGGTGGACAGGTGGTGTCAAAAATGGGGAATAACTAGAATTTATTCACCGCCTTACACCCCCCAGGCTAATGGTGTAGCCGAAAGAACCATTGGTTTAGCTAAAAATTGGCTAGGAAAAAATGCTAATGGGAAAGAATGGAGTGAAAGATTAGTAGAATTAGTTAAGGACTTGAATGGGAGGAGCAGGACTGGGAGGCCATCCCCCTCAGAGGAAGTGAATCAACGCCCCTTTGTCGCCCTCGACATTGGCAGAGTGAAGGAAGAGACAAGTCCCCAGAAAGAGAAATGCCCATTACAAAAGGGACAGCGAGTATGGGTCAAGTCACATTGTGCATCTGACGAGCAAGCAGTGAAGACCAAATATGAAAATCCTGACATCGTAGAAGAAGTATTGGACAGAAACACAGTGCGCCTCAAGGAGAGAGGGATCCAAGGGGTAGAGCAGCTTAAACCAATACCAGTCGATTCAGCTAGAAGCCGAAATAGAAGAAAAATATGAGTACTGAAATGGAAGAAGGAGTTCCGCCTTTTGTCAAGTTAGCCATGATGAAAGGTGTTGTGGTCACACGGAGGACTACGAGTGGAATAATGGCTGGAAGAGCATTGAAACTTTTAGATAATGCTAAAAAAGGATATCTATACGAAGGAATAGAGAGTTTGTGTTGGCGCCAGGTGAATCAAGACTGCGTGGCCTGCGGAAGAACCGAATCACGGGCGGACAGGAGACATGAGATGAATCGGAATTGGACCGCAGGATCCCCGACCTTGGAGGAATTGGGACCAGCAAAGGTACTTGACGCTTACATTTGTGAGAGATGTAGCGTAAGAGATTTGCCGAGGCTAAAATTCTATGCTCAATGGGATTGGAACCCGCAAGGAAGCGAGGAACAGAAAAACTGTGAATGTTGGTGGAATGGAGCAATACTACTACATTGCGACCATTGCTGGAGGAGAATCCAGACAGGAGCATTGATATTAGCTGGTAAAGCAGAGGGATGGCAAGTAACCAAAGCGGAGACACCAATAAGCTGGTTACCTCCCATCTTAATGTCCCCAACAAAAAAGGGGATACATAACAGGAAACTAGATATGGGACTATCGAATCTACTTAAAATGAATTGGCCAGAGTGGGCAGAAGACGAACGCCCGGCAAAAGTAGTAGAACACTCGGTACCAGTAGCAACTAAGGTACAATTGGATCCTCAGTACACCTCAAGGAGTGGAACGTCCTGGGAAGTGATAATAGGTAATATTCTAGCTAATGAACATATCCCAATAATCTCCTTGCCCAACATTTCACACGACCGGGAAATGGGAGGAAACGGCTTGTATACCCATCTTACGCTGTTGGACGTAGCTACCAAAAAATTAGAGTATAAAGAAAAGGTGGCCACACTCCAGATGAGTCCCGCGACACCGCACCTGGAGGATCCAGGCCAAACAGCAGTGAAATGCTGGGTGGAAGTCAGAGTTAGGGTAGCCATGGTACCCTATGAAGGAATATACTCCATAGGAATGGAGTTGTCAGTAGGAACAAATGTCAGAGGAATGGAAAGAGATTTAAGAGGGAACCCTACGAGGGTATTAAGTGAATTAAGCAGAAGGACAGAATTGTTAACGCTGGCAGAAGAGGCAACAGCGAAATTAAGAAATTGGCAAGAGCCAATAGAGGCTGCCTTAGACGATTCAGAAGAGGAGATTAATAGTTTAAAAGAAAACCTTGGGGAAAAGAAGACAAGGTGCCCCCACCCTGGTTGTAAGGGGCATCAGTCGCTAAGAGGATGCCCAAGGTATAATGAAAAATGGCCCAAGAAATACCACAGTCCGAGATGGAGGAAAATAGGGCAAGTAATGGAAGCAAGGAAGAGCGCTTCGAAAGAAGACGAGGATTGGACGCCAGAAATGACCAAAAAGAATAAACGACGGAAACCAAACGCGAGGAAATCCTCCCCAAAAAAGGAGGAGGCACAGGAGGCAGAGGAAGACAGCCTAAAACCAACGAGTGAGGTTAGTGAAGAAAAATCTAAGAGAAAGCTCTTTCATCTGTGGAAAAGGCCAAGCGACGAGTTAGATTCCTCGTCAAAGGAAAATAAAATAAAACTAAAAGAAGAAAATTAAGTGCGTGACTCGGGAGATCGTGTAATTAGATTGGAAAGGCAAAAGGTTATATAAAGAATGTAATTGGGGGAAAGTTGTTGACAAATTGCAGGAATTATACGATAAAGAAGAAATAATTGGGTTGAAGACAATTGAATTATAAAAGCTACCCCTTAAAAGGGGAGGGGCCTATGTGGAGGTGGATATGTATAATAGAATCGACGCTACTTGACTGGTGGCAAAACCCTAAAGAGGCACAGTCCCACACAGCAAAAAGAAGAAAGAAAGGAATGGATCAACTGAATGCCCTAAGTGCTCGCACGACTGACTTAGAGGAACAAGCGTCAAACCTGGCAGAAGCGTTAAGACTCACGCTAACCGCACTACAAATAGTACAAAAAGGACAAGAGGAGATAACAGCTCTCGTGCTACAACATCGAACCGCATTTATAGAACAGAAACCCTTTCTCACCACTTTGGAAGAATTTACAGAGAAAACAACTGAAAGGATGAGTACTCTAGCAGCCGAAACAACTGACCTGGCCCACAGGATGGACGAAGTAGAAAGACAACTGGATCATTGAAAGGGATATTCGCCCGATTTCACGAACCTAACAGACATTCAAATCATAAAAGATAGAGCCAGATACCCCAACCAAGGAAGCAGAAAAAGGTAAAAAATAATGGTTTGCTGGAACATATAAATATAAATGAAGTGGATTAATATCTTTATGTTGCAAGTCCTGTTCCAGCCATGTCTTCAGGTCATGTTAACCACCACTGCGGAGCAGACCTCTTATAAGGCCGAGTCGGGAGGAAGTGTGATAATGGGCTGTAGATTCTTCCCCTTGTCTCAGCATCCCTACGAGGACTTGACGGTGTCTTGGCACTGGACCTCGCAGGCTCGGTCTCGAGAAGTGTACCAGATGGAAAAAGGACAGGAGTTGAACTCCTCCCAGCATTCGGACTTCCGAGGTCGCACCAGGCTGCTCATCAAACAGATTGAAGATGGCTGGGCGAAGTTGCAGGTAACCAGGCTTCGTATTAATGACACGGGAACCTACCAATGTAAAATAGGAACAACGAATGGAGCTGACTATAAGGATATTAAGTTATCAGTGACTGCACCGTTCAAAAAAGTGACCAAAGACATTGTTAAATCAGGAAAAGAGGGTGAGCTTGTGCTAACCTGTCAGTCTGAAGGCTACCCTAAATCTAAGGTCACCTGGGAAGACAATCACCGGCAAGAACTCAACGCCAGCACCACCGTTGTGGTGACGGAAGACGGCCTCTTCAGAGTCACCACTCAGATACGGGTGGCATCATCACAGAGAAATAACTACACGTGTAGCTTTAACAGTAGCGGCTCTTCTAGGTCTTTTTTCATTCCAGAAGATACACAACAACAGAAAGGGAATCAACGCAAGGTAGCTGTAATTATTGCAGCAGTAGGCGCAATTATTAGACTTGCACTAATTGGCTTATTGATAGTGCTAATTCACCTACACAAAAAAGGCTTTGGAAAGAACATTGAGCCCGACTGGGCTTCAAGGACAAGACGAATATTCAAGTTACCAGAGTCAACCTCGAACTCGAGGGCGGAGCGAGTGTAAAAAGGAAGTGAGATTGGACCAATTTAAAAGGAAGGACTGCTAGGAGAGAGCAACAGTCACACCCAAGAGCAAGCATGACCGAACCCAAAGCTGAGGCGAATTCATCTCGACACCGGCTTAACAGCTCCTCGTCCCCTCGCGCTCACGGCGTTGGTGCCGGCCGGGGGAGGAAATAAGGGGGGAGCTCGACCCTTTAAACGGAGAGCCGGTCAGGACATTTCTCCCGATTAGTCCTGCGGGTCAGCAAAATCTGATAGTAGGCATTCCAGAGACAACTATTTAAATATAAGCAATTAAAAAGTCCATCAAGCCTTAAATTTTCCATAATGCTTTTTTTCATGTCACGGGTGAGCTCGAGTCTATCCCAGCTGACGTTGGGCAAGAGGCGGTGTACACCCCGAAGTGGTCCATTAAAAAGTACATTTTCCACAATATGTCCCCTTTAAGTGTAATATCTGTCTGTGTGGGCATGTGTTACCCTTCTTAATGCAAGCACTCTGCAGGTCCGTGTGGACTCTGTCTTGAATGGCGTCGTCTGGCTTCCTTTCTTTCTGGAGCAGTTTGTCTACACGCTGGATGATGCACTCCAGAGACTTGTCCACATTCAGCCACACTTTCTCCTGACAGCACATGTAACGAGGCAGACAAATATATCATGCATTTGCCTGCTCATCTTTGAATCCAAAGAGCAACATTCAGTTACATAAATGTCCCCTCGGGGTTAAACTCGAAGCAAAATGGAGAGATGACTCACATCTATATCAGACATGCAAACACTAAAGGCATGAAAAAGTTGACCAAAAAAAACCCATTGTCGGGGGTGTCTGGGGGATCCCCCGGGCCCCCACAGAGAATTTGGGGCAACATTTAAATCATTGTAATGAAGTAAAAGTACCGTTACTTCTTAACAGCAGAAGCAGCTGAAGTTTTTTTCCTGGTCTCGTCAACTCCTGTTACTTGTCCAAAGCAGGTCACAAGCACACAAGCGGAACCTCAGGCCGCATATTAGTCCGCCGCGGAGTAATATTCACAATTAAATCTGTGTGTGGATGGTGGATGTGTGGAATGGATATAGCTGCCAGCATTCAAGGAGTACGAAACAGCCTATGACGTCAGCGACGGCGACCACCCTCCCCAGGAAAAACTAATTGGAGCTATACCATTCACGTAAATGGCCTATTTTCAGTTCAAAACGGCGAATTTCGCCTAAAGGCTGGGCCTACCACAATTGTTTTGTCAAAATGTGGATGGCTGATTAATTTGGCCCACAAACTGCACTCATATGAGAAAATATCCCAAGAGAATATCTTTGAAAAGCATAGCCTGAGAAAGCAGAAGACTAAGCAGGATTTTTATGTAACATAAATACTTAACTAGCTTCAATAAGGCCATGACGAGTAAAAAAATGATTTTTCTATTAAAAAGAAGGCTAATGGAAACACTGACTGAACATTGTGATGGGAGGAATTCATTATGCATTTCAATATGCTTTTCTATGTGTGTTTACTGATCAATTTGTTAAAAGAATACCTGTATATACAGACTGCTAATGAAATGCATGTGTGTTTTTTTTGTTGTGCCACGCACCCACTCCTCCTCATGCCAGTCTACATGTAGCGACGATCGACTGCTGTTCCCGCTCCACTTGGCAAGTAGGGTGTCCTGGTCATTGCGGAGTACTACTTGATCTGAATCAGCAGAAGGAGACGATTTTGAGGCGATGTACTCGGGCCGTGCTGCTTTCAGGGCCTGAATGGCCGAAGCAAGCAACTTGCAGTCGCATACTGTAACCAGCTGTCGAGTCTGAGTGGCAAAATATGATGTGGTCATGTTATCATTTCATCGTGGGTGCTAACAAATAATAGCACGTCGATCAAACACCTTATCAGCCAGCATGGCAAGTGTCCTTTCCAGTCCGCTAGCAGACCGGTCCTTCGCAGCTCTAGAGAGCCTCTCGGCATAATAATTGACCTGCGTCTTCAGGGTGGTGATGTGGGCGATGATCTCTTTTGCACGAACCACGTCCTGAGGAATGAAGACGATGGACTGCGAACTGGAGACGGCGCTGCTGCAGAGAGCAAACATCTGTTCTTAGCAGCTTGTTTGGGACTAATGGCATTGATCTAAAGTATAATGTACTTAGAAACTATCGCAAGGGTGTCCAAACTATAGCCCTGAGGCCATTTTCAGCCCACAGTCTATTTTTTTTAGTGGCCGTAACATAAGTGGAATCTCGATAGTCTCGACTAATCAGGGCAGGGGGCGCCCGAGGTAGCTGATTTGCTGTTACGTTGAAGCGTTTTTTTGTATTTTTAATTTTTTTTATTAGGTGATACGTACCCATTTTACTGTACAGTACAAAATTATTGTTTTGTAGTTTTCTTCCTGGCCTAAAACGCCCAGTAGAGTACAAAGTTATTTTAAATAAGTATTTAAAAAAGATTGAAAATGGTTGAAAGTTTCACATTTTATCCAAACATACCACGCCGGTGTGCTTGGTCATGGTGACATTGTTGACATACACTACTCATCATAGGCGAGTCCCATTCATGAGCTGCAAGGAATTAGTGTGCTTCCTAGTTCCAAATGCGTTGCCAAAGGCAAGACTGTACCCAAATAGCATGTTCCAGACTCCAGAGACTTGTGTTTGTATTCCTCAGAGTTAACATTGTCGCCACGCTGGCTCGCTCTCGTGCTCAGAGTCCATGTACAGTAGACAATAAATATGTCCATAATGACATGGCCAACATCAATGCCCCACATTTAACATGGTCACCACGTTGGCACGGGAGGCACGTCTATTGGAATTGGATCTATTTTTTTTTTTATTTTTATTTTTTTTTTAAATGTGACACATAAATCAGTCCCATTCTCTGCCTGCATTGTGCCACAGTGCCAGTAAAAAAAAAAAAACAGCTGGCAATTCTGAAACTAACAACAGCAGTTTAAGTGACAAATGGAAACTATTTTGGGACACATTGTTCAGTCCCGACGGTCCGTTTTATCCTATATCTGTTATACTGGGGTCCGTTTTGTCGAGGTTCCACTGTACTCAAAATATCATTTGGCATGGCCCGCAAAAGAGTAAAAAAATATATAAAATAAATAAATGGCAGGGGGCAGCGTGAAAAGTGTGGGTGTCAAAAAAGTATAAAAATTTCTCTTCATAATTGCAGAAACAAAATTGGTTTGCTCCAATTTCTGCTCTGTTTCATGGTACAATTTGTGAACATATTACATTAATGATCCTCAAGTAACAGTTTTAAAAATTGGCAGTTTAATACAGATTGCTCTTGTTTTGGTTCTGAATGTGGAAATGTGATTCAGCTGCTGCTTAGAGCAGGGGCAGATGTATTCTAGTGGGATACAGAGCCACGGGCAACCCCAACATCCTGAAAAATCCTCTAAACTACAACCCCAATTCCAATGAAGTTGGGACGTTGTGTTAAACAAATAAAAACAGAATACAATGATTTGCAAATCATGTTCAACCTATATTTAATTGAATACACTACAAAGACAAGATATTTAATGTTCAAACTGATCAACTTTATTGTCTTTAGCAAATAATCATTTACTTAGAATTTGATGGCTGCAACACGTTCCAAAAAAGATGGGACAGGTGGCAAAAAAGACTGAGAAAGTTGAGGAATGCTCATCAAACACCTGTTTGGAACATCCCACAGGTGAACAGGCTAATTGGGAACAGGTGGGTGCCATGATTGGGTATAAAAGGAGCTTCCCTGAATTGCTCAGTCATACACAAGCAAAGATGGGCGAGGTTCACCTCTTTGTGAACAAGTGCGTTAGAAAATAGTCGAACAGTTTAAGTTAACAGTTTTCCTCAACGTACAATTGCAAAGAATTTAGGGATTTCATCATCTACGGTCCATATCATCATCAAAAGGTTCAGAGAAAGCAAGTACAACTTCTTGCCTTATCACCTTTATCAGAAAGCTGTGACATAGGAGTAAAAAAAAAAACAACTATTTAATATAAACAATATTTACGTAATTGCTTGATAGGTTGGATTTTGAGTGTTTTATGAATAAAAGGTGAAGAAGGTCAAAGTTGCCATTGCATCCTTCAATTTTCCTCTATGTGGCCCCCTAAGGAAAATGTTTGGACACCCCACATATATTATATCCTCACGTTAAAAAAACTGAAGCTACTCGACATCTTATACTATCCTACAAAAATGCAATTTATTGTCATTTGTATTTCTGTTGCAGGCACAAAAGATGGCATGCACAGCAATCAAGAGAGTGCAACAACAATTCAAACAAAGACACTTAAATTAGCCTAATTTTAACATAGTTTTAAACATGTATTTGATTTATCATGGGCCTTCCTATTTGGCTTTCTCACTGGTGTTCTTCCCATGGTAGAGGGGGTTTTCTCAGGGTACTCGGGCTTCCTTCATCATTCCAAAAACATGGCAGGTTAACTGAAGACTAAAATGCCCACAGGAGTGACCGGGAGTGTAAATTGATTGTTTTTCTATAATGGATGTGACCTGCAATGGACTGAGATCAGTCCAGGGTGTACCCCACCTCTTGTTCAAAGCAAGCGGGATAAGTGCTCTATTCAACAATCATTTCAACAATAATTTTTATCAGTGTACTAAAACTAGTGAGTCACTTGTGTTGCCTTGCTGATGGACTGTGTCTGAATGTGGAGTGATGACTGAAGAGATGCTTGTTTTTGTGGCACAAACACAGAGAAAAGCAGAGCAGTGCATCAACTCACCAAACCTCCTCATATGCGCTGACCACAAAAGTCACAAAAACAAAACTATTAAAATGAAGCTATAGAATAAATAAAATGCAGAAATAATGCAATAATTCATAAAGGAATTATGACTGCAGTCAAATTATAGATTAAGTGAATATATATATATATATATATATATATATATATATATATATATATATATATATATATATATATATATATATATATATATATATATATATATATATATATATATATATATATATATATATATATATATATATATATATATATATATATATATATATATATATATATATATATATATATATATATATATATACACACCTCTCTCACCATGAAAAGAAAGTCTTTTGCAAACAGTTTCTGAACTTACTGTTTCTTTGCCTCGTCAAACTTCTGAGAAAGTTTCCTCAGGCCACCAGTTTTAAACCCCTGGCAGTGTGCAGCCGGCGCTCCAACAGTGATTATGTCATACGTGTGCTCTAGGAGCCAAGGTAGGAACAAATGTGAGTAGTCTACATGAGTACACAGTATTGATAGCAAGTATAGAAATGCGAGCTTAGCCTAACCGAAGCCCAAATTATCCTGCACCCTCATCCTCTGAATGTGCAGGTTGGTCGGCAAGAACTCCAGCTTCTTGTCGGCCTTCAGGCTGCTGGCTTTGAATGACGGACCTAGTGGGGAGCGGGTAGAGAGAATGTCAAGAGTGGGTACAGTCATGGTCTGTTCATTAAGCAAAATTCCTGACTGATTGCAACTAAATATTGTGGAGGGATGGGGCATGGGCCAATGTATTAAAAAGCCATAAAATTGTAGTGCTGATCCAGACAAAACTGCTGCTTAATTTGATGAGATTTGTTAAAATGGCAAGGAGCATCTTTTGGGATTTTTCTTAATTTCTCTGTGAAGAATGCTGAATCTTCATGACAAATTCCAGATATATGCAGAAGATTGGAGTCTTAGGGCCTGATTACCGTATTTTTCGGACTAGAAGTAGCAGTTTCTTTTTCATAGTTTGGTTGAGGGTGTGATTTATACTCCGGAGCGACTTGTATGTGAAATTATTAACACATTATTATATAATTTCACGTTATTTTCACACTGACAACCGCAAGAGGTTTGCTCTAGGCCTGTGTATCTGTACCTGCAACTGACGAGTCTGACGAAAGCGACGTAGAAGAGGAAGCGGCACATCGTCTACATCCGGAGTTGGCGGAGTGGTTTAGAAGTGACACAGAGGATTGAAGATTTCATTGGATTTAGTTATTTGGAGTGACACTGATGGTTTGGTAAACTTGTTAGCATGTTCTTTATGGTATAGTTATCTGAATAACTGTTAATGTCACGTTAACATACCAGGCACGTTCTCAGTTCGTTGTTTATGCGTCATGTAACGTTAGCTGAATGTCTTACTTTAGCATACCGTACATCTATTCAGCCTGTTGTTCTCTATTCTATTTTTATTTTAAATTGCCTTTCAAGATGAAATGTCTTTTCTTGGTGTTGGATTTTATCCCCCCAAAAATGCGATTTATACTCCAGTGCGACTTATGTTTTTTCCTTCTTTATTACGCATTTTTTGGCTGGTGCGACTTATACTCCGGAGCGACTTATAGTCCGGAAAATACGATAATAAAGGTCAGAGCAAACTTGATTTCTCACGCAAACATATGTGAAAGCCCATCTCCTAAGCGGGCACACCATGGATTGTGTCGGCTCAACGGTTCACTTTGCGCGTTCTTGGAAGAGTCTATGCAAATAGATTGTTGGAGGCGCAATGTTACCTGTATTTATCAAACGAGATGAATTGCAGTGGCTTATTTTGCATCTTTAAATACCGCGTCTGAAAAAAAAAAAAAAAATCTATCTCTATATCTATATATATATAGATATATATCTAGATATATATATATATATATATCTTTCTCTCTCTCACAACATATGGTCCATTCAGCGATGGAATTTTGGAGATTCTGAATTAGCTAAGGGCTGACTTTTTGTCATGCCATATCACCTATGGCAAAATTCCTTTCATCACTGCATTTCCTTGCATTTGCATGGGTCATTTCGGTGCACAGTGGCCAGTGTTGGGAAAGTTCATTTTCTACACAAACTACTTCAAAGGTCAGTTCACCATTTAAAAAATTAACTAGTTCAGTTCACATTTCATAATTAAAAATTTTGAACCAAGTTCACCTTTCCAAAAATGAACGAATTCATAGTTTTTTTTAACAATGTTGCTGACAGGCTCTTCCCCTCAAAATACTGGCATTTCATTTTCTCATTGTTGCCATCCATTCAGTCCACATTAGTAGCGAACTGCAGCTTTCATACTACAATCTCAAAAACATGAGAAAAAACCTTGTTGCTTGAATAGTATTTTTTTATACTAAATTTATATTAAATGAGGAATAAACTAAATAACTTCCATATTATGACAGTGTTATCACACAGTGTTTTAACTGAAGCACAGGGATCTCGTGATGTGCGTCCCGCGGCTGTGACGCACGAAATTAGCAGGGACACATAAAGCACATTAATTCTGTGTGAGCGTGCGTACATGTATTTGTGAAGAGCTTCCACACACAGCGAATCAAAAGTATGAATCATTGGTGCTAGCCAATCAGAGGCAGAGTTGGACGGGTTATCAGTCCATACAATGGACACCGGAGTTTTTTCTGGACTCAGTAAATTGTCATTTTTGTAGTAACACCCGCCGAACCGCTCACAATGCAGCAAGCTGCTGACAGAACAGTGTTTGCAACACAATCACAATTGGGACACTTAGGCGAAGTTAACTGTTTACTACATTTGCTAGCCTGCGAGCTAGCAAGCTAAGGGCTGGAGGTAAAAAGCTCACTCGACCGCCGGGACATCGTTAAAATACCAGCGCTCGGAGTTGTGTGTTCCCCACATAACACACACACACACACATATGGGAAAGTTAACCATTTATAAACCATAACAACAGCGGCACACATCAATATTCAGGCAGCAGTTGACTTCAGCGAGCCAATTTTTGACATCATTGGATTGACAGGCAAAGGTCTCACATCACAGTCCAGCAGATCGAGGGCAAGCCTTATTTTATATTTCATTCTTTATTTAACCAAGTAAAAGCTTATGGAGAGATAAAATCTCTCTTTCAAAAGCCAAGAGCCAGCATAAAGTATACAGGCAGCTGAAATTATACAGTACATAACAAAAACATCCATCCATCCAACCATTTCCTGTACCGCTTATCCTCACTAGGGTTGCGGGCGTGCTGGAGCTTATCCCAGCTATCTTCGGGCGAGAGGTGGGGTACACCCTGAACCACCCAATCGCAGGGCAATCAACCTACCACTCACGTTTTTGGGATGTGGGAGGAAACCGGAGTGCCCGGAGATAACCCACACAGGCACGGGGGGAACATGCAAACTCCACACAGGCAAGGCCGGGATACATTCATCCATCCATCCATCCATTTTCTGAGCGGCTTCTCCTCACTAGGAGCCGCTTCTCCTCACTAGTGCTGGAGCCTATCCCAGCTGTCATCGGGCAGGAGGCGGGGTACACCCTGAACTGGTTGCCAGCCAATCGCAGGGCACATAGAAACAAACAACCATTCGCACTCACAGTCATGCCTACGGGCAATTTAGAGTCTCCAATTAATGCATGTTTTTGGGATGTGGGAGGAAACCGGAGTGCCCGGAGAAAACCCACACATGCATGGGGGGAACATGCAAACTCCACACAGGCAAGGCCGGGATACATTCATACAATCAATAAAAATAAAGACTAAAAAATAACAGTAATACTAAAATGTATGGCATCTGATTTAAAAAAGTGACAAAGCCCAAATGCTTTTGAGTATGTACGGTGTTTTTTTTTTTTTAAAGTAATTCAAATTTGGCTTGCTTTAAGACATTTTTTTGGGTCTCTTCAGTTGGTTAATGACTCTCTACCGATGTGCCAAATGCATTTTTTGTGGACAGAGCCTGAGTCTGATTTATTTATATTGTTTATTTATCTAAGATATTTTATTGATTGTTCTACATTACAATGCCAATGTTCAATGTTCTTTAGAATTGAAAGTTAATTGCTCTTAAAAAGGATGTACTTGAATTATTATGCTTTATAATATAATATCAGTGGCATAAAAACAACAACAACAAAGATACTTTCGTTTATCACGATAGGGGAATGATTGGGGAAATATATTGTCCTCGGATTTTTGCTACCTTGGCAGGCTACAACATAATATATTGAGAGAGAGTAATAGCAATGGATAACAAAAATACTGTACAAATGTACAAAAAAAAATAAAAATCTGCAATATAGTGGGACCGCGAAGCAACAACCGTCATATAGTGGAGGATTACTGTATCTGTACCCCGTGATGATAAGTTGCAGGGACTCATTGTTCCAGTGATAGGACTCATTGTTTCCAGACATGTACATCCTGGGACTCACATAGTGTCAAGTGTAAAATGATCTATGAAGCCTTCTGATACAAATAATTTTCTTACTAATCAATTTTTACAATGATTTACTGCATTACAAAACAACCAAAGAACACATCCGGTCCCATTTACACAGTGTCCCTGAACACATCAAAAATAAAACAAATACGGCGTTCATGGCCGACATATGAAGACTCATATATATATATATATTCTATATATATATATATATATATATATATATATATATATATATATATATATATATTATATATATATATATATATATATATATTATATATATATAGAATATATATATATATATATATATATATATATATAAAATGCAGCCCTATGGGTGGCACAAGTCAGTGCAAACTGTAGGCCGGTCCCAAGCCCGGATAAATGCAGAGGGTTGCGTCAGGAAGGGCATCCGGCTTAAAACCTTGCCAAACAAATATGAGCGTTCATCCTAAGAATTCCATACCGGATCGGTCGTGGCCCGGGTTAACAACGTCCGCCACCGGCACCGTCAACCTGCGGGGCGCCGTTGGAAATTCAGCTACTGTGGGTCGAAGTCAAAGAAGAAGAAGAGGTGGAAAGCGGGTTCTTCGGCAGAAAGAGAAGAGGAAAACAGAGCCTAGAACTGAATGTGGGGACTTTGAATGTTGGGACGATGACAGGAAAATCTCAGGAGTTGGTTGACATGATGATTAGGAGAAAGGTTGATATATTGTGTGTCCAGGAGACCAGGTGGAAAGGCAGTAAGGCTAGACGTTTAGGGGCAGGGTTTAAATTATTTTACCATGGTGTAGATGGGAAGAGAAATGGAGTCGGGGTTATTTTAAAAGAAGAGTTGGCTAAGAATGTCTTGGAGGTGAAAAGAGTATCAGATCGAGCGATGAGGCTGAAATTTGAAATTGAGGGTGTTATGTGTAATGTGATTAGTGGCTATGCCCCACAGGTAGGATGTGACCTAGAGGTGAAAGAGAAATTCTGGAAGGAGCTAGATGATGTAGTTCTGAGCATCCCAGACAGAGAGAGAGTCGTAATTGGTGCAGATTGTAATGGACATGTTGGTGAAGGTAATATGGGTGATGAAGAAGTGATGGGTAAGTACGGCATCCAGGAAAGGAACTTGGAGGGACAGATGGTGGTAGACTTTGCAACAAGGATGCAAATGGCTGTAGTGAACACTTTTTTCCAGAAGAGGCATGAACATAGGGTGACCTACAAGAGCGGAGGTAGAAGCACACAGGTGGATTACATTTTGTGCAGACGATGTAATCTGAAGGAGGTTACCAACTGTAAGGTAGTGGTAGGGGAGAGTGTGGCTAGACAGCATAGGATGGTGGTGTGTAAGATGACTCTGGTGGTGGGGAGGAAAATTAGGAAGACAAAGGCAGAGAAGAGAACCATGTGGTAGAAGCTGAGACAGGACGAGTGTTGTGCAGCTTTTCGGGAAGAGGTGATACAGGCTCTCGGTGGACGGCAGGAGCTTCCAGAAGACTGGACCACTGCAGCCAAGGTGATCAGAGAAGCAGGCAGGAGAGTACTTGGTGTATCTTCTGGCAGGAAAGGAGAGAAGGAGACTTGGTGGTGGAACCTCACAGTACAGGAAATCATACAAGGAAAAAGGTTAGCTAAGAAGAAGTGGGACACTGAGAGGACCGAGGAGAGGCGAAAGGAATACATTGAGATGCGACACAGGGCAAAGGTAGAGGTGGCAAAGGCAAAACAAGAGGCATATGATGACATGTATGGCAGGTTGGACACTAAAGAAGGAGAAAAGGATCTATACAGGCTGGCCAGACAGAGGGATAGAGATGGGAAGGATGTGCAGCAGGTTAGGGTGATTAAGGATAGAGATGGAAATATGTTGACTGGTGCCAGCAGTGTGCTTGCTAGATGGAAAGAATACTTCGAGGAGTTGATGAATGAGGAAAATGATAGAGAAGGGAGAGTAGAAGAGGTAAGTGTGGTGGACCAGGAAGTGGCAATGATTAGAAAGGGGGAAATTAGAAAGGCATTAAAGAGGATGAAAAATGGAAAGGCAGTTGGTCCTGATGACATTCCTGTGGAGGTATGGAAGCATCTAGGAGAGGTGGCTGTGAAGTTTTTGACGAGCTTGTTCAATAGAATTCTAGTGCGTGAGAAGATGCCTGAGGAATGGAGGAAAAGTGTACTGGTGCCCATTTTTAAGAACAAAGGTGATGTGCAGAGCTGTGGCAACTATAGAGGAATAAAGTTGATGAGCCACACAATGAAGTTATGGGAAAGAGTAGTGGAGGCTAGACTCAGGACAGAAGTGAGTATTTGCGAGCAACAGTATGGTTTCATGCATAGAAAGAGTACCACAGATGCATTATTTGCCTTGAGGATGTTGATGGAAAAGTACAGAGAAGGTCAGAAGGAGCTACATTGTGTCTTTGTAGATCTAGAGAAAGCCTATGACAGAGTACCCAGAGAGGAACTGTGGCACTGCATGCGGAAGTCTGGAGTGGCAGAGAAGTATGTTAGAATAATACAGGACATGTACGAGGGCAGCAGAACAGAGTTGAGGTGTGCTGTAGGTGTGACAGAAGAATTTAAGGTGGACGTGGGACTGCATCAGGGATCAGCCCTGAGCCCCTTCCTTTTTGCAGTGGTGATGGATAGGCTGACAGATGAGGTTAGACTGGAATCCCCGTGGACCATGATGTTTGCAGATGACATTGTGATCTGCAGTGAAATCAGGGAGCAGCTGGAGGAACAGTTAGAAAGATGGAGGCATGCACTGGAAGGAAGAGGAATGAAGATTAGCCGAAGTAAAACAGAATATATGTGCACGAATGAGAGGGCTGGTGGGGGAAGAATGAGGCTACAGGGAGAAGCGATAGCAAGGGTGGAGGACTTTAAATACTTGGGGTCAACCGTCCAGAGCAATGGTGAGTGTGGTCAGGAAGTGAAGAAACGAGTCAAAGCAGGTTGGAACGGGTGGAGGAAGGTGTCAGGTTTGTTATGTGACAGAAGAGTCTCTGCTAGGATGAAGGGCAAAGTTTATAAAACAGTAGTGAGGCCAGCCATGATGTATGGATTAGAGACAGTGGCACTGAAGAGACAACAGGAAGCAGAGCTGGAGGTGGCGGAAATGAAGATGTTGAGGTTCGCTCTTGGAGTGACCAGGTTGGATAAAATTAGAAATGAGCTCATCAAAGGGACAGCCAAGGTTCGATGTTTTGGAGACAAAGTTAGAGAGCGCAGACTTCAATAGTTTGGACACGTCCAGAGGAGAAATAGTGAGTATATTGGAAGAAGGATGATGAGGATGGAGCTGCCAGGCAAGAGAGCTCGAGGAAGACCAAAGAGAAGGTTGATGGATGTCGTGAGGGAAGACATGATGGCAGTTGGTGTTCGAGAGGAGGATGCAGGAGATAGGCTTACATGGAAAAGGATGACGCGCTGTGGCGACCCCTAACAGGACAAGCCGAAAATTTAAGTTCTTGCCTGTACGTCGGTATTTATATATATATATATATATATATATATATAAAGTAAAGACTTCGGACGTTCCGCGGCCATGTGGTTCACGGAGACCTGGCTTTGCGACGCCGTACCCGATGGCGCCGTCACGCTTCCCGGCTTCAACATTCATCGAGCGGACCGCGACATGGAATCATCGGGGAAAACAAAGGGCGGCGGGATATGCCTCCATATCAACGAAAAATGGTATACGGACGTCACGGTGCTCAGCACACACTTCAGCCCGCATTTGGAGTCGCTGTTTTTGAACTGTAAACCATTCTACTCGCCACGTGAGTTTGCATCGTTTATACTGGCTGGAGTCTATATTACACCTCAAGCTAACACGAACGCCGCATTGCTAACGCTCGCCGAACAAGTCAACGAAATTGAAAAAAAACACCCGGACTCACCCCTCATTATTCTCGGGGACTTTAACAAAGCTAAACTCAACCACGAACTCCCTAAATACAAGCAGCACATCGACTGTCCTACCAGGGAAAATAATACTTTAGACCACTGCTACACTACGGTAAAAAACGCATACCGTGCTATACCTTGTGCAGCCCTGGGCTCGTCTGATCACTGCTTAATTCACTTAATACCGACGTACAGGCAAGAACTTAAATGTGTGAAGCCTACAGTGAAAACAGTCAAAAAGTGGACCAATGAAGCCAAGATGGAACTTCAAAGCTGTTTAGACTGCACAGACTGGAGTGTCTTTGAAAATTCAGCTGGCAGCCTGGATGAATATACGGACACTGTCACATTACTATATCAGTTTCTGTGAAGAGGTTTGTGTACCAACAAAATCATTTTGGACATTCAACAACAACAAGCCGTGGTTCACTGCTAAACTTAAGCAGCTTTGCCAAGCTAAGGAAGATGCATATCAGAGCGGGGACAGGGCCCTGTATAATCGAGCGATATAAACCAGCTTACTAAAGAAATTAACATTGCAAAGAGGATCTATGCAGCAAAGTTGGAAAAACAGTTTAGCGCGAACGACTCAAAATCAGTCTGGCGTGCATTCCAATCGCTGACTAATTACAAGCGACGATCCCCCCAAGCTGAGAACAATAGCACACTAGCCAACGACTTGAATACCTTCTACTGCAGATTTGAAAAGGACAGTTTCACTCCACACACCCACCTGGCCGCACCCGCGACCACAACCACACCTGCATTAACCATCCATGAACAGGATGTGAGACGCATCTTCAAACAACAGAAGATTAACAAAGCGGCAGGACCGGACCATGTGTCACCATCCTGCCTCAAAGTCTGCGCGGACCAGCTCGCTCCAGTCTTCACTCAGATCTTCAACAGATCTTTGGAAATGTGCGAAGTTCCATCCTGTTTCAAACGCTCCACCATCATTCCAGTCCCCAAGAAACCTGCAATCTCTGGTCTGAATGACTACAGGCCTGTCGCTTTGACATCTGTGGTCATGAAGTCCTTTGAACGTCTCGTCCTGGACCACCTCAAGAGTGTCACAGGTCCCCTGCTGGACCCCCTGCAGTTTGCCTACCAAGCGAACAGGTCTGCGGATGATGCAGTCAACATGGGAGTGCACTTCATCTTAGAACACCTCGATCCTGGTCGTGGACTTCAGCTCAGCGTTCAACACTATCATCCCTGAACTCCTTTCAACCAAGCTTCTCCAGCTCAGCGTCTCACCTGCCATCTGCCAGTGGATTTACAGCTTTCTGACGGGCAGGACACAGCAGGTCAGGCTGGGGGAGGCCACCTCATCCTCACGCAGCATCAGCACTGGGGCGCCCCAAGGTTGTGTCCTTTCTCCGCTGCTCTTCTCTCTCTACACGAACGACTGCACCTCAGCGAACCCGACTGTCAAGCTCCTGAAGTTTGCAGATGACACCACTGTCATCGGCCTCATCAAGGACGGTGACGAGTCTGCATATCGACAGGAAGCGGAGCGGCTGGAGCTGTGGTGTGGCCGACACAACCTGGAGCTGAACACGCTCAAGACTGTAGAGATGATCGTGGACTTCAGGAGGAATCCTTCGCCACAGCTGCCCCTCACGTTGTCCAGCTGCCCTGTGTCAACCGTTGAGACCTTCAAGTTCCTGGGAATTACAATCTCTCAGGACCTGAAGTGGGCGACCAACATCAACTCCGTCCTCAAAAAGGCCCAGCAGAGGATGTACTTCCTGCGGCTTCTGAGAAAGCACGGCCTGCCACCGGAGCTGCTGAGACAGTTCTACACAGCGGTCATCGAATCAGTCCTGTGTTCTTCCATCACAGTCTGGTTTGGTGCTGCTACAAAAAGGACAAACTCCGACTGCAGCGGACAATCAAAACTGCTGAAAGGATTGTCGGTACCCCCCTACCCACCATTGAGGACTTGCACGCTGCCAGAACTAAGACAAGGGCGTGCAAAATCCTCTCGGACCGTCTGCACCCCGGTCACCAGCTCTTCCAGCTCCTAGGCGCTACCGATCAACGCAAACTAGAACTAGTAGACATTCCAACAGCTTCTTCCCTCTTGCGATCAACTTCTTAAACACCTAACCTATAATTCCATTACAACAAGCTGGAAAGTTTTTGACTTTAGTTCGTTGTCACATTTCTGTGGGGCCAATTATGTATTACTCGTGCACTCATTGTCGTTGTCTCGCCATGCTGCACTATTTGCATATACTAGCCACTCATGCCAGAGTAGCACCTGCTCCATTTGCACACTGATTGAGGAGTATCTGTAACATTTGCACAACCATCATTGTCCCAGATGATCGCACTACTCGTCACTTTAAACCGCATACACTCCTTGAAGTCTCAGCGCCCTTTGCACAATGGTCATTGCACCGGACTATTGCAATATTAGTCATTTGAACTGCTCTAAGTGCTAGAGGACTCTGCATCTTTTTGCACAATTGTTTTTTGTCAATGTCTTTATGTCTCTAAAGTGCTCTGTAAATTGACTGTCTGTTGTACTAGAGCGGCTCCAACTACCGGAGACAAATTCCTTGTGTGTTTTGGACATACTTGGCAAATAAAGATGATTCTGATTCTGATTTCAAACTTAATTCTGCACTTGGTGTTCTCTCAAATTTTCCATGGTGAAAATCACCATTTTAAATATGGCTGTATCCACCACTTATACACCTATTGCCAACAGCGTGCAGAATCTGTAGTTACAGAGAGTAATTATGCAGTTTAGCACTTTTTTAGGCACTATTTGCATCTTACTAAAAGATCGCAATCTTATTCAGTCACGAAAAAGTGCACAATTTGTTAGAGTGAATGCAATTTCGCACCCGATTTTTGGGACCTTAGTAAATCAGAGCCTTAATAAGTACAGCTTGGTACTGATCGAAATTAGGATTGGTCAGCCTTAGTCGAGGTCTGCATTTGAAGAGTGCCTTCAAGTTTTACATGTGAAATGCAGCTGCTAATTGGGTTCAAACCTCTGTAGTCACTGAGGTTAGACAGTGTATCCTGGTACGAGACTATGACTGTTTGGTAGTGTGAGACGATCTGTCGCCGTAGGTTTTCCCAGCAGGGTGACAACTCTCCCAGCTCCTCTAGCTCACCAACCCTGCAGGGAAAGCATCTAATGTTAAGGCCGAATATAAGACACAAAACAGTATTCAAGCATCTTCATGTATGCGTGTGTCTTTGTACCGGGCTGCATCCTCCTCTAGCAATAATTTGACAAACTGTCTGGGGATGTTCAGGGACAGGATGCTCTCTGCCATCTGCTCTAGCACCCGTAGGTGGTTGGCATCAGTTGTTGGGAAGCGGTACATTCTGGACATTGTGCCGCCAAATACTGAGGAGAAAAAAATTATAATTTTGATGTGTTCTTCTTAGAACCTAATCATCACTTAAGTAAACACATCCCTGACACTCACAGGAGCAATCAACATGCCTTCTTGATCATATGATTTGTGACGTGACATATTCATCCATTACCAAGCGTTTGGGACAGATTGAGGACAGCAGGGTAGCAATAAGAAAAAAGGAAATTCATCTCAAAGGATCAGGGTGAATCCAGGATTGAATTCTGATGTAGCCAGAATACAGAAACTGGAAAAGTTATTGGGGAGATAATCGTGCTCTACGGCAAAGCACTGCCACTCCGACATCTCTCCCTTGCCTGCATACCCATTGAATCATTTTGTGCATGTGTGTGAAATAATAAGATGATAAGAGAAACATTTCCACTGACTGGTTGCCTAAGAATATCTTTATACCTGCACGCAGGAGAGTGTCTCTGCACAGTGAGGCATACTTGATTCGTAATCCCATCGCCTCTGTTAAGCTCTCGTCAACAGACAGCACCGTCTACAGGGAACAATGAAGGTGCTCAATAGCATGAGGAGCTCAGCTTCACAATTCATGATGAAAACTGAAAATTAAATGATTGCTGTTTCTGAAAATACAGTCTTACCCGGCCATTGATGTTGTCTGGAAGGCGGCTGACCACAAGTCTCTGATCTGCTTTTTCCTCCATCTGCCAAGCGGAAACAGAGATGTTGCCCACCTGCTTGTTCTCTGCTGACCTGTGTGTTGAAATCAATCCAGAAAGAACATAACCAATTCAGTAGCCTGAGCACTTTTGCATGAGGAAGAATGTGTTGCATGTGTTACCTGAGTTCCATCTCTAATCTGTGGTCTTTGTCCTGCAACAGCTCCTTCACAGGGAAAAGTGCTGAGCCCAACATGTACATCTGAACAGACACAAAAAAAGAAGTGTTTTCAGTTCCATGTCAAAGTAGAGATGACTGACAGCATAGATGTCACACCGTGCCCTGGGAGCGGTCCTTCACGTCGTAGACAGCCAGTTTAATTTGTGTCTGATGGTTGATGTTGGAATCATGAAAGAAGGCGATGCTGCTGAGGAAGATGGGGTTGCTGGTACCCTGTTGACAATCAATGGTGATATTTTGTACAATGTGTATAATCTGTACATAACCTTCACCTTCTTGTTCACTGGGGAAAAAACATGCTGTCACAAGTAACTTCCTGTGTGTACAAGTTTCACCTCTATGACTTCTGTCTGGGCATGCTTGGTCCAGAAGGCTTGTGGTGGTGTTGTGCAGCTCACTGCTACAAAACTGTTGGGCTTCCGATCCAAACTAGGATTCAGCAGGTCTGTGCAGGCTGCCCAATGACACACACAGTCGACAATTACCCCACTAAACTAATCAATCATTAAATTTTAGTTGTTTTGCCTCACCAATGCTGAACTCAAGCACAGGTTCATCTGGGTCTTGACTGTTTCCTGTAACACAATGCAATACCTCACAACAGTGCAGCTGCAGATGGTTGCTTATTTAAAATTGTGACCAAAATTGCATGATGGCCACAGCAGGACTAAAACAATGTGCAATTTATGTGCAAAGATAATTGCAAACATTGTTGAAATGTAATCAAACTGAGCATCTTCCTCATTTAGCACATTTATCAATTATTAAATTTGGAATATAGGTAACCCCTGCCTATTCACAGATTTTTGGGGGAACCGTGGCCCAATGGTTAAGATCATCGCCTGCCACCGTGAGAGACCTAGGTTCCAGACCCCGACTGGACCGTCCGCCAACATCCCCCGGGCTCTCGGCTGTGGTGTCCTTGAGCAAGACACTGATACCCCAAAATGCTCCCACGGGCGCTTCAGCTGCCCCCTGCTCCAGTGTGTTCCACTAACGTGTATGTGTTCACTGTGATGGGTTAAATGGAGAGAACAAATTTCGTGTGCATGCATGCATGTTCATTACAATAAAAGGTGATTCTTCTTCTCCTATCTGGAAATTGCTGAAAAACACATGCATTGCTTTGGCACTATCAAGTGGCATCTTAGTGTCAAGGAAGTACTTTATGTGGAAGTGAGAAGAAAGTCCGATGACTAAATAGGACTACAGAATTGAACCAATCTTTCTGTAAGTGTTACTCGAAAACGGAAGAACTATCGGCTGCTACAGTTGCTTGTTTACTTTCAAACTCAGCTTGTAGCAAACGTCAGTGACGTCATGCACGCTGTAATGGCGACATCTATGATCTAAGCGCCCTCATAGTGGTCAATGGAGATTTCAACCTTGCTCTCTCTCATCTCTCACAGCTTCACACTATGTGCAACAAGAGGGAATAAAACTGCACCTCCTGTATGCGAAGTGCCAACGTGAAAGGAGCTACAGCATATTTTGATTGGAGATTTTGATTGGTTATTTATGATGATGTTGTGTATGTTTAGTTATTTTATACAGTGCTTTGATACAGATGTGACTGTTTTGAAAGCATTATATAAAGGCGTTTCATTTAGACGAGATGAGTTTTGAGGCGTTTCATTTAGACGAGATGAGTGTTGCTTTGCTGTCCCTTTTATGGGGCGTTAATTACTCGCAAGAGGGCTCGGTCCCTATCCCCCACGGATAGCTGGAGTTCACTGTAATGTTATATTTAACGTGCTTGTTTCCAACATAATCTTCTCTTCCTTACCTGCTAGGGCCAAGCCAATCATCTCACTGGACAATTGGAATGTGTTCGCCCGGTAGACTGACCATGGCCTCTGGGCCCGGCCAGTGCGCTCTCTTTCCCCTGCCATGCTTTTTTGGGAAGAGGGGGCAATGGCTGAAGGCCTGAACACACAGCCTTACGCTCGGACTGTCACACAGTCCCATGTGACTTGGTCTCGCCCTCTTTCAGGATCCACAGTTCCTCATGGAAGCAGATCACCTTTGTACACAACACACAAGACAAAAAGAACAATGCTGTTGTTGCATGTACTTATGAGCACATTTAAAGAATCACAGTTCCACTCTCAAAGCTCTGTGTCTACTTGCTGTGGAAAAAAAGAGGAACATGTTAGACCACAAAAGGAGATTTCGTCAACAAAAAAAAGAAGAGCTTGTGAAACTGAGATACAGAAAAAGATTTCTTTGGATCGTGGCATTTTGTTGCATCTTTTTGAGAGCTTTTGACTGACTTCCTTTTGTCAGACAGATTCTATCTAAGTGATTTCTTGATTGAGCAATTCTGGAGGTAATCAGGCTTGGGTGGGGTCAGTGAAAATTACTGTAATTTCTCATGTATAATGCACACCCTGGTATAATACGCATAACATAATACGCATGCATAATGCTGTAAAAATGCATTATACATAGGTAGATTTTACTTCTACCCATATGATCAAAATATGAAGTATTATCTGTATTTTGTTAGTTTTTTTTCAAATAATTATTCTGAAGTTAAAGCACTTTATTTGAACACAAAATACTTTCTTTTTATTTACTTGCTCTTATTTTGAAATTCACAGCCCTACTTTTATTTAGTAAATGAGAAAACAGACAGTTGTGCTCATGTATTTGATTACCCAGGCAGAATTTGTAAGATGGGTACAGTTCTTTAAAGAAAACATGAAGGGCCAGCCGAAACACATTTAATTTTATGTTAATTGGATTCAAACTGTCAAGCATTTAAGAAAAGCATTATCATTAAACAAAACATAACCAAAGAAATTAATGATGGTTGTCAGTCATATTTAAAAAAAAAAAAATATATTTTACAAATTCTGCCACGGTATGTAAACATATGAGCACAACTGTACATATATGCAGAAATGAAATGAAAGTGTGAATGAAAGTGTAGGCTACACATTTCACACATTTCTCATAACCTCTAGGTGGCAGTGGCATATTTGAATGAAAGTGTACACCTTTCTCATAACCTCTAGGTGGCGGTGGCATATTAGAATGAAAGGGTCCAGCTTTTTCATAACCTCTAGTTGGCGGCATACATTTATAAAACGTGAAACTTTTTTATTTTTCACCTATACCTGTGTATAATGTGCACTATTGAAATTTGACAATTTTTTGGGGGGAAGCACGCGCATTATACATGAGAATTTACGGTACCTCAGCTAAATTGCCCGTAGGTGTGAATGTGAGTGTGAATGGTTGTTTGTTTGTATGTGCCCTGCTATAGGCGTGCAACCTATAGACGTGCAACCAGTTCAGGGTACTGGTTGCACCTCCTGCCCGATGATAGCTGGGATAGGCTCCAGCACGCCCGCGAGTGAGGAGAAGCAGCTCAGTAAATAGATGGATGTTCTTCTATTTATGCCAGTGAGTCATAGTGACAGACAGAACAAATAAATGCTCTTCTATTAGATGTCAGGAAGTATATACAATAATTAATGTATCCACTTTTTGTGACATTTTTGTTTGTTGGTGTGCCGTGAGATTTTTCTAATGTAAAATATTTGTCTTGGCTCCATAAAGGTTGGAAATCACTGTTCTAGGTTAATAGTTGGTGGCCTACTTCTTGATAACCGGTCGACGCTGATCTCTTGGCGGTGGCTGACTTGTCCCAGTTTGAGACACACAACCTACATTTGTCAAGGCAATTGGACCTACTGAAAAGCATCACTTGTCTTATTTTAGATGAGAATCTTCTTGGTACACATGGATATTTGGGTCTAACTGGTTAAATGCTCACAGTCATCTCATAGTTGGATATTTCCGCAAAAATTCATTTGAAAATGCATTTCATGGCAACAAGCATGAACTGCAAGTGCTACATGTGTCAAAGTGAGGTGGTGGTGAATCAGGGAAAAGGCTAACTACTGAGTACTTTTTGGCTGATAGTAAAAAGGATTTTCTTGTGAATGACATATTTCGAGACCTAAAAGAGTTTACATGATGACTAGGCAAGGCCAAAATGCATTGAAAAATACATTTTTAAATATAACTGTTCAATGGACAAAATTATTCCATGCTAAGGGAAAAGACAAAAGTCGCCATACAAGGGAGCTTCAAATCTAGCTCCTTGTGTCACGTGTGTGTGTACCTTTCAGAGTTGTGTGTGTGCACAGGATTTACGGTCAATGGAAAATCTGGGACAGAGACTCCTGACACAATTAATTTATTTTCTTCCGCTTATCCTTTACAGAGTCCAGGGTGACCCGCAGCCTATCGTAGCTTATTGGTCGGCAATCACTTGCAAATATAGACAACCATTCACGCTCACATTCACACTTATGGTAAACCCATGCAAATATGGAAAGAACACGCAAATCAAAATTGCGATTCATTTATTCTTTTAGAGGTCATGAAGTTTCTCCCTTCTTAATCTAATTTGTTTGACTTTATGAACCTGGTTTGTGACTTCAGCGCTCATCTCATTCATGTGTGTGAGTCGGTGTGTGTGTCTGTCAACTGTCAAGTGTGTTTGGAGCTGGTCCAGTTGACCAAACATGGTAAAGGGACTGGGGGGTTGTCTTTTGCCAGTTGGCAAATACACAAGTTGATTTTTTTTAATTAGCTCAAATCGCCACTTGGATTGTTAATTTACAACAACATTTTAGTTTTTTTTCTCTCTCGAGACAGATGAAATAAGTGTGTCAGTATCTTACAATATTGAACAGCTTATGTCCTTCTGTGTGGCCTCACAGTCTTTTTCAGGGTCTTGAAACAGGATTGTGAGGACAATTGATGAAGCAGGGGGTCACAATCTGATGAGAAAAGACAAGCAAAGATTTAGAGCACATTAGCTTGCCATCTTACATTGAGACAAAACTAAAACTCTGGGGGAGTGGGGGGGGGGGGGGGTGTTTCCCCCAAGAAACTAATAATAGCAGTGTGTGTGTGTCATCTGTGAGCTCATTACAATAAAGCATTAATAATGTCTTGAGACATGATAATGACCATCACCAAGCTCCAACCTTTACTCTCAGTCATATTCTGACTCTCTGTAAAGGACCCCCGTTCAACTGTAGTTTCCATAACGCATGGATTGCTCCTGTTCTCTAAAAGGGAATATCTTGTTTCTTGACATGTATGTCTTGTAGTTGTCTGTATTGCTCTAGATCGCAGCACTTCCTTTCGTTGCAAAAGGGCTGTGTGTATGTTAGAAGCCTTGGTCTGCAGAAACACTAGATGCCGGCAATATCAGTAAAATGCTTTAAGACTTGAGAGCATGTTATACTAAATGAATGCATTTTTGGCATAGAATATTTCCTTGCTTAAAAAAAAAAGGAAATACACTGGCACACATATGCACTGTATAATGAAGTCCGATTAGTATTTTTAAGTCGTAATGATACATGCAATAGCTGTGCTTATTGGAGATAAACAAACTGCCAGGTCTGAAATAAATAAATCAATGAAAAGTCACTTGCCTACAGCTGCTAGCACACACCATGATGTTGCACTTTCCTTAAAATGCCCGAACACAGCTCAGCCTCTACTGTCCGGATGCCAACATGAGGTCATAATCAGTGTTGCATGGCAGCTTCAATTTCCACACGTACCTGAGGATGCCTACTTTTGCTGCGTATGCCATAGACGGATGTAAACAAAGTCGCGTTGCTGAGAGCATCACGACGCAAAGACACAGCTGCAGTCTCAGCCCCTCTCCTATTTCTCTGACACTCCAGCCTGTTAACTCTTTCACTTCAGTAAAACAGCATCACATCTACAAGTACATCTGTCCTGTTGCGACTGCTTACACATTACACAGTACCAAAGTCGTATAACACAGTAATTATTTGGACGAAAACATTTCGAGAACATACAGTATTATTAAAGTTATATTTAAAAAAATTATAAAATAAAGCATATATAAATTGTTTGATTAAATACACTATACAATACTTGTGGATAGTCTACACTTACATGCACCTTTTTTTAATCAAAGTGAGGCACAGTTGAAATATTACAATTGTATACAGTATTCCCCGCTATATCGCAGGTAAGTGCACTGCAGATTTTTTTTTTTTATATACGTCAGTGTAGTGCAGTTACACACCTGCACATCTTTGATACAGTTAGCTTATATGATTAGCTTAGGTATATGATTTTAATATGGCAGCAATGACTTACATAAGGTCAATTGGGCTCTTATTCTTAGTAGAAAAAGAAACCTTACTGAGTAATCTCAACTCATACATTTGGTAAATCACCAAATTATTTGGCGATACAAAGAACATGACTGAAACGCCTTTGTTTTAAACACAAGCCAGAGTCAGAGTTTTATGAAATGAATTCACAAATACCAACATTAGCCCGAGGACACACCTCACTCATAACAATATCGACAGGAAAAAATGCAAGACCAACTTTTAGCTTCATTTTTTACAACTACAATACTATAATTAAAAAACATCACTCTAATAAATTCTAGGTTCCCATAATGCCTTTAGCTGACTACATTGCCAAGACGGTCAGTGTGAGGAACAGTGCCAATGCTTAAGTCGCCAGTGTACACACCATGTCTGCATGAGCTGTTGTCATCTGTCAAGAAGAGCACACCCGCCTTTAATAGGCATGTGCTTGTTTACTGTTTGTGGAAGGTGACCTCAGGTGGACAAATAAAATTCCATGCACTTCTCTAAAGTATCACAAATTGGCATTGAATTGCAGAAATGAATCTTATAAAGTTATGTAACAAATAATTGGTCACTACTTTGCAGATTTCATTTATTGCTGGGGTTTTGTACTGTAAACCAGATATTCTGAAAGTGTAGTTCATGTAATAGTGGAATGCAGGCTACCTGTCATGGCACCCAAAATAATCACTGCCTGAGTACAGTTCAGATGCATCTAACTTAATACATTGCATTTAATCTTTCAAACATTGATTCACATAAAATTTTTATTTCACCTTAAAGTGCAATATAGTTTAAATGAATTGTCATAAAATACAGATTTTGTTTTGTATTTGAGAGCAGTGGTAATGTTCAAATTGTGCGTAGTACAACAGTGGCTTACAATAATATGAAATATACTATTGAGGAATAAAACCAGTCTTGGTTTTTGATGAACACTACTAGGAGACTGTATTTTACTGTTGGTGTTAATGGTGGTACTTGGAGAGCCAGGGATTTTTAAGAGGTACTTGGTGTAAAAATAAATTGACAACTATTGCTGTATACTGGACAAAGTATTTCGTTTAGTGCATATAAACACACTGACAGAATGCTTCACTCTTGGGACCACAGTAACCTCATCTTATTATGAGCATCTACTCATTTTCCACACAAGCCACAGGAAGGCGGCACGGTGGAAGACTGGTTAGCACATCTCCCTCACAGTTCTGAGGACCGGTGTTCAAATCCCAGCCCCGCCTGTGTGGAGTTTGGATGTTCTGCCCGTGCCTGCGTGGGTTTTCTCCGGGCACTCTGGTTTCCTCCCACATCCCAAAAACACGCATTAATTGAAGACTCAAAATTGCCCGTAGGTTTGAATGTGAGTGCGAATGGTTGTTTGTTTCTATGTGCCCTGCAATTGGCTGGCGACCAGTTCGGGGTGTACCCCACCTTTCGCCCGAAGATAGCTGGGATAGGCTCCAGCACGCCTGTGACCCTAGTGAGGAGAAGCAGAACGGAAGATGAATGAATGAATGAAAGTCACAGGAACATCTGGCAGTTCATTTTGTCCAATCTTCAGGGGATGCACCTATCTTTGGCACACATGACAGAGTGACCTACAGGAACGAACGCACACGCACGCACGCAAGCGCGCGCACACACACACACACACACACTCAGCTTTCACTACTCTTTTTTTAATCTACCTCCTTTACCCCTGACGCTCATTAATGATTCATTATACTGGACCCTGAGAGATGCAGTATCAGTGCTCCAGTGTGTTTCTGTGTCACACCCCCTCAGCTTATAGACGTCTTACTTTAAGTCTTGATATCTGTTTTGGGAAATCTTTTTCTGACATAATAAGTAAGGAAGCAATCTGGTCTTTGTGGGTTTTTATTACAAGAAAGAAAGAAATGTATCTTTTCCTCTCTTTTCCAAAGAGAGGAAAAGATACAACTCGTCACGAGTTGTTACCCCTTATTGAAGCGCAAGCAAAGAATCACCTTCGTTGTACAGAAGTGAGAGAGACATGAAAAAAAAAAAGAAATACACTCCTCTCATTCCCACAACATTCTCAGAGAATTAGGTTCTCCCAGCTGCACTTAAACTTATCTTTATGGGAATAGGTGCATGCAGAGGATGAGAACGGAAGAGAAAAACAGGGAGTAGTCAAAACAGTCCTGAGCACATTTGCAAGGACACAGAATTACTATGCTAAGAGCTATGGCACAATAAAACATGCAAAGGTTAGATAAAACTAATGTGATATATCCATCCATTCATTTTCTGTACCGCTTATCCTCACAAGGTTCGCGGGCGTGCTGGAGCCTATCTCAGCTATCTTCGGGTGAGAGGCGGGGCACACCCTGAACTGGTCGCCAGCCAATCGCAGGGCACACAAAAACAAACAACCATTCACTCACATTCACACCTACGGGAAATTTAGAGTCTTCAATCAACCCACCACGCATGTTTTGGGTATGTGGGAGGAAACCGGAGAGAACCCACGCAGGCACGGGGAGAACATACAAACTCCACACAGGTGGGGCCGGGATTTGAATCCCGGTCCTCAGAACTTGTGAGGCAGATGTGCTAACCAGTCGTCCACCATGCCACCCTAATATGTGATGTACTGTATTTTCACGACCATAAGGCGTGAAAAAATCTTAAATCTTTTCCGAAATGGACGGGGCGCCTTATAATGAGGCGCGCCTTGTGCGTGCACCGAGTTCCAAAATCTGTAAATTATGTTGTGTGACTTTGATGAACGCTCCGCTTGACTGACTGGGAGCATTTCCTGCCGACACCCTGCTTATATAGAGGAAAGGCGGACGTGACTGAGGACAGCATGCGGACGTTAAAGGGGGAAGGATGCGCGTGAAAGAGGACGCTAAAGGTACGCCCCCAGTAGGTATATAGTGCCGGTATGTGCATTGTGCAAAACAACATCGGTTTGGCTAAGGACCCCCAGAAATGGCACCTACAAAGACACACGTTTACGAAGCACAGTTTAAACTGCAAGCTATCAGTTACGCGGAGGAACATGGCAATTGAGCAGCCGCGAGATAATTCAAGGTCAACAAATCCATGGTTCGCAAGTGGAGGAAGCAGGAAAACGCCAGCATCATTGCTGAACAGCCCCCTGGCAACGAGACTGACTCAGACAATGACGTGAGGGAACCTGGCATGTTTGATGGAGAACATGCCCAAGTGTTCATTTCGGATACAGACTTTGATGGATGTGTGGATGAGGATTGATTAAAAAATAACATGAGTACATTCTTAAATACTTCAATTAAGTATAACCGAACTCACGGTTTACATTGTTAAATACTTCAATAAAATACAACCAAACTCACTGTTTACATTGTTAAATACTTCAATAAAGTACAACCGAACTCAGTTTTGCTCCCACTGTCTTTTTAAAAGACAGTGGGAGCAAAAGACTAGCGTATGTTTTAGCGTGCATGCATGCTACCGTATGTTTTAAGATAGCATATGTTTTACCATGCCTGTGCCCAATAATACGATGCGCCTTATGTATGTGTTAAATACAGAAATAGACCCCGTAACTGATACTGCACCTTTTAATAAATACGGTGCGCCTTATGGTCACGAAAATACGGTATATATGAAACATGCATTTTCCAAATCATATCTTACACAGATCCTTATAGTTATGTATTTAACAGCTAAGATAAATCCATAAATGTTTTGGAAGCAAGTAACAGTAGGTTGAAATAAATGAAAAAATAAATAATGTCTATGTAATCAGAGAAAAAGATATATCGTTACAGTTGCATATCCCTGTAACAACCAATACGAAAAAGTTAGCATTTTATATTTCCTTCAGGCAGTCATAATAACAATCAATACCTTTTTAAATATGAGCTCCGACCAAATGGTTGGGAAGTCACTTGATGGGAAAAAAAGAGCATAATAATGGCAAAAAGTGGAAGAAAAGTTATTGGAAAAAAAAACAAATAACCCACTCAAACAAAGGTATTTTTGTATTTTTTTTATTTTTATTTCTATCACTATTTTTTTTTCCACTTCATGGAAATAAATGATGAAATATTACCATTGTGACTAGCTCATCTGTGTAGGATGCTAAAGAACACCTTTATTTGAATTCTACAAAACGTATTATAAATGTTAATTCATTCCTTTAAAAACACAGTTTATCAAACAGTTGAGCTGGCATCTATGGTTCTTAATGTGCTCTACTGAGTTGTCGAGCGGGTAGTTAAAGGGATATGAATGTTTTCCATTGATTCTATTGTTACGATCCATTTCAAGTTATACTGTGACAAAACTAAGTCATGACCTGCTCGGTGTGTATAAGCAGCATCCATCTCTTCCTTATTATGGAAGATCAGTTTATAATTTCCTCACCCCGTTTGTTAGCAGGCAGACAGGTGAGCGGTCACACAGCTGAAAACATCTGTCACACGCATGCTTCCTGTCTGTGGTGACAAACAAGATTTTCACAAACTCCTTCTGTTCAACCCTCAGTAGCAGAGTAGCAAATATGATGAGTGCCACAAAGCATCTACATAAATATTAATGATTTCATAAGTGTATGTTATAATGAGTTACTCTGATGATTTAACGAGAAAATTAATGGCCCCCTAAACCTAATAACTGATTGGGCCATCCTCAGCAGCAACAATTGAAATCAAGAGTTTCCTATAGCTGCCAATTAGTCTTTCACATCTCTGTGGAGATATTCTGGTCCACTCTGCCTGACAGAATTGTCTGAATTCAGCAGAAATTTAGTTTTTTCGAACATGAATGGCCTTTTTAAGGTCATGCCACTGCATTTCAATCAGATTCAAGCCTGAACTTTGACTAGGCCACTCCAAAACCTTCATTTTGTTTTCTAAGCCATTCAGAAGTGGACTTGCTGGTGTGCTATGGATTGTTATCCTGCTGCAGAACCCAAGTGCGTTTCAGCTTAAAGTCACAAACTGATGGCTGAACATTTTCTGTTGAAGAGCAGAATTTATGGTTCCATTATTCACAGCAAGTTGTCTAGGTTCTGAAGAAGATAAGCAACCCAAGACCATCACACTACCACCACCATGTTTGACTGATGGTAGGATATTCTTTTTCTGAAATGCTGTGCTACATTTACACCAAATGTAACAAGACGCACACCTTCCAAAAAGCTCAACATTCATCTCGTCAGTCCATATAATATTCTCCCAAAAGCCTTGGGAATCATTCAGATGATGTTTTTTTTTTGCAAAACTACGATGAGCCTTTATGTTCTTTTTGGTCAGCAGTGGTTTTCACTTTGGAATGCTGCCATGGATGCCCAGTCTCTTCTTTATTGTAGTCTCATGTACACTGATGTTAACTGAGGCAATGGAGGCCTACAGTTCTTTAGAAGTTGTCCTGAGATCCTTTGTGGCCTCCTGGATGAGTCATTGCTGTTCTCTTGGGGAAATCTTTGTAGGCCGCCCACTCCTGGGAAGGTTCACCACTGTTCCATGTTTTTTCCATGTGAGGATAATTGTAAAAGCTTTAGAAATGGCTTTTGTAACCCTTTCCAGACTGACAGATGTCAATTACTTTATTTCTCGACTGTTCTGAAATTTCTTTGCATCATGTCATTTTGTTGCAGCTTTTTTAGATTTTTGTCCGACTTGATTTTGTTGGGACATATTTCTTGATTGAGCAGGTCTGGAGGTAATCAGGCTTGGGTGTGATCAGTGAAAATTAAACAAAAATTGCGATTAGCCACAATTAATTAATGATTTAACAAGGGAGGGTAATTACTTTTTCCACACAGGGCAGCAGGGTAACTTTAAATAGTTTTTTTTTACTTAATAAATTAAATTATCATTTAAAAACAGCATTTCAAGTTCACCTGGGTTATATTTGTCTGATATTTACATTTGTTTGTTGATCTTAAACATTACAGTGGCTAAACTATGCAAAATATAAGAATTTGAGAAGGGGGCCAGTGCATTTTCACAGCACTGTAAGTGCAATATAATGAACAAGAAGTGTGCAATGCTATGTGGAAAAAATGTGCAATAGCCATAGGAAAATAATCGAATAACTAGCCCTACTTTTAATGTGCCATAAAATTAGTGTAACTTTCATGACGCTCTCTGACAGACGTAATCAAAACTTGTATAAATCCAAACTAAGTCACCAGAATGACACTTTTATTTACAACCCCAATTCCAATGAAGTTGGGACGTTGTGTTAAACATAAATAAAAACAGAATGCAATGGTTTGCAAATCATGCTCAAACTATATTTAATTGAATATACTACAAAGGCAAGATATTTGATGTTCAAACTGATAAACTTTACGGTTTTTAGCAAATAATCATTAACTTAGAATTTTATGGCTCCAACACGTTCCAAAAAAGCTGGGACAGGTGGCAAAAAAGACTGAGAAAGTTGAGGAATGCTCATCAAACACCTGTTTGGAACATCCCACAGGTGAACAGGCTAATTGGGAACAGGTGGGTGCCATGATTGGGTATAAAAGGAGCTTCCCTGAATTGCTCAGTCATTCACAAGCAAAGATGGGCGAGGTTCACCTCTTTGTGAACAAGTGCGTTAGAAAATAGTCGAACAGTTTAAGTTAACAGTTTTCCTCAACGTACAATTGCAAGGAATTTAGGTATTTCATCATCTACGGTCCTTAATATCATCAAAAGTTTCAGAGAATCTGGGGAAATCACTGCATGTAAGCGGCAAGGCCGAAAACCAACATTGAATGCCCGTGACCTTCGATCCCTCAGGCGGCACTGCATCAAAAACTGACATCAATGCGTAAAGGATATCACCACATGTGCTCAGGAACACTTCAGAAAACCAATGTCAGTAAATACAGTGCGGCGCTACATCTGAAAGTGCAACTTGAAATTCTACTATGCAAAGCAAAAGCCATTTATCAACAACACCCAGAAACGCCGCCGGCTTCTCTGGGCCCTAGCTCATCTAAGATGGACTGATGCAAAGTGGAAAAGTGTTCTATGGTCCGACGAGTCCACATTTCAAATAGTTTTTGGAAAATTGTGGACGTCGTGTCCTCTGGGCCAAAGAGGAAAAGAACCAGTCGGACTGTTATGGACGCAAAGTTCAAAATCCAGCATCTGTGATGGTATGGGGCTGTGTTAGTGCCAATGGCATTGGTAACTTACACATCTGTGAAGGCGCCATTAATGCTGAAAGGTACGTACATGTTTTGGAGAAACATATGCTGCCATCCAAGCAACGTCTTTTTCATAGACGCCCCTGCTTATATCAGCAAGACAATGCCAAACCACATTCTGCACGTGTTATAACAGCGTGGCTTTGTCGTAAAAGAGTGCAGGTACTACACTGGCCTGACAGTCCAGACCTGTCTCCCACTGAAAATGTGTGGCGCATTATGAAGCGTAAAATACGACAACGGAGACCCCGGACTGTTGAACAGCTGAAGCTGTACATCAAGCAAGAATGGGAAAGAATTCCACCTACAATGCTTCAACAATTAGTCTCCTCAGTTCCCAAACGTTTATTGAATGTTGTTAAAAGAAAAGGTGATGTAACACAGTGGTAAACATGACCCTGTCCCAGCTTTTTTGGAACGTGTGGCAGCCATAAAATTCTAAGTTAATGATTATTTGTTAAAAAGTATAAAGTTTAGCAGTTTGAACATTAAATATTTTGTCTTTGTAGTATATTCAATTAAATATAGGTTGAACATGATTTGCAAACCATTGTATTCTGTTTCTATTGATGTTTAACACAACGTCCCAACTTCATTGGAATTGGGGTTGTATGTTCACCCCATCGGGTCATCCAAATGACCTTCACTCATGCACAATGAAACCCACTGAAAGATCAAAACCCGCAGAGGTACATCTGTATACATGCAAAACCGCACACGGTCTCATCCAGCCCACACGCATACACATAATGTCCAATATACACTAATTAAAGCGTGTTGCATAGCATTCCGAGGGTGTAAAATGAACTATAATTGCCACCACGCACACACAGAGAGCAAGAGAAAGTGAGAGCAATGTCTCAGGAGGATAAAACAGTGTTTCCCAAATAAGTTACGTAATGTAGCTCTGACTGTAACCTGGCTGACACAATGCAGGCACAAACTGCAGACTTGAGTCATTTCCTGTCAGAGACTTAAGACCATCTTCCAGGACATTTTGATCCATGTGTGACCTTCCATTCACCTAAGTTAATTACGCAAACGCCATGCAGCAAGAGAATATCTTCACGTGTTCCGTAAAAATAAAAAATACTGAACTTTTCCAAAAAGCTCGTTGTTCCCAAGATGTAAACACCAAAGTAACACCATAGGAAAAGCGACGTCACGTCAATTAAGATATTACTTTAGTCAGAATACTTGTTGTATGGGTATTACTTACATAGTCTGTTTCGATACACAATAGAATATCCACTTACGATATGAAAAAAGACAACCATTCGTCGTCAGAATGTCTTTGCAACTGCAGCAAAAGTAACAGCAGAACAGGCTAGTTCCGCCTTCTGCGTGACATCACGGTGACGTCATCACGCCCGCCTCCGTCGCTTTCTTAATCTTTGACTGGGAGAGTAGCCAAATATTGTATTCAAGTAAGAGTACTGTTACTTTAGAATATATGAATATATGTAATATATAATAATGTAATGTGTATACATACATATATATATATATATAAATCATCATCATCAGTCATTATCTATCCACTGCAGGATGAAGGCCTCTTCTTCACGTTTCGAACTACTACGACATTTTGCAATATAAGTATCCATCCATCCATCCATTTTCTGAAGCGTTTCTCCTCACTAGGGTTGCGGGAGTGCTGGAGCCTATCCCAGCTATCAACGGGTAGGGGGCGGGTACACCCTGAACTGGTGAGAAGCGGCTCAGAAAATGGATGGATGGATAATATAATATATAAGAAAGTACTCAGATAAAAAACTACAAGTACTGAGTAACAAGTGAGTAACTTCTGATTTATTTTTAAAATAAGAGCATGAACATCATTAAAATAAAATAAAATATGAATGTGCAAATACAGATATTACTGAACAATATCACTTATTCTAAACCAATTCATTTTCCGTAATGCGCATCCTCACTAGGGTCGCGGGCGTACTGGAGCCTATCCCAGCTGACTCTGGGCGAGACCCGGGGTACACCCTGAACTGGTCACCACCCAATCGCAGGGCATAGATAAACAAACAACCATTCGCACTAACATTCTCTTCAACGGGGGCAACGTGCAAACTCCACACAGGCGAGGGCAGATTTGAACCCAGGTCCTCAGAACGGTGAGGTAGATGTACTAACCAGTCGCCCACAGTGCCACCCAAATCTAAAGCATAGTTAATGAAATCTTTGTAGAGGAAGGCAAATTCAGCTCCAATAAACATTCTTATATTACATTGTTTCTACTTAAACAGCACAATATTGATGGCTCACCAGGCAGATTACAAAAACAGGAACAAGGATGCAGTGAATATACAAAGTGTACACACTCCTGTTCAAATGTCAGGTTTTTGTGACGTAATAAAATTTAGACCAAGATCAATCATTTTGAAACTTTTTCCACCATTAATGTGCTGCTCTGAGGACCCGGGTTCAAATTCGGCCTCGCCTATGTGGAGTTTGAATGTTCTCCCCGTGCCTGTGTGGGTTTTCTCCGGGTACTACGGTCTCCTCCCACATCCCAAAAACATGCATAGTAGGTTAATTGAAGACTAAATTTCCCGTAGGTGTGAATGTGATGTCATGATCCATGCCCCGCAGTACCTCCTTTGGAGCTTGGGTGGCACCTTGCGCCTTGCCTCTCGCTCTCCACCTCGCTCTCTCCCAGCAATCAGCATCACCTGGGCTGCGCACCTGTCTTCAAGCATCACTCATTACTACCAGGATTTAAAGCCTGTCAAGTCCTCCAGCCTTTGCCCGAGTATTAACACATGTTTGTGGCTCACCGGCTGGTCCATGTACTTCCAGGTTTTGTGGTATGAAAGTAGCTATCCCATGACCGGCATCTGTACTCACCCGATTGTGTTCTTCTCCGTCTCCAGTGTTCCTTCTGTGCCTTCCTCGTCTCGCTGACTACACCAGCCACACTGCCAAGCTACCCCACCTGCTCCCGTTCCCGCTTTCTGCTCGCTCTTTGTTCCCGACGGTCCACCACCTCGCCTTGGATATCCTTACCATGAGCCAGATTGCAATTAACCATTCTAAATGTACTCCCTTGCCTCAGTCTGCTCTTGGGTCCAATCCAACTCACATCCGACTTTGCACCGTGAGATGTGAGTGCGAATGGTTGTTGGTTTATCTGTGGGCTGTGATTGGCTGGTGACCAGTTCAGGGTGCACCCTGCCTCTCAGCCAGAGTCAGCTGGGAGAGGCTCGAGCACGCCCGCGACCCTAGTGAGGATAAGCGGTTCGGAAGATGAATAAATCTAGTTGCACAAAGAGGCACTCCCTCTTATCACCGGCGTGTGGGTGTGTTCAGAAGTAACTGATCACATTCAAACTCATGTTCAATGGGAGTCCACACACACCTGCCACCATTTAAATTTTTAAGTGCCCTGTATAGCACATCCACAAGGCTTTAAGGAAACATTATTTGCTTTATCCACTAAAATGACTGAATGAAGAAGCAGTTTGCTGAACAGACTTATTGATAAAGTGTGTGTGTGTGTGTGTGTGTGTGTGTGTAAATGTGTATGAGGGGAGAGAGAAAGAGACAACAGAATGTAGCCAGAAGATGCATGTTTTACAGTTACTTACAAGTGTAACCATAAAATATGTACAGCCAAAACGACAGTAAAAACATCTGCAACTTACTACAAGGTGTTTTCTGAAATTAGAAGGGGGGCAGTGACAAAACTACGCCGCATGTTTAAGCTGTTGTTTTTCGTAGTTTGTAATGTAAACACGACTCACTTTGATTGGCCCGCGAAGCCCAATAGACGACTTTGTGTGCGGACTTTCTTGTGTCGTTTGGTGAAACATTGTCTAATGTCACTGTGGTAATATTGGATTGGAGCAACGCTGGCCGAAATGAGAGTCTAAAAATAGATCGTAACTATTGCTAAATAAATTATTATTGATAAATAAAAGTAGAGAGTTGCACGTAGATCATTGTAACGGAGTAAAAGTAGCCCTTTCTTCTCAACATAAATACTCAAGTAAAAGAAGAAGAAGAAGAATCATCATCTTTATTGTCATGAACATGCATGCATGCACGTGAACTTTGTTCTCTGCATTTTACCCATCACAATGAATACACATAGTGGTCCTGGCAGGTTGGGGTATTGGCACGATAAAATAAAGGGCATAAATTGCCCCCGGGGGGTAGGTTGGACACCACGCTGGAGGACAAGTGCAAGGTGTGGCCCATATTGAGTAAATGTGGTGCACAGAAAATGGATGAGGACCCGCAAATAGCCCCCAGGCCATCGGTTTGACACCACGCAAACAAAATTGTAATTACAACCCCTGTCCTAAACTCAACAGAAAATGATCTACGGCCTTTTAAATGTAACATTCACAGGACTTAAGAGTCCCACCATAATTACCAACAATACATACAGTAGTGTAGTAGGCCTAAGAGTTCATTACCTTTTTTTTCCAACACCCGCATTTACTTAATATAACCTTTGAGAAGCTTTAAAACTCCTCTGACAAGTCCAATTTATCCAAAATGTTACCTGAGGAAACGTAGCTGAGTAAATGTAACGCGTTGCTACCCACCTCTGGAACTGATGTAAATAATTTTGTCAATTCAAAATTTTAACCCTCAGCAGAAATAAATTTTAGGCATACACTTTTTGGATTTTCCAAATTTGACAAACTTGAGAAAGATAATATATATGTTATTCATCTTCTCTTAATTTGGGCAAAACTTCATATTCACTATGTGAAGTTTCCAACTCAACGTCTACATCTTTTTGTGCTTAAAACATTACTATTGTTATTTTTGGATGACACAAGTTCTTCTTTCAACCCCAAGGCTGTTTGAACCAGAAGACTTTGTAAAGACTGCAATTTGTATTATTAAGGAAATAATCTCAACCCTTTTTTCTTTTTTGTGCTGTTTATTTGTTTACATGTAAGTAGAGTGTTCACCATTATATTCTGTATTTTTCTTGTATATTGTGTTGTATTCAATAAAGTTGTTTAAAAAAGCCAGACAGAAAAAAACAAAAATAAGCAAAAATAAGCTAAACTGAAATACAATATAAATATCGCGTCACTGGCAGCCAGTTCCATAAAACAATAAAAATAAAACCTAACAATTATAATAAATTAGTGATAAATGCTATTTTTCCACCAAATGAAATGCTTGTGATTTCAGTATCAGTGGTTCTCAAACTTTTTCCAACTAAGTACCATAGCATAATTTTTTTTTTTTTAGCTCTCCAAGTATCACCACCAGAACCAACATTAAAATGCAGGAAGATAGTAGGCCTACTGCAAATGTTCTTTAAAAGTTCATAAAGTTCATTTAATATTATTGTAATCAACTGTAATATTATGCAAAGTGTGAATATTAATATATAGGAAAAGTTTAGAAAATGTACTTAAGGGCGATATTGAAATATTTTTTAAAGTAACTTTTTGTCATTCTTGTTAAAACCGTCAGTATAAACCTGACAGTAGTACATTTGTAAAGTGAGCTGTTAAAAAAAATAAAATAAATAATCATCTCTCTCCGGCCTAATCCGTCAAATTTGATTTGAAGGAAACCACTGTGCTGGTGGCAAAACAACCAATTAGATAGAAACGGTGTGACCTACAAGATGTCAATCATTTGCCGTGCACTCGCAGGCACCGCCCGCCTCTGCAGCCTCGTACCGACTGAAGTTTTAGGGTCATTCCCGATTCTTCCCCTTAGCTTTCGTCTTTAAATTAGCCCTCTGTTTGCAGGGCCAAGATGAAGGGTTAAAAAATGCCCCACAGGTAACTTGACTACCCAACTACATTTGTATTTTTCTTGCCATAGGTTGACAAGGTATTTTCATTCGTTCTAGAGTATGTTTGATTGCATTTAATGCATTTTCAAAATTTATATTTAATGCTTAAATGTATTTTATTCTATTTGTATTGTGATTTCTTCACTTATCACTAGAGGGAACACGCGTAACACTATTACAACACTTTAAAAATCAGTGCAATACATTTGCCGGTTTGTCTTGCTTTCCAGTAAATCCTCTTTGAGTCATACTAATTACGCTCCTTTAGCAGCATCCCGTGGACAGAGCTTAATTGGTGTCCATGCTTGATGCAGTTTTGTTAAGGCTTAATTTAAGACTATTTGAACAGACTGTGAGCTAGAGTAGCCTTTGAAATCAGGGAAACAACATAGACTAGAAATGTCACATTGGTTTGCTCCACCCAGTAGGCAAGGCAGCTGTGACAAGCAGGTTGAACAACAGTTGAAACCAGAATTGCATTTAACCTGAGAGAGCTCAGAGAGAGGAGTTTACTTTTTCAATATTCTATTCAAAATGCAGCTATATTATTTGAGTTATTACATGAATGAAAGAAGCACAAATGGGGAATACCGGCTCATTTTGTGATGGTTTTATTTTTTAATGGTTACAGTCGTCTGAAACGGGCATTTTATTTCTTCAAACTTGTGATCTGTTTCAACCTGTGGAAATGTGTGGCCTGATTTTATCTGACAGACCAGTCTTCTTTGCGCTCCTTCTTTTGTCACTCTGCTTCTTTGGAGGGAAATGCGAGGTCCAAAAATTAGAACCTTCAGCATCAACCAGCCTGGAGAGCGTCAAACCTTTCCACAATGAAATTGATCAACCCCAGGCCTTCCCTGATGAGGAGCGGGCCAGTCTTCCTGTTTTTACAATGGACTATCCTCGGATACAAGTCCCCTTTGAAATCACACTGTGGGTACTGCTGGCTTCCTTTGCCAAAATTGGTAAGTTTAATTTTTCTTTTTACACTTGTATCTGTGTATTTAGCCTTGAACACAATGTTTTAAAACAATGTTGATCACCCTTCATATTATTTGTCCTGCATCTCCAGGTTTCCATATTTACAATAAAATCACAATCTGGATCCCTGAGTCCTGCCTGCTGATTTCCATTGGCCTCATCGTTGGCGCCATCATGCACTCTGTTAAAGAGGAACCGCCAGCTGTACTCACATCCAATGTCTTCTTCCTGTACATGCTCCCACTCATCGTCCTGGAAAATGGCTACTTCATGCCCACCAGACCCTTTTTCGAGAACATTGGCACGGTACTGTGGTATGCGGTGGTAGGAACTCTGTGGAACAGCATTGGCATTGGCCTCTCACTCTTCGCCATCTGTCAGTTTGAGGTCTTTGGAGTTCAAGATATCAACCTGCAGGTTAGTAATGAGAACAGGAAGCAGGTGAATCACAACAGAGGTCTATTTGCATACAATAGTCAAAGGTTTAAAAAGCTTGATGCAATAGTGTACGGTAGACTTTTGTCTTTGTTAAAATGAAGTTTTTGCTCACGGCAGGAAAATTTGTTATTTGCATCCATCATCTCTGCTGTGGACCCTGTGGCTGTGCTCAATGTGTTTGATGACATCGATGTTAATGAGCAGACACACATTGTCATATTTGGAGAGGGACTCTTCAATGATGCTGTCACTGTGGTGAGTTTTGCTTTTTGTTTAGCAACAGTGTAGCTTTGCTATTTATTGTCAGTGACACAAAAATATTTTCCTTAGTTCAGTCTGGCAAATTCCTCATTGTCTCAGAGAGACTAAAAAGGTAATCTTTACTCTGGCTGAGTTTCCCTCAAGGAGCTTCCCATTGACTTTCACTGGAATTCTTCCTTACATCCCTTTAGCTCTTGGTCAATTTAGGGCAGAATCCTGAGACTATTTGACTTGGGGAATCATGCAGCTTCATGACTTACTGTCCATTTAAACTTGTTTATGTGAAACCCTTTTTTTTTTGTCATTACAGGTACTTTACAGCATGTTTTCCTTTGTGGCAGACATGTCAGCCTTTGAATCCACCGATGTGTTTCTGGGTGTGGCTCGGTTCTTTGTAGTGGGGGCTGGGGGGCTCCTCTTTGGCCTTGTATTTGGCTTTGTTGCAGCATTCACCACACGCTTCACCCACAGTGCTCGACAAATCGAGCCCCTCTTTGTCTTCATGTTCAGCTACTTGGCATACCTCGCGGCCGAGCTGTTTGCCATCTCAAGCATTCTTGCGTAAGTACAACAAGCACACCACACACAGATCTGCATCTAACAAGTGCAAAAATCCATGCCAATATAATCTGAAAAGATGATGGCAGGAGGGGAATGCAGGAGACCAGAGAAATATTGTTTTCCTAAATATTGAAGATTCCAACCAATTTATTGTCCCACTAGTGTCACACTACTAGTACAATAACGTTTGCTGCAGTATTGAATGGTTCAAGAGATTGTGATGTATGAAACTCCAGATTCTTGTGACCTGACAGAACATGCCAAACTCGCTCTTCCTCTTTCAATAAGGAGAAAGTTCAATGTGATTTGTGAGTGCTGCTTAGATTTACAGTACATGACTAAACATGCACTGTTATGGTTTAGTTAGGTTTTCTTTGTTAGTTTGTTTTGCCCTGCAGTATACACCCACTGGCCACTTCATAAAGGACACATGCAACATTTTGATGGCATCCACCACAAAAGCTGCGTTAAAAACAATTCCCTTTCACACAGAAAAATGGTGCTTTTAATGGCAGAATGTTTATTAATGTTTGTTTGTATTGCACAGTAAAATGATCACTCCTTCTTGTAGTTAGGTATGATACTCCGTAGAGCATAGACCTCAAGTTTGAACTGTGAACAAGAGTAAAAATGTTTATTGGTTTGTCCGACCACATCTTGCAATTTGAGGGAAGTATTCTAAGAGTTAAGTAGACAAGAGACAGGAGAAGCATTTTGAGGATAGTGAGAGATATAGTTTAATAAAATCTTCTATGCAAGGAACTAGTTCAAATACACATGGTGACTCTAAGAAGTGTCTCCCCTATTTCTCCTTATCATATTTTCACACATGAACAAACAGTTATCATCTGCCGTTTATAACTGCCCCCCCCCCAACCACAGACATCTTGCTTTGTCTCACATCAAAGTTCTAATACAATTTTGAGAGAGAGAGGAACAAGGTCTACTTTCTTATCCTTGCACTAAAACAACATTTTAATTAATATAGAATACATTTTCTAAGTGCAAAGGCATATATTTTTCAAACATTCCACAATCACTAATGTGCAGTCTGATGAGTATTAGGTAGATTAATATTTTAATAACTACTGGTGTTTAAAATCTCATAATTAAAGTCAACAAATAATAAAATAATAACGACAAATTATAACCTGTTGTACATAGAGTATGATTTAAGATAATAGGACTGTATTATTATTATTATTTTTGGGTGGGGGGAATCTTCAATCATGAAAAAACAGCAAAAAGAGAAAATATTGTTTGTTTTCCAATAGGGCAGTACATCTGCCTCACAGTTCTGAGGACCTGGGTTCAAATCCGACCTCACCTGTGTGGAGTTTGCATGTTCTCCCTGTTGCCTGTGTGCGTTTTCTCCGGGTACATGCATGGTACATGCGTGATCGATTAATTGAAGACTCTAAATTGCCCGTAGGTATGAATGTGAGTGTGAATAGTTGTTTGTCTATGTGTGCCCTGCGATTGGCTGGCGACCAGTTCAGGGTGTACCCCGCCTCTTGCCCAGAGTCAGCTGTGATAGGCTCCAGCACCGCCGCGACCCTATTGAGGATAAGCGGTACGGAAAATGGATGAATGGATGTTTTCCAAAAAAATCAACATCTCCTCCCTTTGTGGAAACTGCAGCTATTGCATGAGTGTATTTCCCTGTGTGTGTCTGTGACCCTGCAGGATTATAACATGTGCAATAACCATGAAGTACTACGTTGAGGAGAATGTGTCTCAGAGGTCCTGCACTACTATCCGCCATGTGATCAAGATGTTGGCCACCATCTCTGAAACTCTCATCTTCTTCTTCCTGGGGGTTGTGACCATTACGAGTGAACACGAATGGAACTGGGCCTACATCCTGTTCACGCTCCTGTTTGCGCTCCTCTGGAGAGGAATTGGTAAGCGCAGGCTGAACACATGGACTCATTAGTGTGGCCAATCATATTTTAATGATCTGTTTGAACATTTTATTTTCCTGCAGGCATCCTGGTCCTTTCCCAGATCGTCAACCCATTCCGAACCATCCACTTCACCTTCAAGGACCAGTTCGGTTTGGCCTATGGAGGTGTTCGAGGGGCCATCTGCTTCGCTTTAGTCTTCACTCTGCCTGACACCATCAACCGGAAGAATTTGTTTGTCACTGCTTCTATCGCCATAATCATATTCACTGTGTTCATACAGGTGGGGGCTGTAGTTATGGATAGCTGTTTGACTGCTGTTACTGTGAATACGCAGTAAATGTATAATTGTAAATCATAATAAATACTGTATATGTTTTTTTCCTCTTGGAAGGGTATCAGCATTCGTCCCATCATAGAATATATAAATATCAGGAGGACCAACAAGGATTTGGGCACTATTAATAGTAGAAATACACAACAGGGTAAGAATTGTCTGTTAGTTCCATTACACATAATCATAATCATTTGTCTGTTCTGCTTGTTTCACATGATGTTATATTTTGCCAAGGTGATGGAGCACATTGTTTGCGGCATTGAAGACTTGTGTGGGCAATGGAGTCACTACTATTGGAAAGACAAGTAGGGCTGTAGAAATACATAATAAAGGCTGGAATCTTTTCAGTGATAAAATTCACCAATAGTTAGCTATTCATTTCAATCTGTGCCTCAGGTTTAAAAAGTTCAACGATCGCTTTTTGAGACGCATCCTGCTTCGAGACAACAGGGCAGAGTCCAGTATCGTGTCGCTATACAAGAAACTTGAGCTGCAAACAGCCATTGATTTGCTGGACACACCTGTGGGTGACCTGAGTGCAGCACCATCCATTGTGTCTCTTCAGTAAGTTGAGAAAAATACTTATATTGCAACAGTAATGTCTTGAAAACATCACTGGTGAGCTTAATTCAAATATATCATATAAGGTGTTTACTAATAATATTTGACATTAACTAGTACTGTTTTTATTTATTAATTGTTTTAATGTAATAATTGTATTGCATTACGAGTAATCGACTCAATGTCAATTTTGCAATAATGAGTAACTGTCACTAGTTTATAATTTTTCTCACCAGCGACGAGCGGAAGAATTCTTCTCGACCAAAAAAGAACTTCCTGACTGGTGATGTGAGGAAGATGCATGACATCCTGTCAAAGAACATGTACAAGATAAGGGAGAGGGTAAGCTCAGTGATTCCAATTTACAATTCCACTGAAGACAATGTTGACTGTTACTCTGACATACAGTACCTGGTTGCCCCCAAGAACCACATGAGTCGCCGGTGGGCCTGTATAATTGTGAAAAACAATTTACATGATCAGTGTGTTCACATACAGTAGCTGATTATCGTTAATTATTGATAAAATCACATAATTAAAGGTGATTTGAGAAAATGTATTTTTTAGCAGTGTGTATCAAACTGATAGTCCATCGCATTAATCAGTACTCAAGAAGTAGCTTTCAGTTTCAAAAAGGTTTGTAACCATGGCAGTCTACCTGCTTCCCGTGCAGACGATGGCTTACACCAACAAATTCAACCAGCCTGAAAATATCCGAGCCAGGGAGATTTTGATTCGCCGACATGCGAGCATCAGACGCAGCCTGCGGTCCACAAGTTTCCGTGAGATGGTGGGTTTGTTTTTCAAAGAGAAAGACACACACCCAAACACCCACAAACAGTTCCACTTTATACTGTTTTGATTCTTCCTCTTCTAGCCTTCTCAGAATTTGCCTAAATCCCAGAAATACTACTCCCTGCAGCCCGGAGTGGATCCAGAGATTGCTTTTGCTCTCAGAAGACGAAGTCATGGTGAGTTCATAAAGTAAACATACTTTCCCCAACAGTGGCGTTTTTGTGATCCTGAACATGTGTTTCAATAGGCAGTGGTGAATTCGGCCGCCAACAGCCACACTCGTCATCCCGCTCCATAATTCCTATGAGAAGGCTGAGACCCATCAAAGAGTCGACACGTGCAGTAGGTCAGCCTGATTCATCCCCTGAGGTGGATGTTTTGGATGAGAGACATCCAAGGGGTCCGGTTGCAGCCCCGGGGAGGCTCAACTTTGAGTGGGACCAGCCTCCAGGGGAAAGGGAAGAAACTGTGGCTCCTCCCCCATTACCAGTGCCTCCTGGCTGGGTTCCTGACAACCAGAACGCCAGGGAAAATAGGGCTGGAGATCCACTCCTTCGACACTTGTCACAGGAGTCTCAAAACTCTGGGAGGTCATGAAAGGTCGGACTTGGTTAACTTAAGAACCTCTACAAACACAGATTTCAACGGAAACAACTGACAAATTTCAAAAGAGGGAATATGAAAAATATGCCTGTTATATTTGTACATCTTGAAAAGAAAGTGTTTGATAATGAAGTGCGACCATAGCAAGTAAGGAAAAGAAGATTACATTAACTACTGAACAGTGTCGAAAACAAGTACGTCAATTCTAAATGACATCACAGTAAACGGCCACTATTCACGGGGGATATGACTGAGCGCTGCGAAAATAAGTGATTGATGCCTCCCTATAAAGGTTTATAAATGCCTATAGATGCCACAAAATGGCGGCAAAGCGCTGCTTATGTCAAAAGTACTGGTATTCAGTACTAAAGTAAAAGTGCTGAAGCCACTCCTTTACTTAAGTAAAAGTACACGCTTATAAATGTACTTAAGTAAAAAAGTAAATCGACATTTTTCAACCCAATAATAAAATACATGTAGTGAGATTTTTGTATCTCTCCAGATGGTTGGCATGTCTTCTCGTGGGGGCAACAATGACAAGACAAACAAAATTAAAAACATGTAGGCTTAATGTGTCAATTTGTAAAGCGTCTTTGGGTGTCTAGAAAAAGCGCTTTAAAAATTGAATGCATTATTATTAATATTATTATTATTAAATGAAAAGACAAGCATTTATTTGTACTATTAAAATAAAGTTATATACAGTGCAGTACAACATAAATAGTCAAAAATAAAAACGGTAGATAGGGAGGGGGCGCAGGGCTGACTGAAACTAGTTGAAAATTAGAAATTCTGGCCATTTTCAGTTTGGGTTCTTTACCGTTTTATTTTGGCAGTGGCAAAATAAATGTGTTGGAAACATTATGTTAATGCTCCAACGTGACATAATTTACTGCCAGCGAGCCTCAGCTAGAATTCAACAAGCTGGCAAGTGAACGTGTGTATGTCTCAACTCACTTCAACATACTTAGTTGACACCAACATGCCATCAGATGTCGCCAAAGCAATACTGGGTTTGCTATACTGACTTCACGAATACCAAACCTTGAATATGCAGGGGTTCACTGTAAAACATTCAATCCTACAAGAATGCCACCAAATAGAGTGCAGACCTTCACCAAATCCAAGCAGTCCAAAAGATGGATACCGTACCGGAATGGTCATGATGTCCTGTTGATTGTATTTAGTTTTTGTGGCTGTTTCTCAGCTCAATGAACAGATGAAACATTTCAGACCGGTGCTTCACTGTATTTGTACCTTGGAACAACTGGACACCCTATGAAGGCATCTAAAATTGTGGAAACTAAGTACAAATGAACACAAAATCAGTTCCAAGATCAGTTCAAAATACACAGAGGCATACAACTGTCTTTTTATAAGTGTTAAGAAAATCACCGAGTGCCACTTGCCAAGGGAGCTACAGTAATCTAATATTCAAGACTTCAGCTTTTCTTCTTCTTTCTGTAGCTTTAGTCTGTCCTGGACATTGTCTTGAGATTCAGGACTTATGGTTCTCTACTTTGTGTTCGGAAACTCCTCTTTCCAAAGTCTCAGGGAGAACTGCTTTCTCCTGGGACCTCCACCTTTAAAAAGATTTGCTAATAAAGGTGTATGACTTTGAGTTGATTGTGTAAGAACAGATGCTACTTAAACTATCTGCGGATTCACTGCCTCATTTGGCACCATTGCAAGTGGACTGTAACAGCGAAAAGTGAAAATTAATTCCTCGGTCCACATTGTTATCTAGATACAGTAGGCACCAAAACGTGAACTAAAATAACACATGACGATCAAACATAATCTCTTTTGTTACTTTTTCTGCTCTTTGCAAAGATAATAATTGGATCACAAGTGCCCTCGACAACAGTTTCACTGTTTCACACTAAATTTGGAAGCTAAGTGGGTGTACTAACCCAACTGGCTGAGACAGATGGTCACCCCACAGAGTCTGTTGGAGGTTTATCCTTGCCTGCATTGCCAAGTGCGGAGGATCAGTTAGTTTTCTTTCATCTATGAGGGGTGTGGTTCTTGTCCCCACCTGTGTGGAGTTTGCATGTTCTCCCCGTGCCTGCGTGGGTTTTCTCCGGGCGCTCCGGTTTCCTCCCACATCCCAAAAACATGCATTAATTGGAGACTCTAAATTTCCCGTAGGCATGACTGTGAGTGCGAATGGTTGTTTGTTTCTATGTGCTCTGTGATTGGCTGGCAACCAGTTCAGTGTAAATGGATGGATGGATGGATTTGACTTTCTCGAAGTCTGTTGGGATAGGCACTTGTTACCTGCGTCCCTAATTAGGAAGAGCAGTAAAGTACAGTAAATGGACGGAAGGACCTGAACCTGACCGAGTTTCTTATTGACTCCAGCTGCCCCCAACCCCACCATTTCTAGTTAATTTCATTTACTGATAAGAATACAACTGAATGTTAGTCCTTGTAGATTGTAGCTTCTCCCTTTGCAATCATTGTTTTACTGATATACAGTCAATTTAATTAACTATGTAACTATAATTGTCATAAAGCCATGTAGAGTTCACAAGGTCAAACACACACACACACACACACACACACACATACACATTCACAATCCTCATACATTTTTAATGACAATGACAATACTGGAGCTGTTTCCTGTAACATAGTAGGACAAAAGAATCCTAGAAGCATGGAGCTTGAATATTTTTTGAATGTTCTGTCCTTACATTTGACAAATTTGTGCTTGTTTGCTTCTTTTCTTTTAGCTTTCTTCAACAAAACAAAGAGCATCTGGAGTCTGCAGGTCAAACACTTTGAATGCATCACTGTGAGGTTTTCATTAACAGCACATTAGTAACACATGCTGCTGAAATGCATTTTAAACAGGCATGAATCCTGCTGGGAGATATTCTTTCTCAAATGTGTGGATGCCTGCAATGTTTTTGCCTCAAGTGTACATCCTGATCAGAGGCATTTCCAACTGTACGTGGGAGGCTTTGGCCAGCCTTCTGAGTTTTACTCCACATGAACACAAAACGGGAGGGAGGCTGTCAAGTGACAACGATTCACCACTAGAAGGATGGAAGAGTCTGCATTTTGCCTCTGATGTAGCTTAACGACAACATCAGTGGGAAACCTTCAGACCCCGTAGCAGACATCAGACATCTTGCTTTGGTGAAGGAAGAAAGGAAACCTCAATTAATTGGATAAAGTAGCCGTCCATGTGTAATGTGCCAAGATGAACCAAACTGCATCCGTCTCTCATCAGATTGAGTGTCACTCCACCAAGGATCTCAAGGTGGGATGCTTTGTTATTTTCATCCATGCTTATTTTCCAGCCTGTGAAGCACATTTAATCTACTGTATCAGAGGAATCTGTAATGTGCTAAATATCAAATGAGTGTCAGTGTAATTGATTCGATTACCGTAACTGGTGTACAAGCACTGCAAATTTAACTGTTTGGCACTTGTTGCAGCTTCCTCATTATGTAAGACGGTGAGCATCAACATGCTTGATTTATTTTGGGTGTGTCTGGCCAGCGAGTCACGCATTTTTAAAACAAAATAAATTGGTCCAAAACTAAAATATAAAGGTCCAATATTAATGTTGCTCTCCAAAATACAGAGGGTTCCCCAAAGACTCACAGTATTGTAATTCAGTGTCGATACCTGTGAGATACACAGCAGAACATTATTACAATGCAGCTGACCTAGCTATTAAAATAGAAAAAATAACATATTCAGAATCAGAATCAGAATAATCTTTATTTGCCAAGTTTGTCCAAAACACACAAGGAATTTGTCTCCGGTAGTTGGAGCCGCTCTAGTACAACAGACAGTCAATTTACAGAACACTTTGGAGACATAAAGACATTGACAAAAAAAACAATTGTGCAAAAAGATGCAGAGTCCTCTAGCACTTACAGCAGTTCGAATTACTAATATTGCAATAGTCCGGTGCAATGACCATTGTGCAAAGGGCGCTGAGACTTCAAGGTGTGTATGCGGTTTAAAGTGACGAGTAGTGCGATCATCTGGGACAATGTTGGTTGTGCAAATGTTACAGATACTCCTCAATCAGTGTGCAAATGGAGCAGATGCTACTCTGGCATGAGTGGCCAGTATATGCAAATAGTGCAGCATGGCGAGACAACTACAGTGAGTGCACGAGTAATACATAATTGGCCCCACAGAAATGTGACAACGAACTCAAGTCAAATTTTTTTTATAAAATATTTAAAACTACATATATATTTTGTTCCAGAATTTCTCCATTGCATGATTGATAAAGGCTTGTTCTATATCTTGAGTGAAAAATAGACAAAAACAATTGAGCAGAAAATACATTATACAAAAATACAAGCTATGTTAACCAATCTGGATTTTTTCCCCCCAGAAGTAATGAGTGCATGGTGGTCAACAACAACTATTTATGCATTCTCCAATTTTTAATAAGCGTTATGAATGGTACAATGTACCATAAAGGATTTTCACCAACTAATTCAGTTTACAAATTACAGGTCAGCTCAAATTAAGCTAAAATAAATAAATAAAATATTTTGAGTGGCATTAACTCAGTGAGATCAAAGGCATACCATATTTGTCTGATGTTAAACTCTCAACAAAAATGCAGTGTGATCCAAATGAAACTGTGACTTGTGTTGTACTTGCAAAAAAACAAAAAGTGAATTTACACAGCCCACACTGCAAGCTGGTGCATCATTGCCAAGTTAGAGAAGTGTGACAAGAATAAAAAAAAAAACGTACTCACTTACATTTATCACATTTTAGAGATCAACTTTTGCACACAGACTGTAGCATTTCAACTGGCATCTCATCTACTTCTAAAAGCCATCTGCTTCTTGTTTAAATTTGCTGCAGACAAACACAGTGTGCTATTACAGCTACAAATAAAATTAAGCCAGACCCGGGTTCTCTTCCTCAAAATATTATTATCATAGAATAAAATAATATTTTCTAATGACTGTAACATCTGAGATCAGAGGCAAGTCAACTTGAACCCTCCTTCTCGTGGCTGTACTGTACATGAGTTATTTTGCAACACTAGAGGGCGTTCTTGTATAAAGGTTTCAAATGTATTTTTTTTGTTTGTTTGTTTTTGCTTTTTGTGTACTGGTATACAGTATATGAACAGAAGCATTACTGTTAATCATTATGTTCAGACGTCTGGATTGGGCACACTGAGGGAAGCCACTCATCTTTTCACAAGGACAAATATGCAAAATGGCTCAATCTTCTGCAGCTACTTTGAGCAAAATCTGACATAGAATCTGAAAAGCAAGTCAGCTTGTTTTACTTGTCAGCATCCAACTTGAATGCAGAGGAATGTAAAAATAGGGGCGGACAAAAATAAGGAAAGGCAAAACAGCTCTGCAATATCACGGACAAACAAAAGCTTTTTCTTAATCAACAATGAACCCTATGATCCATGGTTGGTCTCCAGGGACTAATACAAAAGATTGCAGAATGTTTTTATTTTTTTGTGTGTCAAGGTTGTAAAAAGCTCTTATCATGATTGATACTGTCATTTAAAGGCTTATCTTCTATTATAGAGGAACCTTTTGGTTAAAGTACACCTGAAGAACAAAGATGCAACAATTACTACTCATCAACGTGTTACATTTCACATTGAACAGTCTTTACTGTGGACAAAGTCACCTTGTGCTTTTGCTGGGTGGTATTCATCTGCAATATCTGACCTCACGTACCACTCCAATTCACTGTCTCCTTCAGTGCAGCAGCAACTCTTATTCTATTTGCTAAATTAGCCTGAGCACACTGGGTTGACTTTGAATGCCTGCTGTAAGTCACATATGACGTCATGTTTGATTCATTCCTTCTCCACCAGACTCCTTCATCTCCATAAATCTGGATTTATTCTGAGTTAAGCAGCTGAAAACAGTAGCTTCCAGATGAGAGTCTTTATAGCTTAATTTAAATAGTAAGTCAGTTAACTTCAATGGGCCTCACATGGCAATTCCCCTCTGACACAGAATTGGATCAGACTGAGGATGCCAAGTGAAACTGGGTTGACTGATTTTACTCATGAATGACACCATTTTTTTTTAAAGTAGTAAAAGCAGCATCGAGCAGGAGGGGTTCTCCCGTGTGTTTACCGAAGGAAGAGCTCGACAGATGCCAGTAACGAGAGCAGGGAGCTTCTGCTTTTCTTTTCTCTGTCATTTTGGGCTTGTGACAAAGGAGGAAAAGAAGAATTTCTTGAGTGCTTCTTGTCTGATTTGCTGGAGACCAAGATGATGGAGCCAGAATTGAGATTCCTGGAGGTGAGGTGTCACTCTGACTTTTTTGTTGTTGCTAAAATGGTAGTTCTTTTTTAGTTAAGGTGTCTTAGTCGTGCAAATGAAGTGTGCCTACTCTGAACCCATCTGAGACAAACACCTCCTCTTGGCTCTGCATACGTCAGATCAGCCGGATCAAATATGTTTTTATGAGATTTGAAGTGGTGCACCAGGAAACTCTCCTCTGGCTTTTGTTCACGGCAGACAGATGTTTTTGCAAGCGAGGCTTAGTGCCTCTTTTATTCAGCAATAAATATGCGAGGAGGTTCTGTACGCAGGTTTTCAGCTTGAAGGATTTGGGAAAATGTGCACATTTGCCTTTTTGTGTTGTGGGGAAAAAGCATTGAATTGTGCCATTCTGGGTAGCTGTTCATACATTGTCCTAGTTTCTTGACACATCTTCTGGGCTGTGATCCCAACATCTAATCTCCCTAGAAAAGCTCATCATCAAGTCTGTTCTGGACATGGCTTCCAAGTGCTTTCTCCAACAGCCACTTGCATAAATCCTAATCATGTTTGACCTCCATAGTTGGGAAACTGTTTTCACGTTGATTAGAAAACAGATTTACAAGTATCTGCACTTTCAGCCTGAACCCCTGCACATGTGTTGCTAATATTCATGAATACGCAAAGTATAATCATGGATGTGGCCAGCCAGTAACCTTTAAGGGTACAGTATACAACTTTCATGTTTGGATTTCGATAAACGAATATTTAAGTACCTGTTGTGCCTTTCCGGTCTAAGTGGTATGAGTTGATGAAGTGAGTCACCATTGATGCTAATTTCCTACAAAGATATTTTGTACCAGGATGAAACTAAACCTAAAGCTCTGTAAAAAAAAAAAAAAAAAATTGAGAGACCAATGCAAAATTAAACAAAAGACAAATAAGAGGACTTCAAAATCAAGGATGGACTTCAGGAGTCAGGACCAATGCTGCTTACTATGCTTGTGTCACAATCTTTTACAGAAAATGACATCAACACTTACAAATAAACATTATTTGCACATTTTGCAGCTGAATAACTATTTACTGGCATAAATTTCAAATTTTGCAGTTATCTTTTATTTTTTTTCTTCAAGGGCTGTTCTGTGTTTTCATTCAGGTGATGCAGAAAACACAGGAAGCTTCTATTACTACATGGGAGAAATTTCACTATATTTCTGTATTAAATAATAAAAAAATACATTTGGAAGTTTTAGTTGGAGAAAATTTATATAGACGTGACTCCCTTGTGATTTTGAGTTGCATCTCTAATCAAGTCCTGACCTGAAGCGCTTAGCATTTTTCTTATCAATGTGACGGCTTTCCCAGAAAACGTCTGCCTTTAGCTTTGAGCCCCTCGGGTCTCCGTCCTGCCCACGGGTTAATTACATTCACCTGCCATCCCAGAAAGAAACCCATCTATTCTTAGGTGGCAGGAGTAAATCCCTGATGGGTTTGATTAGAGAGGTTTTACTACAATTAAGAACCATGTTGCTAGTGTGGTTATATTCAGGTTACTAACATATAAACAAGCTATATAACTTGTCATGAATGTTCACATGGATCACTTCACTTTCCTGCTCCCTCATGTATTTCTACACCTTCTCCATCACCTCCAATTGCTCCCTCTACTCTCTTCAGAGACTTTGATCTGTAGCCATTTTGCTCCCTCTTCCTCCCTCGCTCGCCCTCCTCTTCCTCTCTTGATGCTCTAGTTCAGCTGTTAGTCACAAAGTGAACTGGGATAAGGTCCAGCTTGGCTTTAGCTCGGCCTTCCACTTGCTTGCATATGCCCATGATACTGACACACATTGAATCGTAAATCAATAAGGAGGAGAGAAAACAGGTGAGGGGGCAAGCAGTCAGAACCAATGATTGGCAACCATTGTCCAGGATATATAGCTGCCACCACCATGCTTCAATCTAGGTATGGTGTTCGTTTGGTAATAAACAGCGTTGGTTTGCGCTGCCTGTGTGGAGTTTGCATGTTCTCCCCGTGCCTGCGTGGGTTTTCTCCGGGCACTCCGGTTTCCTCCCACATCCCCAAAAACATGCATGGTAGGTTAATTTAAGACTCTAAATTGCCCGTAGGTGTGAATGTGAGTGTGAATGGTTGTTTGTTAATGTGTGCCCTGTGATTGGCTGGCAACCAGCTCAGGGTGTACCCCGCCTCCTGCCCGTTGATAGCTCTCCAGCACTCCCGCAACCCTAGTGAGGATAAGCGGCTCAGAAAATGGATGGATGGAGGGAGGAAACCGGAGTACCCGGGGAAAACCCATGCAGGCACGTGCAACCTCCGCACAGGCGAGGCCAGATTTGAACCCACGTCCTCAGAACTGTGAGGCAGATGTGCTAACTGATCGCCCACCATTCCGCCTGGATTTTCATTTTCTGGTTAAATAAATTTTTGTATTGATTGATTGATAATCAGAGGACTTTAAATGGTGGCCGCTGTGTGCTACCTCCCATTTAATGTGAGTTTGAATGTGACTGCTTAATTGGTTGTGCACACTTGTACAACCACATTACCTGTTTTTTTATTTTTACTTCCCCTGTTGAAAAGAGAAAAAATACAACTGATTTTCTTATTTTTTTCCAGAACTGAATATAAGTTAAGCTCCGTGAACACATAATATTAAACAGGTTAACAACAAGACATACCAACATACAGCACATGAATAACATTGATCCATCTTTATGCTAGTTTCCTCCCTTGTTTTATTTATAGGCTTCCTGCACAGTGTGTGTGCTTGTGTGTCTATGTGTCCTGAAGGCTTTGTAACACCTAACATACGGCATCCAGTCACTTACAACTGCAAAGGCAAGCGCTAGAAAAGACTAAAGTACATTTTCAGTGCATCATGATACCAGAACTACAAGTCTCTTCTTGAAATGGGTGACTGCGCTAATGAGGAAAATGATTAAATGAACATGCAGAGGGCACTATTATCATTTAAAAGACGGTAGGAAATTAGGCCTGCATTTCAGTACGATAAAGGTAATCGTCGGGTTCTTGTGGTATTTCCTCTTTCTCCTGATTGAGGTTTTCAGAAATCATATATCACACTGGTTTTCATGCCAGTCACTCGTCTTTTTCTGTTTTATTACAAACCCAGTCATCGCAGCAGTATCCTTTCAGCACCTGGGCAGCACCAAATCAATTTAATGATATGCTGTAAAGATACATTGTTTGTGGTAAAGAATTATCAGACCAATTAAGTGAAAGAGGATAATTTCCTATGGCACCCCCAATAAGCTCATTGGTTTGGAATCACTAATAAAGTCCATCCATCCATTTGCGCTCATTAGAGCGTAGGTGAGCTGTAGCCTATGCCAGCTGATTCCTTCTCCCTGAATTGGTCACCCATCACATAAGGGGATTGTCAGTCCTACAGAAAAACATGACACAAACAACTGGTTTAGCAATAACACACTCAATACATAAAAAGCAAAAAAATTAAGTTCATCCAACATTAATACTTTTTGTGAATGCGGACCATTAACATGTATCAAGAGAAGTAGTTTTGTTGCCTTATTTTTATAGACTCAAGGTCCAGGCATAGACAAGAAGCACAATGTTTTGAGTGTAGGGTACACAATTGAAATATCCATATTTACTGTAATATACATTAGACACCAACTAAACACATTTGCACATCGATAAAAACGAGCCTGTGAATCACATTTTTTTTAAAAAGTTATCTTTAATTGATTTCAGAAAAATACATTTCAAGAAATGTGTAAAAGAACAAAGATTTTAAAGCATTAATTGATAAAAAATAAAACCTGGGGCCTCATGTACAAAAGGTGCGTACGAACAAAAACGTAGCGTACGTTCTTTTTCACGGCAAAGTTCAGATGTATCAAGAGTGAAATGAGCGTGGAAACGTGCGGTGCCTTACGTCAACTTCATGGCTGGCACACACACGTTGCTGCAGCTGTTGGTGCTTTGGCAACAGAGCTGATGCTGGGAAACTAATAAATCTGCACATCAGAGACACATGAACAATTAGCACTGATGAACAATTAATGCCAGAAAACATTTCATTTCAACCATGTAATAGATGCAAGGACTCAGAATTCACTTGTTAACCAGTGTATTTAATGAATCATGATATTTCTGAGGACACCTCAAGGTGATCATTTATGCCACCTATTGCCCTCACACTGTTCTGACTCCAGCACATGCACTGGGAAAAAAAATAGTCCTTTGAATTGACTTAATTTTGAACATGTACATAGGTTGCACATGATTAAAATGACTCTTTTTTTGGGGGGGGGGGACGAGGGGTAAATAGTGTAATTTTAACACATTTTGTTCATGTGCAACCGACATACGTTCAAATTAAGTTAATTTGAGAGACTATAAATGCGCACGGGTTAGGACTGGGCCAGGCGGACGGGCAGCAGCAGACGGTTGTTAGAGCGTCGGAGACGCTGGAGGAGACGCCAGGAACGGTGGCCGAATCCTCCAAATCTGTGACGCCAGGAACGGTGGACGAATCCTCCACGTCTGTGACGGCGGGGAATCTTGACGAATTCTCCAAACATGTAGCACGTGGCTGCGACTCATGCGTGACCTCTCCTGTGTATTCAAATAATAAATCCCCCCAAGTGGAGGAGTTCAAGTATCTTGGGGTCTTGTTCACGAGTGAGGGAAGAATGGAACGTGAGATCGACAGGCGGATCGGTGCAGCGTCTGCAGTGATGCGGACTTTGTATCGGTCCGTTGTGGTAAAGAAGGAGCTAAGCCGAAAGGCGAAGCTCTCAATTTACCGGTCGATCTTCTTTCCTACCCTCACCTATGGTCATGAGCTGTGGGTCGTGACCGAAAGAACAAGATCCCGGATACAAGCGGCCGAAATGAGTTTCCTCCGCGGGGTGTCCGGGCTCTCCCTTAGAGATAGGGTGAGAAGCTCGGTCATCCGGGAGGATCTCAGAGTAGAGCCGCTGCTCCTCCGCATTGAGAGGAGCCAGATGAGGTGGCATGTGAGAGCAGTGTCACCCATGATTGCAGCGACTCTCTCCTCGAACAGGGTGAGGCCCTCCGCACCGGTTCCTCTGCCTGTTTTGGCCACACTTTGGCGGTGGGCAGCTGTCCTCCGCTTCACGTCCACCTTAAAGTCTGACCACTTCTTTTTTTAGTTCAGCGTGTGCGCTGTTGTGACCCCACAACATTGACAGCCGCACACGCGCTGTCCCATTCACTCCTCTTTGGCATGTTGTTAAAGCCGGAGGACAACGTGCCAAAGGAGTTTCTTGCACAAATCCACTTCATTGTGCAACTTCACATTTAGAAAAAATAGTTTTCTTCACTACCGTGCTCATTTTCCTTTTTTTTTCTGATCCTGCAGGGTTCATTTAAATATGATTTGCGTATTTAAATGTAGTCGTGGGCAGGGAGGGGTCGGCTCCTCCAACATGTGCGCTCAATTCTACGTTGATTGGGATGTATGAAGGAAATTCATGCGTACGCACAGGTTCATACATCGAGATATTTTTGTGCGTACGCCATGTTTCAGTAGGAAATCTATGCAAGTCTTTGTACATGAGGCGCCTGGATATTTAAAAATCAACTACGGTTTTGTACTAGTGAGTGACGTGTTTTCTCCAAACCTTCATGGACGTACATTTGAAATAGAGTATACTTCACTCTAAACCTTTATTTTGGTGGCCAACTCCGGAAGCGCTGCTCCCCAGTAAATCAGGTAACTTGATGCAGCCGTAAATTCGACTCCGAGGCAGGTTTGGATGTTATTATCGAGAGGATTCGGTGCAGAATTCGGTCTGAGGAAGACTCTGTGCGATGACAGCTTCCAAGGATCCCAGCAAGAAGAAACCAAAGGAGGATCAGCAAGATGAGGTACACAAACGCTCCCATCAACTCGCAGCAGGGATCCGAGGGCTCTCCTTGATGAGAAAATTAATGTACAGAATGTGTCTGGCTACGCGACGGCAGGCTACAAGTGACAATGGCTGTCTGTGATGTTAAACATGAGCGAACATCCTCTTCTCTCGCATTGAGTTGGGTTGTGCCTTCCCGAGCTCCCATTTGGATGATTGCCTCCTGTTGTTGAATGTGAGAGAGCAGGTGCGACAATTGAAAACATTAATCTCTTGTATGACGTGTTACATAAATGCAGATTAAGTCATGAACCGGAGGAGCTGGATGCACCAAAAAAAAAAAGCATCATCATTATGTTCTTCAATACAAAAGGTGGGACGATGATCCATGTATGTGCAATGTCAGCTGCACAAGTAGGCAAACTAATGTAAACTTATTTGTATTGCCTCGAGTGACCTGTTGAAAATGAGCTTCAGGGTTGTGTGGTCATGCAGGCAACATTTGGACCACTTGCATGATTGTCATAGGTGCATTGCAGAGACTTTATTGGGACTTTTTAGAGGTACCAAGCGGATGAATGATGGTTGATAATATGGCTTCTTTGTGAACCTTTTGCATGACAATTGCCTCGTGGTTGCGAGTGTGCTCCAGTGTGCAGAGTCCCACAGATTTTCTCACAGTTTATAGCTCAGACAGTGAGCTTCACACCCAATTTTCTTGTTTAATGCAATTATGGATTGTAGCAGCAGTGATGTGCAGGTGGGAGGTGGTTGCTGTGAGCGAGCATTGCGGTGGGGGCCCATCCAAACGGGTTAGGGTGGTCCTCCTCCCATTGATGATTGCTTTTAACACATAGGCCTTCTACGCCGCTCCTGTAATTAAATGTTAGTTGTGATCGTCATACTTGGAGAGCTAAGTACTTTTTTTTTTTTTGGAGGTACATTGAGGACCATTGCTCTAAATCATCCATAGTTGTGAATGCTTGTTTGTCCACATGTGCCCTTTAATTGACTGTCGACCAAATCAGGGTCATCCAAAGTCAGCCGGGATAGGCTCCAAATCACCCGTGACCCTAATGAGGACAAGCAGACTAGAAAATGGATGGTTGGATAGCTTAAATCAGGTCTTCTTCTTTTCGAGCTCGCAGACTGGGTGTCTTTCACACACTTGAAGGCATCCCTCGCTTTGCAGTCAGCTTAAGTCAGTGTGAGTAGCGATGTGTTTCTCGGAGGACTTTCACACAGCGCGCACGCTGAGAATCAGATCGTCGACCTTGAACTAATAGTCAGAGAGCAGTCCATAGCTCAGTGGTGTGTGAGGCACACACTGCTGTGTGGGTTTGCCCCATTAATTAAATGCTCCACTTACCACCTCGTTGGCGGTATGTGTGATACAGGAGGACACATCTATGCCCATAGACATCATGCTTGTGAATGATAGCAATGGTTAACCCTTAGATACAGTTTGGCTCAAATTTGACTCATTTAGACATTTGACTGCAATAAAAATACCCGAAATATCATTCTTCCACTCACGAATTTGATGACTTTTCCTTAAGTGACCTAAAACACACACAAATGAAAAATTCATTCCTTTATTCTTCTACAGGTGGTATAAAGATTATGTACAGTGAGGCTGTAGCAGGTCAAATTTGACCCGAGTCCACTAAAATGGATTTTGGATTCACCAATATGTCTTAAATAAAGAAAAATGATGGTAAAGGAGGTAATTAAGAAACTGTACGTTCCATAAATGTGTGTATTTTAATGGGACAGTGGTAACAGTGTTCAGGGGCGAGCTTGAAACCTCGACCCTTCCATTTACAAAAACGCACCCCCAAAAAATGCCAACAAAGTCCCGTTAAATTGAAATAGAGCCGCTCTTCCACTAAAATAGTCCCATTCAACATGCCAATAAAAAAAGCATCTTCCCTCAAGTGTCTCGAGCCGAGCCTTTGTATTTTTGCTAAGCCTTTTCATGCAATAGTCTCTTCATATTCAAATTTACCTGCATGACATATTTTTAGTTTAGTCAGGATAATGCTCATACATTTTTCACAACGATACTTAAATTCCCTATTAAGAGCCAACCTTAAATTCTATAAATTGCCATGGAAAGTCTCTAACTTTGAAATTTGAATTTTGGCAACTCTTCTCTCACCCAAAAATAATCCAAAATTGTCCTGTCTGTCTGTCTGTCCATGTCTGCAGGAGTTTGTGGACGTCAGCACCCCGCAGAGGAACTGGAAGGGCATCGCCATCTCTCTGCTTGTGATTGCGGCAGTCTGCTCGCTCATCACCATGTCTGTGGTCGTCCTCACACCTGGTAAGACCGATATGCACCATGTAGAGGAATATCATGAATCCGAGTGGAAGACGATCTGAAAGACCAGTAACTTGAAACTGACATGTCAAAGCCCTGCTTTGAAAAGTAAAAATTTGTAAAGGATGCGCCCCAAAATGTTTCTAATTGCCTCTGGATGCCACAAACTGAGATAATTCACTATTTGTTGGATATATTGTAGAAGTTATCATTTATTTGCTGAGCTTGCATTAGTATTATGGACAATTTTTAGAAAGAAAGATGTCTCGCCTTCAAGAAGATGACTCAGCAGGAATCATCTGAGAGAAGGACGTGGCCGGGACGTGGCAGGTGTTGGTGCCATGTTTTCACCTTGAAACCCTCCCCTTAGTGTGTTCTGCCTTGTAAACTTAGAAACCTCCCTATTTTCAAATAAATGCAGGAGCGACGGGAGAGATTGTTTAGAGCGTGTTGAGAGGCTGTAATCTGAACAATCTCCCATCCGCCCTCCTCATGAGAAAAAGAAACCAGCGTCTTCATTCCTTTTGTGTCTATTTTTTATAATGTTGGGCAAGATAAATCCAACACTATTTTATAATAAACACCTTAACTCACTTAATCATCTTTCTTTGGCACCAAGATGCAAAGTGTTTTTTTTGCACTTTTATTGCTCTGGCCTGAGCACCAAAACAGGAAATAGGTGTGTTTCAGCAAATAGCAGAGACTAGGTTAAAAAAAATAAAATAAATCACGGATACTGCAGGGGCGGCACGGTGGACGACTGGTTAGAGCGTCAGCCTCACAGTTCTGAGGACCCGGGTTCAATCCCCGGCCCCGACTGTGTGGAGTTTGCATGTTCTCCCCGTGCCTGCGTGGGTTTTCTCCGGGCACTCCCGTTTCCTCCCACATCCCAAAAACATGCATAAATTGGAGACTCTAAATTGCCCGTAGGTGTGCATGTGAGTGCGAATGGTTGTCTGTTTGTATGTGCCCTGCGATTGGCTGGCAACCAGTTCAGGGTGTGCCCCGCCTCCTGCCCGATGACGGCTGGGATAGGCTCCAGCACGCCCGCGACCCTAGTTGAGGTTAAGCGGCTCAGAAAATGGATGGATGGATGGATGGATGGATGGATGGATACTGCAGGTGAATTTACAAATGCCGAATCAAGAATATGTCGGGGTTCACCTCCTTCCAAATTGGAAACTTACTGCGAATTAATAAGAATTACCTTGGAATTGAGGGTAATTTAATGCAAAGCTTTCACAATTGGTTTTGTCCTAAGCAGACATTCATGTAAAATAGATGGCTTGCCTTGCTCACATTCAAGGGCATTACAGTACTTTGTTTTCACTTCACTCAAGTGGCGACCCATCTGAAGCTCGCTCATAATTTAAATATTGGCACACAACCCAATCTCCCCCCAAAAAAACAAAAACAAAAAAAATACCAAGTAACATCTTGTAACTTTAAAAAAAACTTGAGTACCAGGTACCATTTGTATTTGCGTGAAATCTAGTTATTCTGTCAGGATTACGCTTAGTTCTCTACTAAGAGCCAACCTTCAATTTAGTAAATTCCTGGTTATTCTCGGTAATTCCTGTAAATTCAAATTCATTCCCACAGAAAGTTTTCAATTTGAATTTTCCCTCAAATCCCAATGTGGCTCCATTTTCTCTCTTTCTCGCTCAGCTGATCTCCCAGGCAGCAGCAAGTCTGCGCTGACTGTAGACGATCTTTACTCTTCAGAGTTCGCTGTGCATGACCCAGAAGCCACATGGATAAGTGGTGAGTACTCGAGAGAATATTCTACATGTAAAGTGCCATCAGGGAATTGTGTCCACTCATGCTACAAGTCTACGTGCAAATGAGGCAAATTCAGATGCCATAATAATAAGCTAGTTTTGCATTCATAGGTACCTTTTTCCCATTTATCCTCTATGATTGCAGCACACGAGTACAAAGCGTAAGAGAATTCTAAAAGCCACCCACATTTCCACCACCTGCTGCAAATTATAACGTTTAATCAGTTTTTCATGGGATAAAAATGCCATCAACCCACACCATGGAACCAAAATGTGTGAACAGAAAGAAGATGATAGAAGATGAAACAAAGGGTGTTTGATGAGGTGACCCCTTCCGATATCTTAGCAGAAGAACACTAGCCTAAATGGCCACAACATTAGGCACACCTGCCGAAACCATATCAAAGATTCTGCCTTTACCATGCTAATAAGGAATTTGATTGGTTCGATAGATATTCTTTTAACATATTTTTTGTGTGCAAAATTTTTTAATCATTCTTAGTGTTATTCATATTTCGGTGACACACACCGGTGAGAAGCACTGATGATATAAGTGTTGAAATGTACAAGTGTTCAATGATACACATTCACTTGCTGAAGGCTTTGCTTTGTAGTTTGTCTCTGCAGGTGACTGATTGTTATAATTAAAGGCATTTGTCATGACTGCTGCTCTTATTTCACACGAGACATGACCACACGAGAGAGTGTGCAGGCATCTCGTTCTGGAATTCACTAATCTCTTCTCCACGCGAGTGCACAGCTTGAGGACAGGTTGACCGCATTCAGTCATTTGATCCAAGCAATGTACTTGATATGCAAAATATTTGTATATTACATGTCAATCAGTCAAGCTATTGAATATGGCTCTGAAGAATGGCAAATAACTTGTTTCCAATTACGCCTCATGTGGTTCCACTCCCTAACTACCATCATTCTGCAGCTATATATTTACATTATGCACCACCATGTGTACATTCAATACCACTGCACTCATAGAGAGAATACAGTATCCTCAACATGATCAGAATGAAAGTTTGATTAGAACAGAAAATGCAGCTGTGTTTCATCATCCTATTGACGATCTGTCCAACAAAAAAAAGATCAATGCGACGTGGCTGTGATGAAGATTTAGAAATACAGAGGCTCCACTAACTTGTGTTGCAAAAAGAGGATTTTTTTTTTCCATGCGTTGACTATAGTTGCTGGTTGAGTTGGATGACGTAATCACAAGATGTGTAATGTCAGCCATATTGTGTTGTGTGAACACAATACAGGGATGAGGTGGATCTCTTTGGTCATCCATGTGTTTTGGATGTTACCTTTAAACTGTTGTCTGTTATGGCGTTTGCTTCCATGACAGAACACATCGAAGTTATATCTTCTAACTATCTAGACTAATCTAATCTAATCATGAGCACAAGATACTCATAGAATAACGCTTCAAAAAGCATGACGCAATAAGCTTTGCATCCCCTCAAGCTAAACAAATCTTGTCCAGGCCCCGTCAGAGAAATTAAGCTGTGATGGTGTGCTCCTTGAAGCCTGTGCAAACTAATCAAAGGTTGAATACCAACAAGTTGTAATATTTCGGCATCACTAACCCTAGCAAAATATTCGCGCAAATCTCATTTCACACTGCACAGAACACATTGTACCACAGTGGATGGTTGTGTTCCCTGTGATTGGCTGGTGAGCAGTCCCTGGTGTACCGAGCCTCTGGCCTAAAGTCAGTTAGATAGGCTCCAGCTCACCCGCAACCCTAATAAAGACAAGCGGTGTGGAAAATGGACGGAGAGTTGGTTGCCTCGAAATAAACAACATCAAAAACACAACTCTGATTGTTTGAATCTCAATTGAGTCTCAGCTTAAAGATTGAAATATGCATGTACAGTCAACAAAAGACTACAATTCAAGGGTGCATTTAGCTGGTCTGGAGCATGCATTAATGACTTAAAAAAACAAAAACACGAATCATCCCGGAATCTAAATCCACTTTACATTTGGCCGTATGTGATTCATCCATCTTTCTAAAAATACAAAATGTGTGCAGAGATATCAAAATGATCAGCATCCGGAGTGGTGAAGTGACTTGCTCAAGGATACCTCAACAGTATTTTAGAAGTATACTAGCATCACTCAACAACCAGTCCCAAATCTGACAGGGGAAACCAAGTGAAATGCCACCTGGAAGCTGAGTCTCTCTCTGCCTGAAAGATCAACACCCTCACCTAGACTCTTCAGCTTGAATCCTTCTGGAATTAAAATAGTTGTCCGTCTCTTCAGTGGTATCTCAAAGTTTGTAATAAACACTGGAGTCTGGCAAAGTTGCATATATAGAGATTTATCCTCTCATATAGTCAAGAGCCTGTGTTTCCCTGCAGGAAAAACTAACCTTTCTTAAGCAATACATCATTTATAGTGTTTAATGGAGGGATGGAAATGCCCAACGTTGGTGTGAGGATACTCGATGATTGTGTTCTCTCTCTTCTTTGACTACCTTGATTGGTCTGCTTTACACTGGTGTCTTGTTATAGCCATACATTACCCACATATTTCCTCATGACCTGTTCTTAATGGTGGCTGGAGGTCTGTATCTATTGGAGTCAGAAAATATTTTGTAAAAAGAGTACTGATAGCAGGAGGCTACACAATTTTATAAAACAGATATGGATATATATTTACAGATTTCAAAGAAACCATACCACAATTTGAGCCTTCGAGACACCAAATGTATAAACATACACCTATTAACTCTTTTACTTGATCTACATGTTTCACTATTTAATGGCTTCACAATGTGCTGACTTAAAATCACATTACCCTAACTTATCCAAAGATACCCCGACTGTTTATGTCTGTGGACATTCAACTAATTTGCTTTTGAGCTACTTTCTACATGCAAGATAATTTGGAGCACTAACTCACCAGGATATTCATCAATTCAGAAGAAAAACTGCAATGTATTTCCACTGGATATTACTTTCACGCAGATTTAGCAGCTTGGAGACTTCTTAAATCTTACAAGTCCATCCATCCATTTTCTGAGCCGCTTCTCCTCACAAGGGTCGCGGGCGTGCTGGAGCCTATTCCAGCCATCATCGGGCAGGAGGCGGGGTACACCTTGAACTGGTTGCCAGCCAATCGCAGGGCACATACAAACAAACAACCATTCGCACACACAGTCACACCTACGGGCAATTTAGAGTCTCCAATTATGGCATGTTTTTTGGGATGTGGGAGGAAACCGGAGTGCCCGGAGAAAACCCACGCAGGCACGGGGAGAACATGCAAACTCCACATAGGCGGGGCGGGGGATTGAACCCCGGTCCTCAGAACTGTGAGGCTGACGCTCTAACCAGTCGTCCACCGTGCTGCCATCTTACAAGTCTTTTCTAATAATTAACACTTCAAAACAAACGGAGTGTGAATACTTGTTAGTGCGTTCTACATTCACCTGAACATTTAAACTGACATTATGAGGTGTGGGTTAGAGGGATGAGCATGACCTTCAAAAATAAAGGACAAACAAATTTGCAGAGAATAAACAAGGCAACATGCTCAAAGATGCCCTTTGAGCTCTTTTTGTTGTCAGCAGCATCACGGATGCCACTCGATCATTCATGTTGCCATAGGAACCATTCACCGGCCTGTCTCATTGGCAGTAGTTTTAGTGCCGAAATCCACTCTTCAAATTTGGAATTGAGAAGTGGTTCAACAAAAATGCTCGGCATAATGTGTAAAACGTAAGGTTTGATGAACCATTTCATGCATACAGGTACTGTAAAATACATGATGCCATAAGGTCCAACCAGATTGCAGAAAAAAGTACACATGGTTACTGTTGTTGTCCAGATCTTATACAATACTGTTTTCTTGTTGTCCTGCTCAGATTCTGAGGTAGTTTACAGGAACCGAGATAATCATGTTGTGAAATTTGATTTCACTCTCAACGAGACTCAAGTCCTATTGAGTGACGCGACCTTTGTAAGTTGCGTTCCCTTTGTTTTGTGGTCTTGTTTTGTTAATCTAGTTCAAATAAATGTGAACACTCCCCTTGCATTTGGCAACCGCTTTGTTTCACTCATCAGATGGCGTTCAAGGTGGCAAAGCACTCACTCTCAGCAGACCTTCAATATGCACTCTTTGCTTATGACGTCAAACAGGTTGGCATTGACATCACTCAGGCTCGCTCTTCATTTGTATTCCCCTTTATTGTCAGAAGTTCTCACTTTGTGCTTCTCTACAATATTCGAATTGACATGAATCAAAGAGGGAGTCTGTTGGGGTATACATTTTTTTTTTTTTATATTTTATTTTTTAAGATAACGATTTGCTACAAATGGAAACACACACACACACACACACACACACACACACACACACACACACACCGGCTGTGAAAACAATACGCCACCTGCGCTCAACAGATGTGCACTGATTTTCTGTGTTTGTGTTTTGTTTGTGTTGTTTATATCTAATTTATTATGTCTACATTTCACAGTTATCTCTTTGTTTGTGTGTCCTTGTTTATTTTTAGTCCCCAAAGCTAAGGCTTTCTTTTCTCCTAACACTATAGCGGTCTGACAGTAAAATCTATGTCTAATGATGTCCTGCACAATGTGGGTTACCTTCATGTCTCTACAACCAGCAGGTGTCAGTGTTTGCTTTGTATGATGGATTTGCCTCTCTTAACAGATGTACAGATATTCCTACCAGGCTTCTTACATTGTTTACAACCTATACACCCGGTAGGTTGTGTGTAATAGTGGTTTCACCTGATCATTCATCATGCATTCTGGCAATTGTGTTGCTTCATATTTCGGTGTGGTTTCAGGGAGGTTTGGGAGCTGAACCCTCCAGAAGTTCCTAATGCTGTGCTGCAGCATGCGGCGTGGGGAAAACAAGGACAACAACTGGTAGGGATGCACCAATACCACTTTTTCTGAGAGAGAACACCAGGAGAAGTACTTACATTTGAGTACTTGCCGATACAAAGTACCAATACTTGATAATGTCATTAAATCTTGAAATTGTGATGAAAATGTTTTATTTTAACAATGGGGCAATGGAATGTTTTCAGAGTCAATTATTGTTGTGATATCCCATCCATCGATTATTCAAGTAATTGTTTGAAAAATTATTTTGCATTATTAAACATCAATACCAAAACAAAATATAGTGGACCCCTATTCACAGTGTATAGGGGCCGGGCCGAACAGTGAATAGCAAAAATCTGCGGATAATTGACCCATTATAATTGCATTAAAAAAAAAAAAAAAAAAATAGATATATTTTATTAAACCCAAAAAAATCTTAAAATAAACAGGGATGAGCTGTCAATAAGCATTTTCTGCCCCCCAAAAAAGAAGAAAAATGAAAATTAAACAAAACAACAAAAAATGGAAAAAAAGGTGGAAAAACCACCTGTGGGAGGGGCCATAGGGGTTGGGTGCAGTGCGAGTTGGGCGGTGGCCGAAGGCAGGGACCTTGGCGATCTGATCCCCGGCTACAGAAGCTGGGTCTAGGGACGTGGAATGTCACCTCTCTGGCAGGGAAGGAGCCCGTGCTGGTGCGTGAGGTCGAGAAGTTCCGACTAGATATAGTCGGACTTTCCTCCACACACAGCTTGGGCTCTGGTACCAGTCCTCTCGAGAGGTGTTGGACTCTCTTCCACTCTGGAGTTGCCCATGGAGAGAGGTGCCGAGCAGGTGTGGGTATAGTTATTGCCCCCCGGCTCGGCGCCTGTACGTTGGGGTTCACCCCGGTGGACGAGAGGGTAGCCTCCCTCCGCCTTCGGGTGGGGGGGGATGGGTCCTGACTGTTGTTTGTGCCTATGCACCAAACAGCAGTTCAGAGTACCCACCCTTTTTAGAGTCCTTGGAGGGGGTGCACTCCCGCTGGGGACTCCATCGTTCTGCTGGGAGACATCAATGCTCACGTGGGCAATGACAGTGAGACCTGGAAGGGCGTGATTGGGAGGAACGGCCCCCCCGATCAGAACCTGGGCGGTGTTCTGCTATTGGACTTCTGTGCTCATCATGGATTGTCCATAACGAACACCATGTTAAAGCATAAGGGTGTCCACACGTCCACTTGGCACCAGGAGACCTTATGTCGCAGTTCGATGATCGACTTTGTGGCCATGTCATCAGACTTGCGGCCGCATGTCTTGGACACTCTGGTGAGGAGAGGGGCGGAGCTGCCAATTGATCACCACCTGGTGGTGAGTAGGCTCCGATGGTGGGGGAAGATGCCGGTCTGACCTGACAGGACCAAACGTATTGTGAGGGTCTGTTAGGAATGTCTGGCAGAATCCCCTGTCAGAAGGAGTTTCAGATTCAGAATCATCTTTATTTGCCAAGTATGTCCAAAAAACACACCAGGAATTTGTCTCCGGTAGTTGGAGCCGCTCTAGTACAACAACAGACAGTCAATTGACAGAGAACACTTTTGAGACATAAAGACATTGACAAAAAACAGTCACTGAGAAATAAGGGGTTAATAGGTATCTGGTAATGCCGGTACATTTTTTTTTTTTTTTTTTTTTTTGTGCAATTCTGCAAAAGATGCAGATTCCTCTAGCACTAAGAGCAGTTCGAATGACGAATATTGCAATAGTCCGGTGCAATGACCATTGTGCAAAGGGCGCCGAGACTTCAAGGAGTGTATGCAGTTTAAAGTGACGAGTAGCGCGATAATCTACGGCAAATGTTGCAGATACTCCTCAATCACTGTGCAAATGGAGCAGATGCTAGTCTGGCATGAGTGGCCAGTATTGGTCAACAACCAGATATGCAAATAGTGCAGCGTGGCGAGACTACTACAGTGAGTGCACGAGTAATATATAATTGGCCCCACAGAAATGTGACAATGAACTCAAGTCAAAAAATTGCCAGCATGTTGTAATGGAATTGTAGATTAGGTGTTTAAGAAGTTGATCGCAAGAGGGAAGAAGCTGTTGGAATGTTTGCTAGTTCTAGTTTGCATTGATTAGTAGCGCCTACCTGAGGGAAGGAGCTGGAAGAGCTGGTGACCGGGATGCGGAGGGTCCGAGAGGATTTTGCACGCTCTTGTCTTAGTTCTGGCAACGTGCAACTCCTCAAGGGTGGGTACCGCCAAACCTTTCAGCAGTTTTGATTGTCCGTTGCAGTCGGAGTTTGTCCTTTTTTGTAGCAGCACCAAACCAGACTGTGATGGAAGAACACAGGACTGATTCGATGACCGCTGTGTAGAACTGCCTACAACTCCCACCTCCGACAGAATTTTGGTCATGTTCCGGGTGAGGCGGGGGACATCGAGTCCGAGTGGTCCATGTTCCGCGCCTCCATTGCTGAGGCGGCCGACCGGCGCTGTGGTCGCTGAAGCAAAAACCTGGGCATGGGAGGAGTTTGGTGAGGCCATGGAGAAAGACTTACGGACGGCTTCAAGGAAATTCTGGTCCAACCTCTGGCATCTCAGGAGGTGGAAGCAGTGCACCATCAACACTGTGTATAGTGGGGATGTGGCGCTGCTGACCTCGACTCGGGACGTTGTGAGCCGGTGGGGAGAATACTTTGAAGACCTCCTCAATTCCACCGACACGCATTCCCATGAGGAAGCAGAGTCTGGCGTCTCTGAGGCGGGCTCTCCTCTATCTCTGGGGTTGAGGTCACTGAGGTAGTTAAAAAGCTCCTCGGTGGCAAGGCCCCAGGGGTGGATGAGATTCGCCCAGAGTTCCTAAAGGCTCTGGATGTTGTGGGGCTGTCTTGGTTGACACGCCGCTGCAACATCGCGTGGACATCGGCGACAGTGTCTCTGGATTGGCAGATTGGGGTGGTGGTCCCCCTTTAAAAGAAGGGGGACCGGTGGTTGTGTTCCAACTGCAGGGGGATCACATTCCTCAGCCTCCCTGGTAAGTTCTATTCAGGGGTGCTGGAGAGGAGGGTCCATCGGGAATTCGAATCTCAGATTCAGGAGGAGCAGTGTGGTTTTCGTCCTGGCCGTGGAACAGTGGACCAGCTCTACACCCTCGGCAGGATCCTCGAGAGTGCATGGGAGTTCGCCCAACCAGTCTACATGTCTTTTGTGGACTTGGAGAAGGCGTTCGACCGTGTCCCTCGGGTGGTCCTGTGGGGGGTGCTTCGGGAGTATGGAGTACCGAACCCCCTGATACGGACTGTTCGGTCCCTGTACGACCGGAGTCAGAGTTTGGTCAGCATATCTGGCAGGCATTCAGACTCGTTTCCAGCGAGGGTTGGACTCCGCCAAGGCTGCCCTTTGTCACCAATTCTGTTCATAACTTTTATGGACAGAATTTCAAGACTCAGCCGAGGCGCAGAGGGGGTCCGGATTGGTGGCCTCAGTATTGCATCTAGGGTTTTTGCAGATGATGCGGTTCTGTTAGCTTCATCAAGCCGTGATCTCCAACTCTCACTGGAGCAGTTCACAGCTGACTTTGAAGTGGCTGGGATGAGAATCAGCACCTCCAAATCTGAGACCATGGTCCTCAGTCGTAAAATGGTGGCATGCCCTCTCCGGATCGGGGATGAGATCCTGTCCCAAGTGGAGGAGTTCAAGTATCTTGGGGTCTTGTTCATGAGTGAGGGATGAATGGAACGAGAGATCGACAGGCGGGTCGGTACAGCGTCAGCCGTGATGCGGACTTTTTATCGATCCATTGTGGTAAAGAAGGAGCTAAGCTGAAAGGCGATCTATGTTCCTACCCTCGCCTATGGTCATGAGCTGTGGGTCATGACCGAAAGAACGAGATCCCGGATACAAGCGGCAAAATGAGTTTCCTCCGCAGGCTGTCCAGGCTCTCCCTTAGAGATAGGGTGTGAAGCTCGGTCAGCGGGGAGGATCTCAGAATAGAGCCGCTGCTCCTCCACATCGAGAGGAGCCAGATGAGGTGGTTGGGGCATATGATTCGGATGCCTCCCGGTCGCCTCCCTGTTGAGGTGTTCCGGGCACGTCCCAGAGGGAGAAGACCCCAGGTATGACCCAGGACACGCTGGAGAGATTAAGTCCTTTGGCTGGCCTGGGAACGCCTCGGGATCCCCCCGGAAGAGCTGGATGAAGTGGCTGGGGAGAGGGAAGTCTGGGTGTCCCTGCTAAAGTTATTGCCCCCGGGAGCCGACCTCGGATAAGCGGTACAAAATGGATGGATAAATCCGTGGATAGCTGTATCAGCGGGTGCCGGACTGTGAGTACATAGGGGTCTACTCTATGCATGTCAGATTCAGGTATTATTTTTGTCCACTGGGGTTGCCATCTTCACATTTTACACTGTATGATCTATGACTTTGAATATAAGTGGCTTTAAAAGGCGGGGCTTGGCCTAGTGTGTGACGTAGGAATCAGCAAAGTTGGCTGTTGTGAGCTCAGGTTAGCAGCTGGATGTTAACTGGCTAGCCGTTATCCAGTCTGCATGGTGAGTCCTTGGGTGTCATTGTTGCTGTGCAGCTAGGTTATGAGTGTGCATATTACGTATTTATTTTGTAACAAGAAAGTTTGTTCAAGAAAGTAATTGAAAGTACACCGGCAGCTGTGTCTATACGTTGACCACCTGTGGCGGGTATTACTGCAAATGTTCTCGGCAGAGTTTTCCCTGACTTTTTTTCCAATTAAATTAATCAAGTTATTCAAATATTTGTTGCAGTCCTAATTTAAGTTTTTCTAAAATTTTAATTCACTGATCAAGTATAACTTTTAGGGGAACGACTTATCATTACTGACATGATTTTTCAGAACTCACTTTCTGACAAAAGATTTCAGTTTTTTTTTTTTTTTTGCAGTCCAGCTTTCTTTGCACATTTGTCTTGCAGCGTTCCTAAGATCTTTTAAAAATGTTTTCCTGGATAATCATGACCTCCTCTTAATCTTCAGATTTATATTTTTGAGAACAACATCTACTACCAGTCGGATGTGAGGAGCAACTCTCTGAGGATCACCTCTTCTGGCATGGAGGGCGTCATCTTTAACGGGCTTGCTGACTGGCTGTATGAAGGTGAGAGTCATCGTTAACTTGTATATGATCCGAGCAACTAGACAAGACCTAAAAAGACATGGTGCCTACCAGTGGTCTCATTCATGTACATATTTAGATATTCCTCTCAGTATCCATAAGGAAATAGTGATGAAGTCTAGTGCATACGTATGTTCTAATGATAGAATATATTTTAACCCTGATAAGCAAACAATTTGCATGTGTTTAGATGAATATCTGTATTGTCTATGAACTATCAAATCAGTATTTAAGAAATACACAAACATATACTACCCTATGTGGTAGTCATGTTAGCTGCCCTACACACTCTTATCAGAGTATTGATTACCGTATGTAATCTTGATTACCTAATTGATTATCTAATGGAAAATAGAAAAGGAAGATAAAAAGAAATTGGGCAACTTTGATCATCCCGAGGGCGGCAAATATTTTATCCGTACTAATCCGATGGACAAACTGAACATGCACCACTCCCCTCAAAGGAGAATTATAACATTTTATTTTTTATGAAAAGGCAACACATTTTTTTAGATATTAATAATTATTAATTGAAATGTATTATACTAGCATGCATACATTATATGAAATTCATTTACAAGTGCAATTGATTAACACTAAAAGTTTCCACATTCAGTGATACATTTCAAAACAGTTTTGTCAAAATACCCCAAAGATCATGAATTACATCAGAATCAGAATCAGAATCATCTTTATTTGCCAAGTATGTCCAAAACACACAAGGAATTTGTCTCCGGTAGTTGGAGCCGCTCTAGTACAACAGACAGTCAATTTACAGAACACTTTGGGGACATAAAGACATTGACAAAAAACAATTGTGCAAAAAGATGCAGATATTACACACCATGGTCTTTGTTTTGTACATACTGTAGCTTCTTATCCCCGCGCCATATACTGCTGGACCAATGACAAGTTTGGGTTTTGTTAACATCACGACTCGGGGTGGAGTTAGGGGGCTGTGTATAGAGTGAAGTCCTGACTCTAAAAAAGAGCGTGCGAATTGCGTAGCGATGTGAGCCCCCACAAAGATGGCATGGATTGGATTCACTGCGTCAAAACCTTCACTTAGCAATCAAGTATGTGCAGCTAAGCAGAAGCTAACACTGTTAGATAATGATGAGCTTTGCATCCAACAAAACTCAATGCAGCACTGCTTACTTTTTGGTTTCAGATAGTGTGGTACAGTGTTAGGGAACGAGCCTTGCCGTGGAAATCGCTGAGTAATTGACGCCCCCTTAAAATGTTTTAAAATTGCCGATAGATGCCAAAAAAACAGTGGCAAAGCACTGCTTTTTATCTACTGTAAATTAACCTCTTCAACTCATTTCAACATAATTCCTCGGCCCCGAGATGCCACAAGATGTCTAAATGACGCTCTTCTACTCACTTTAATATTCAATAATTCCTTGGCACCAAGATGCTGATGATCTGTCCCCTCTGATGATTCTGATTGGGGGAAAAGCACTTTGATACTAGAATCACCCAAAAAAATATTTAAAAAGAGGAGCTTGAGGAAACAATAACGCACTAATGGCACAAAGTTGTATGTCGGTCATCAGAGGAGATTCTGCACTCCCACTTGGCTCACTGGTGGTCCCCTGATGGAGAGAAACTGGCTTTCCTCACCATCAACGACACACTGGTACCTAACATGGCCTTACCCCAGTTCACTGGCAGCACCTACCCTCGTGGACTCCAGTACCCGTATCCGATGGTGAGAGCAAAACACACAATTAATAATAGAGACCTGGGGGGATAATTAGTTTGTCTTAATTTGTGTTTCTATGAATAAACACAAATAAATCAAGGAAAGGACAGCCAAAAATCTCCCTATGATCGACAGCAGTGATTCGTAATGTGTGGTACTGCATGTGCTCCCTCTAGTGGTATGCAAAAGAATCACTGCCTGAATACAATTCAGTTGTATTTAACTTTGAATTACAATACACATTTAGTTTTTAATATTTTAGAACAGGTTGTTTTTAAACAATTAGTTAGTTTTTACTTATGTGCACTACATTTTAATTGAACTATTAGGTAATTACATTTTCCTCTATTTAAGCACAATGTTGATGTTCAAACTTTGCATAATGTACAGTGGCTTATAATAATATTAAATACACATTTTAGGAATGAAACCAAATTTTTTGATCAACACTTGACAATAGTATTATATTTGAATGTTTGTCATGATGGTTGTACTTGAAGTATTTTTTTAGGTGCTACATGGTTTAAAAAAAAAAAAAAAAAAGTTTGCCAACCACTGATCTATACAGTATTGTTCCAAATGCTCCATCAGGCCGGTCAAACAAACTCTGTGGCCAAGTTGTCTGTGGTCAATCTCGTCGGGATAACACATACTGTGGAGCTGCAGCCTCCCAATCAGCTCGGGCTAAGGTAACACAAATAAAACACATACACCCACAAAACACTAAATCATCAGTCTCATTCCACTCTGGGCTCATCCTCTGCAGGGATTTCTATATTACCATGGTGAAGTGGATCAGTAACGAGCACCTCGCCGTTCGCTGGCTCACTCGGGCCCAGAATGCATCAGTGCTGACAGTGTGTGATGCCGCTGCAGGAGTCTGCCTTGTGGTGCGTGCTTCTCATTCCACTCACGTTTCACAGGAATCCTTGCTTCACATCAGCCACTAGTTTACTTTCCGTGTGTAGATTTAGAAAATCATACCCTTACACAGACATCAGGACCCTTGTTTTCACTTATTTCCTGTCAGTAACAATACTAATTCAGAGAGCACTTCACTCTTGTGTGCGTTTAACTCTTTATTTAATTTGGGCCTCAGAGGCTCGAGGAGTCTTCAGATTCATGGATCTCCAGGCAGGTAAGTCTGCAGAGAAGCCATTGTCACCTCTGCACTCATGTTCCTCTTAGGGCATCAAAAATGTGTTTTTTCACCCCTGCAGAACCAGGAGCCTCTTTTTTCTAAGGACACAACCAAGTTTTTCCTTGCTGTTCCTGAGAGACAAGGTGATCAGGGTGGCTTCCACCACATCGCCATGTTTACCAAAAAGGTGACTATAAGATGCAGAATTTAAGCAGGACAAAATAAAAATACATAACAAAGAATGAAGGAAATTTTTGTGTTGTTTCAAAGCTCGGGGGCAACGAGGATAAGATTGAGCACATAACGTCTGGCGTCTGGGAGGTGACGCAAATTGTGTCTTATGATGAAAACAAGCAGGTCATGTATGTTTCCTCTGTGTCTTTGTCCTGGCTCTAAAATGTAACAGGGGCGTCCAAACATCATTTGCGTCGCACCGTCCGTTTTTAGCAACCCACGGTCTATACTAAAATTAACTGAAACAGTCCAAGTCTTTGCCTTAATTGTACTACAGTGTTTACTTTCTACACTGTGTGGCAATGCAGGCGAAGAGAAGAAGAAATTCATTCTCATCTCTTACTTCCTTGTTTTCCGCCAATCACACGTGGCAAGACGCTCCACGGAGTAATGCATTGGCCGTGTTCAGTGCATTACATTTGTGTGGTTATTTTGTCCTTTCCACCATTTTTTTCCTTTTTTAAATAGGTTGGGGGCGTGAGAAGTATAAGTGTCGAAACCTTGAAATGCCCCTGACTACTACTACTACTAATAACAAAAATAATACATTGGCTCGCCTTTCAAGATTTACAAAAACGCAAAAAACTATTTACAACTACAAACCACAATTCCAATGAAGTTGGGATGTTGTGTAAAACAGTAAATAAAAACGTAATACAATGATTTACAAACTGTTGAACCTATATTAAATTGAATAGTTTACAAAGACAAGTTATTTGATGTTCAAACTGATGAACATTTATAGTTTTTTTTTTTTTGCAAATATTCTCTCATTTTGAATTTGATGCCTGCAACATGTTCCAAAAAACTGGGAAGGGGCAAAGAAGTTGAGGAATGCTCAAAAACACCTGAACATTAAACAGTTGAACAGGTTAATTGGAAGCAGGTGAGTGTCATGATTGGGGGGGGGGGGCGCCCGAAAGGCTCAGTTATTCACAAGCAATGATGGGGTGAGGTTCACCACTTTGGGAACAATTATTGGAGCAAATTGTCCAACACTTTAAGAACAACATTTGTCAATGTAATATTGCAAGGAATTTCCTGATTCATCATCTGCGGTCCATATCAACATCAAAAGATTCAGATAATTGGATCCCTCAGGTGCCACTGCATTAAAAACGGGCATCATTGTGGAGAGGATATTGCCACGTGGGCTCAGGAGCACTTCAGAAAACCATTGTGAGTTAAGACAGTTCATCATTACATTCACAAATGCAAATTAAAATTACACTATGCAAAGCAAAACCCATATAGCAACAACACTCAAACGCCGCCGGCTTGTCTGGGCCCGAGTTCATCTGAGGTGGACTGACGCAAAGTAGAAAAGTGTGCTCTGGTCTGACGAGTCATGGACATCATGTCCTCCGGGCCAAAGAGGAAGGAGGATTGTCATCAGTGCAAAGTACAAAAGCCAGCATCTGTGATGGTATGGGGTTGTGTTAGTGCCCATTGCCTGGGGAACTTGCACATCTGTGAAGGCACCATTAATGCTGAAAGGTACATACAGGTTTTGGAGCAACATATAATGCCATCCAAGCAATGTCTTTTTCGGGGACATCCCTGCTTATTTCACCAAGGCAATGCCAAGCCACATTCTGTATGTGATACAAGGGTGTGGCCTCGTAACAAAAGAGTATTAGTTCTAGACTGGCTTGTCAGGAGTCCAGACCTGTCTCCCATTGAAAATGTGTGGCGCATTATGAAGAGCACACAATGACAACGGATACACTGGACTGTTGAACAACTGAAGTTGTACATCAAGCAAGAATGGCCGAGAATTTCACTTACAAAGCTTCAACAATCGGTCTCCTCCGTTCCCAAATGCTGAATCGAGTATTGTTAAAAAGAAAGGTGCACGTAGCACACTGGTAAACATGCCCCTGTCCCAGTGGTCTGGTATGTGTTGGAGGCATCAAATTAAAAATAAGTGAATATTTGCAAAAAAAGTACAGTTTATCAGTTTAAAGAAATATCAGACCTTTGTAAGGTATCCAACTGACTATAGGTTGAAAAACATTTGCAAATCATTGTATTCTGTTTTTACAGTGTCTCAACTTTACAGGAATTTATTTATTTATTTATTTTAAGAGTGTAACATTTCCATTCATAACCCTCCGAAAAAAAGATGATTTTGACAATTTTCAAAGTGGCCCTTACATCCTTCGATTTATTTATTTATTTTTTCTCTGTGTATGCGGCCCTTCGAAGAAAAAGTTTGGACACCCCTGGTCTATAAGGTGTAAATGAGCTGATGTCTTTCATGTACTGTAGATACTTCCTGAGCACAGAAGTTTCTGCACAAGAGAGGCATTTATACAGGTAACTATGGACTCATTGCACTCCCCAACTCTGTGGCCTTTGGCTCCTCCTTCTTCCAACATATGCATGTGCTCTCTGTCAGTGTGTCCACCCTGGGTGTATTTCCACGACAATGCCTCACCTGTGGCCTGCGAGAAACCTGCATGTTCTTTGATGCTAACATCAGCCCTGATGCGCAGCACGCCATCCTGCACTGCAAAGGCAAAACTGTCACTGTGATCTTGGCGGTGACCTCTTCTCATAGAGATGACATGTTGATAATGGCATTGTTGTCTTCATCACAATAACACTTTCACCTTGTCTGCTTTTCTCATCTTGTGACACTCGTAGGTCCGGGAGTTCCATCAGTACTGCTTCTAAGTTTGGATGAGGTGGACTGTGAGTGTTTTGATATAAACAGACAACTGTTTGCTTTTAACACCGGTACCTGGAGCATGGTGATAATGGCCAATTTGTTTTAGGCCGTCTATGGACAAGACTATTTGGACACACTTCGTAATGAATTAATTAGGGCTGAAACTAATGATTATTTCAATAATTATTTGTCGATTTTATTTTTTATTTTTTTATTTTTTTTTGATAAATCTGATTTGAAAAAAAAATCAATCGCTTTATTCAAAAACAGTAGATGATTTCAAATTGACAGTGCATAAAATGCACAAAGAAACTGATTATGATTCAGTTCCAGTACTGGTTTGGGTTCGTAACATCCGTCAGAAAATCAGCAAAAATTATTTTCTGAAGTAAAAGCTGTTCTTTCTATATCTCTTATTTTCATGAAACGCAAAGGTAATCAGTTTGCTTTATTATTATAAAAAAATATAATTATGTTGTACTGAGGTGAAATATAATTATGTTGTACTAACAGTGACCGACTAGTTAGCACATCTGCCTCACAGTTCTGAGGTTCAAATCTGGCTTTCCTTTGTGGAGTTTGCATGTTCTGCCCATGCTTGTGAGTTTTCCGATTTCCTCCCACATTCCAAAAACATGCATGGTAGGCAGGGACGTGCGGTGAGGTTCATGATTGGTGAGGCACTGACAACGTCACGTGACTGTCAGTCACGTGACGTCTGGAGCTCTATGACGCTCAACTCAACACTGCCACATGCTGGTTCTGGCACCGTACATACCAGACTCCACTGTGCAGATTTAGTGGCTTTTCTGGTCGATAAGAGAGACTAAATGTCACACACTTTCATTAAATGCATTAGACAGTCTGTTAAACGTCAGTAAGTGCAGTAGAGTGTGATAAAACGTATATTATTGGCGATGTAATGAGGAAACACCAATGTCTCTTGTGTGAAGCCACGGACCAATCACAGCCTGCCTGAATGGATGTTTGCGTGGTCTCTTGAAGCATCATGGAAGCGATGACTCATCGTGACTCGTAACTGCGCTTCCTATGTATTTGAACAGGAAATATGTAAATTCAGCTATTTTAATGATGAAATCATTGAAATTATAAGATTGAAAAAGAACAATGTAAAGCATGGACCATAGAACTAAAATGGAACAATTTAATGTAATCATAAGGTTTTTTTTACTATTCACATGCAGTGGAAAGGAAAGACCACCAGGGGGCAGTGCAGCTCTGCCTCACTTGCCTACCCTGACCGCATGTCACTGATGGTAGGTTTATTGAAGACTCTAAACTGACTGTAGGTGTGAACGTGAGTGCGAATGGTTGTTAATGTGTGCTCTGCAATTGGCTGGCGACCAGTTCAGGTTGTACCCCGCCTCTCGTCCGAAATCGGCCTGAATAGGCACCAGCATACCCGCAACCCTAGTGAGGAAAAGCGGCTCAGAGAATGAATGGCTGGATTATTTACTGTTTTGTTATTATAATAAATACAATTATTATTTACTTTTGAGAGGATGACATTGAGAGTATTCGGACAATTTTAAGTTAAACAATGTCTCTAAACAATTAATCTGATATTGAAAATCATTATCGATTAGTTTGGCAATCGATTAGTTGTTGATTAATCGTTGCACCTCTACAGTTAATTAATAGCTTGAGTTTATTAAAAATTAATACTCTCAGCAAACGATGAGTTGAAACAAGAATTTACAATGTCAGTGATAAAACTACATGACCATAATTGGACCCTTCTTATAATTCTGAGTTCCCCCTGAATCTGAGTTATTTTTGGACAACCCTATGCTTTCTTGTGCCCCAGTGCGTAAAGTATGGTCCATAATGGCATGTTTGAATGAATTTGGTGTGGAAGAACTTGAGAGCACTCACTTTGGGGTGAACTGGAAAAGCAATGGTTAGCCATCACTAACCTCTGACCTTACAAATGTTCTTTTAGATGAATGGGCAACAATTTCCACAGCTACTGAAAAATTTGTAGGATGACTTTCCAGAAGAGTGGAAACTGATGTCACTAAATGGATATCAACTCCAAGGTGTCGCCAAATGTGCCAATACTTTGTCCATACAGTGTCATACTTTATTAAGATTAAAGGGAAATTTGCAGTTTTTAGCCTCTCTATGCCAACCAGCCCCGCCCAGAACTCCTCCCAGTCTGACCAAAGCCACGCCATCACTAACATGCAAGTGCGCAATTCTCAAACATGGTAATTCATAATGGCATGCAATTATTAAAGTGCACAGTTGGGATAAATAGTCACAGAGAATGCTGTCCAGCTTCAACAAAATAGCAGCGTTAGCAATACTAACCTAGCATAAGCACTGTAAACAAGCTGACGTTAGCCAGGGCTGTTTTTGTTGGTAGCCGTATTTGTAATGGAGAATTACTGTAACACTAAATGTATCTGTTTAAAGTTTTATTTTTTGGAATGTACAATCAATTAAAAAGAGGCGATAAATGAGCAGAAATGTTGCTAATTCCGCATCGCTTCTTAATCCTCTCAGCTGCCTGAGGTACTTTTATCTTGCTTCTAGTTAGTCTTGACCAGTTGTTAGCAAACGAGGGATGGACATTTTTGTTATTTTCCAGAGGTGCATACAGTTATCAAATCTCCTGAAGCCCAAGCTAACAGGTCAGCACAGCAAAACGTCAGTCTCTGGCTGATCTTCCCCAAGATGAGGATTTCTAAAACAAAATTAAAAAATAAATAAAATGAAAACTCCACCTTTGAAGATTTAAACAGAAAGGCAAATCCAACAAGTTGGCGTTCTACTTTTCAGAAGATATCATGTGTCTCTCGTCAGTTTTTTAAATTAATCCTCATCTTTATCATCTTCTGTCAGCCTATTTCGTCCTGGAAAACAATCACCCTCTGTGGTCGATGTTGTCCACCAAAAGAACAGTTCAGACCCAAATCCACACCATCCATCATGGCAACTTTGGTAGGAATGAGATGATGTGCATGCAAGTGTTAATCAAAGGTTAATATGATGACGATGTTAGAGAGCGTTACATGCATCTGCTCTCTCACATATAGAGCTGCCTCTGAAACTCATCCTTCCTCCTGACTTCTCTGAGTCCTTCCTCTATGGCCTTCTGCTCATTGTGTGAGTTTTGTTTGCACTCACACTGCAACCTTCACACTCTGATGCGCCACTATAGCTCCAGGCTTAGCATTTCACGAATCAATCCAAAATAACAGGAATGCCTCATTTTAGAGCTTGATAATTCCCATTGCAGCCTGTGCATCCTTCGGGATATTTTAATTTGAAATGTTACAATATGATAAATAAGTTAGCTGTTTAAGCACAGCATATTATCATTAGCGCTGACTGTAATTTATTGGTGGCGATGCTCGCTAATATCTTGGGGAGAGGTTTCCTTGTACTAATCATTCTAGTATGTCATTAAGGGATTTTTTTTTCTAATTAAGCCCAGTTATTTTTTTAATGATCATGATATTTTTAGCTTTTGTCTTCATGTGCTAAAATGGCTTTGTCCCAATAGTGGCAGCTCTCCTGGTGATCAGGCAGTCACAGAGGAGTTTAGGCTGGACTGGGACTGGGTCCTAGTGGGCTCAGAGCAGGTGATTGTGGCTCGGCTCGATGGTCGGGGTTCAGGGTTCCGAGGTCAAAGGTATGTGGATTTTTTCAAGTTGTCCATGTCCAGTTGGATGTGCAACTCACTGTAGCTTTCACATCACAGGATGTTGCAGCAACTCCATCAGAACATGGGGCAGGTGGATGTTGAGGACCACATAGCAGCCCTGGCGTACGTACACATTTCAAGAAAAAAACGCAGTCTAATTAAAATGAAACGAGGCTCTGAAAAAGAAAAAGTGAAATGTTCAGTGAGTCGTGTGACGGACTTAGACAACACATTTCAACCTGTCTCATACAATTATAAGTTTTTTTTGGGTTTTTTTGCTTTTTGTACTTTTAAATTGATTGTGATGGGAAGTCATTTGTTCTCAAGCAGAATAACAAGGGATGTGTTTTTTTTTTTTTTTTTCTTGGTTTTATTTCCTGAACATCATTAAAAGATATCATGATGGACTGATGAGTCTTTTCTCTCCAGGTACTTGGTGAAACTGCACTTCATCGATCCAACAAGGGTCGGCGTTTTCGGAGAGGTCTGAACTGCTCATATTGTTTCTTCATCTTGACTGTACAGTGGTTTATTGCAAAACGAGTTTAATTTGTTCTGTGACCATGCTCATAACAAAAAACCCCCACTGAAATGAATGAAAATGCCACGAATATGTTCCAGCAACCCCTAAAACAGCAAAATTATTTTTGAACATGTTTCTTCAGAAGAAAAAATGCACTCACAAGTATCGTATGCTATGAAAACACGAGGTATAATAATCCCTCATTTATTGTGAGGGTTAGGTTCCAAACCACCCCCGCAATAGTTGAAATCTGAAGTAGTTTTGTATTTAAAAAATATATATTTTTCAAATTGTATGAACTTTCCCAGACTCTTATTAATTTCCCTCACACTCCTACTAACCTTTACCATACTACTTGTGAACACTTTCTATTCTCAAACATTTTAATCCTTGTAATGTGGCTTAATGACTTGGTTTTCTTTTATTTATTAGTTTTTTCTCACAGTTTTAATGTTTTAGGCTCGGAAGCATTTAATTTACCACAATATAATCATAGCGTACACTCAGTATCCCACAATATTGTAAATTAGGTGCGTTATGAATATTTAAAACAAACTAAAAATGTGCAATGCACTTAATCCGCAATAGGTGAAGCGCGATATAGAACGCTGAAACAACATTTACTCTTTACTAAACTTTACACCGATTTGATCAGGCTGATTGGTATCGGCCGATATTTAGCATTTTATGCTGATCGGCTTTGTCATAATTCGCCGGTCCGATCGATGACGTCATTGATCGTGCACAGTATATTAGAATCTATAAGCTAGTAAATTTTTAGCCTTGTTGTGTCTTTTGACGTAGTACTATAAATATCTGATGGCCAAAGAAGTTATTTATTAAAAAAAAAAAAAAAAAAAAAAAAAAAAAACACCTCGGCGGTGTGGGACAAACAACACGTCGGCAACAATGCCCGGATCAGACGACAAGACAAATTTGCTTCTTCACGATTGCACTGTCAGACTACTGCGATAGAATCTTGTATTCCGCATCCCGTTTTTTTACGATCATTGGGCTTTATCTTGTCAACTCAAATGCGACCGGATACACTTGTTACCAACAAAAGTGGAGCGAGCCGACTGTATTATAAGGACAAAATGGGGAAAAAACATGTGTTGGTGGTCACCGGTGCTCAGGACAGGAGAGGTCCTGTTCGTTTACGGCTTGCTTGAGGTGTGTTCTCGTACTTTTTATACGATACGGCTCACAAGCAGGCAATAGAATGTTATGTAGCCTAGCAAGCTAGCGGTAGCACGAACGGTTGGACGTAAACATACCTGCCGTTCTGTCGAATCATGCTCTAAAGTTTCGGTGTGGGTGAAGTAATTTAATTTAAAAATAAACTAATTTAATTACAGTAAGTTAGCACCCATTATTTCTGTCATGTAATGTTGGTTTGACCTGACTGATTAGAATACACGATCTCACTAGAGCAGTGATTTCCAACCTTTATGGAGGCAAGGAACATATTTTACAAATGAAAAATCTCACTGCACACCAACGAACAAAAATGTCACAAAAGGTGGATACATTAATTACTGTATTTACTTCCTGCCATCTAATAGAATACCATTCATTTGTTCTGTCACTATGCCTCACTGGCATAAATAGAGGAACAAAGATACATTTATTGTAAATATTATTTTTTGAGCAATTAAGTACACAAGTATAAACAGTAAATGAACAGGTCATTTAAATAGACACATTCCTCAATCTTGTGATTGGATCGGTTATCGTTTTTTTAAACTCGCTGATCGGTGATTGGTGATCGGCCCCAAAAATCCTGATCGTGTTAAGCTTGGTCTTTACATAACCTGAAAACACATAATGCAAGCACGAAACAGACTACGCAGTGCAGTTGAACGTGATTGGACCGGCTTATGGCATAAACTTTGGTGTTAAGTCTTGCTCGCTCTATTTAATTTGAACAAACCCAGCGTGGTACCACGTGTACAATTCCGCCACAAGCTTCACTTTTCATCTAAAGGCACATTAGAAACTATACATATAGTTAAGTATTGTTTTAAAACAATATTTGATGCTTTTCTATACCGTATTTATATGACTTGGGGGGCAGCTCAACGGCTGTTCTGTCTCTAGCTCGCTTAAAACCTGGAAATGTATCTTTAATGTGAGTTAAAGCTTATGTACATTTTAATTGGCTGAAATCTTCAAACCAGTATGTGCCGACGATTCAAATCTTGAATCGTGACAGAACGAGACTGATCGGCCACTCCTGTAAACAGCTGCCAAACCACGCACAGTGCACGAGAGGTCAGTCGGGTTCAGCTGCGTCGTTCGGTGTGTGGAAGCCTTTATGTTTTGTCCTTCTTCTTCTGTGGTCGTAATAGTGCAGTGAAAAGTATTGGCCCCCTTCTCAAATTCTTATATTTTTGCATAGTTTCCCCACTTTAAGGTCATCAAACAAATGTAAATATCAAACAAATATACAGTAACCGAAGTAAACTTACAATGCTGTTTTTAAATGATTTCATTTATTAAGGAAAGAAAACTATTCAAAGTTACCTGGCCCTATGATAACCCCCAAAACCTAATAACTGGTTAGGCCATCCTCAGCAGTAACAACTGAAATCAAGCATTTTCTATAACTGGCAATGAGTCTTTCACATCTCTCTGGAGATATTTTGTCCCACTCTTCCTTGCAGAAGTTGCAGAGAATTGCAGAAGTTGTCCTGAGTTCCTTTGTGGCCCATTGAATGACTCATTGCTGTTCTCTTTGGGTAATCTTTGTAGGCTGGCCACTCCTGGGAAGGTTCACCACTGTTCCATGTTTTCCCCACATGATGATAATGGTTCTCCCTCTGGTTCTTTGGAATCCTAATTCTTTAGAAATGGCTTTTGTAACCCTTTCTAGACTGATAGATGTCAATTACTTTATTTCTCGACTGGTCTGGAATTTTGTTGGATCGTGTCATTTTGTTACAGCTTTTTTAGATCTTTTGTCCAACTTGATTTTGTCGGGACAGATTCTGTTGAAGTGATTTCTTAATTGACCGGGTCTAGAGGTAATCAGGCTTGGGTGTGATCAATGAAAATTAACCGAAATATGTCATTAGCCAAAATTAATTCATGATTAGTCACTGATGGTGTAGTGATACCTTCGCCTGACTTTGCGGGGAGCATGGGTTCAGTTCCCACTCATGATGGTGTAAATCTGAGTGCAAATGGTTGTCCATGTCTATATGTGTCCTGCACCTGACTGGCAACCAGTTCAGGGTGTAATCCGCCTTTTGCCCGAAGTCAGCTGGGATAGGCTACAGCGCCCCACAACCCTGAACAAGATGAGCGGTATTGAGAATGGATGGATAATTCATGATTTAACAAGGGGGGTAATTACTTTTTCGGAGGACCAGGTAACTTTTAATGTTTTTTTTAATTAAAAAAAAGAAGGAACTTGGAGGGACAGATGGTGGTAGACTTTGCAAAAAGGATGCAAATGGCTTTAGTGAACACTTTTTTTCCCCAGAAGAAGCAGGAACATAGGGTGACCTACAAGAGTGGAGGTAGAAGCATGCAGGTGGATTACATCTTGTGCAGATGATGTAATCTGAAGGAGGTTACCGACTGTAAGGTAGTGGTAGGGGTGAGTGTGGCTAGAGAGCATAGGATGGGGGTGTGTAAGATGACTCTGGTGGTGGGCAGGAAGATTAGGAAGACAAAGACAGAGCAGAGAACCATGTGGTGGAAGCTGAGACAGGATGAGTGTTGTGCAGCTTTTCGGGAAGAGGTGAGACAGGAGGAGGAAGACTGGACCACTGCAGCCAAGGTGATCAGAGAGGCAGCCAGGAGAGTACTTGATGTATCTTCTGGCAGGAAAGCAGAGGAGACTTGGTGGTGGAACCTCACAGTACAGGAAATCATACAAGGAAAAAGGTTAGCAAAGAAGAAGTGGGACACTGAGAGGACCGGGGAGAGGCGAAAGGAATACATTGAGATACGACATAGGGCAAAGGTAGAGGTGGCAAGGGCCAAATAACAGGCATATGATGACATGTATGCCAGGTTTGACACTAAAGAAGGAGAAAAGTATCTATATAGGTTGGCCAGACAGAGGGATAGAGATGGGAAGGATGTGCAGCAGTTAGGGTGATTAACCATAAGAGAGAAGGTCAGAAGGAGCTACATTGTGTCTTTGTAAATCTAGAGAAAGCCTATGACAAAGTACCCACAGAGGAACTGTGGTACTGCATGCGGAAGTCTGGAGTGGCAGAGAAGTATGTTAGAATAATACAGGATATGTACGAGGGCAGCAGAACAGTGGTGAGGTGTGCTGTAGGTGTGACAGACAAATTTAACGTGGGACTGCATAAGGGATCAGCCCTGAGCCCCTTCCTGTTTGCAGTGGTAATGGATAGGCTGACAGATGAGGTTAGACTGGAATCCCCGTGGACCATGATGTTTGCAGATGACATTGTGATCTGCAGTGAAAGCAGGGAGCAGATGGAGGAACAGTTAGAAAGATGGAGGCATGCACTGGAAAGCAGACAAATGAAGATTAGCCGAAGTAAGACAGAATATATGTGCATGAATGAGAGGGGGGTGGGGGAAGAGTAAGGCTACAGGGAGAAGAGATAAAAATGGTGGAGGACTTTAAATACTTGGTCAACTGTCCAGAGCAATGGTGAGTGTGGTCAGGATGTGAAGAAACGGGTCCAAGCAGGTTGGAACGGGTGGAGGAAGGTGTCAGGTGTGTTATGTGACAGAAGAGTCTCTGCTAGGATGAAGGGCAAAGTTTATAAAACAGTGTTTAGGCCAGCCATGATGTACGGATTAGAGACAGCGGCACTGAAGGGACAACAGGAAGCAGAGCTGGAGATGGCGGAAATTAAGATGTTGAGGTTCGCTCTCGGAGTGACCAGGTTGGATAAAATTAGAAATGAGCTCATCAGAGGGACAGCCAAAGTTCGATATTTTGGAGACAAAGTTAGAGCAGACTTCGATGGTTTGGACACGTCCAGAGGAGAAATAGTGAGTATATTGGTAGAAGGATGATGAGGATGGAGCTACCAGGCAAGCGAACTCGAGGAAGACCAAAGAGAAGGTTGATGGATGTCGTGAGGGCAGTTGGTGTTCGAGAGGAGAATGCAGGAGGATAGACTTACATGGAAAAGGATGATGCGCTGAGGCGACCCCTAAAGGGACAAGCCGAAAGGAAAAGAAGAAGAACTGATGATTTTATTTATTAAGGAAGCAAAACTATTGAAGCTACCTGGCTGTGTGTGTAAAAAAATAAAAATAAAAATTGCCCCTAAACCTAATAACTGGTTGGACCATCCTCAGCAGCAACAACTGAAATCAAGCGTTTTCTATAACTGGCAATGAGTCGTTCACATCTCTGTGGAGATATTTTACCCCACTCTTCCTTGCAGAATGGTTTTAATTTGGCAACAATGGGGGGTTTTCAAGCATGAACAGTCTTTTTAAGGTCATGCCACAGCATTTCACTCAAATTCAAGTCCGAACATTGACGAGGACACTCCAAAACCTTCATTTTGTTTTTTCTTAAGTCATTCAGCATTTGACTTGTTGGTGTTTTGGATCATTGTCCTACTGCAGAACCCAAGTGTGCTTCATCTTGTGGTCACAAACTGATGGCCGAACATTCTCCTTCAGGATTTTCTGCTAAAGAGCATAATTCATGGTTCCATCAATCACAGTAAGTCATCCAGGTCCTGAAGGAGAAAAGTAACCCATAACCATCACACTACCAGCACCATGTTTGAATGGTGTTATAATGTTGTTTTTCGGAAATTCTTTGTTATATCTATTTATTTATGAAGTAACGAGACACCCACCTTCCAAAAAGTTCAGCTTTTGTCTTGTCAGTCCATAAATATTCTCCCAAGTGTCTTGGGAATCAAGCATATTTTTTTTTTTTTTGCAAAAGTAAGTTCTTTTCTTTTCTTTTTTTTTTTCTTTTGTTCTTTTTGGTCAACAGTGGTTTTCACCTTGGAACTCTGCCATGGATGCCATTTTTGCCCAATCGCTTCCTTATTGTTGAGTCATGAACACTGACCTTAACTGCGGCAAGGAGGCCAGCCGTTCTTTAGATGTTTTCCTGGGTTCGTTTGGGACCTCCTGGGTGAGTCATTGCAATGCTCTTGGAGTAATTTTTATCGGCTGGCCACAACAGGTTCACCACTGTTCCATGTTTTTTTCATTTGAGGATGATGTCTCTCACAGTGTTCCTAAAGCTTTAAAATGGCTTTCTAACCCGTTTCAGACTGATAGATGTCAATTACTTCATTTTTCATCTGTTCTTGAATTTCTTTGGACTGTGACATTTTGCTGCAACCGTTTGAGATCTTGGTAGACTTCATTTTGTCGGACAGTTTATTTTTTTAATTTTTTTAAGTGATTTCTTGATTGAGCAGGTCGGGAGGTAATCAGGTTTGGGTGTGGTCAGTGTAAATGAACAAAGCTTTCCCAAAAATGTGATTAGCCACACTTAATTCATGATTCAACAAGGGGGACAATTTTTCACATGGGCCCAGGTAGCTTTGAATAATTTTTTTCTTAATAAATAAAAAACTGCATTTTATGTTTACTTGGGTTATCTTTGTCTATTTCAATTTGTTTGAGGATCTTAAACATTAAAGTGGTGAAACTATGCAAAATAAATACAATTTTGAGAAGCAGACAAATATTTTTTTCACAGCACTGTGCTTTGAAGAATAGTAGTAGCTCAACAGAACACTTTCATCTGTGTCGTCTGAGGTACAAGTAAATATTTATGTGAATGATAACCAGGAAGCAGCTCCAATGAGAACATTTCTCCTGCAGCACTATGGCGGTTACCTGACGCTTATGCTGCTAAAGTCGACCGAGGGGATGATCCGTTGCGCTGCAGCTCAGGCTCCTGTTGTGGACTGGACCATGTATGGTGAGTCTGGTTGAGTCAAATCCTTCACATACAGGATCATTGTACAGTAGATCAGACTGCTTCTCGTGTTGATGCTCTTTCATCTATAAAGAATCTAATACACGAACAACCTGCTTCTCTCCTTCTTTATTGCTTCCAGCTTCAGCATTCTCAGAGCGATACTTTGGCTTGCCTTCAACTGAGGAGAACAGATATCAAGTGAGCTGCTTCTAGCAACCAATTTCCATTGTAGTTCTTCATAAAGGGTTTTGAGGTCAGGGTTCTTCCACACCTAACTAATCCAAGCACGCCTTTTTGGACTTTGCCTTTTACACTGTGTCACAGAAAATGGCCTTCCCCCACCTTAGAATTTATCTGACATGCAGACACAATGTTCTGTGCACATTCTAAGTAGTTGTTGTCAGGTAAAAGAGGAAAATGTGACACATTTGTCCTTTTGAAGAGCGGGAATGCAAGTGGAGTAGACCTAAATACACAATGGCCCACCAAGTGAATTTCGCAGACAGTTTTGTTGGAACTGGGTTGCGTTGAAATAAGCCAGAATGCTCTGATTCTGTGATGGCTGGAGGGTGGGAGGTAGCTCTTCAAGTGACAGCCCACGACTGGTATAAGGTGAATGGGCATTAGTCAGTGGGAGTTCAACCCTGTCTAACCATATGATAGGAAAAATGGGATCTTGAAACAGCAGTCAATGCTCTGATGGAATACCAGCTGTGCAATTTGAGAGTTTGTTTCCCCCCTTCTGAGCAATGAATCCATAAAAAAACGGCTGCTAGTCTGGTCGCGAAACGAGAGCGATTCACCAGCTTGGTGGGCGTGTCACATTGCACTTTTATTTTAAGTCAGGTGGCTGTATGTTGCTTTCAGATTTTTTTATGTTTGAGTTCTATTTACATTTTTGGTGCATTTCCTTTGCACAAGCATCAGGAGGCACCATGTCTTTATAGCACCAGTGCATGAAATTTTAAAAATTGTGTTTTAATTGATTCAGCAAAAGTTGGAATAAAGCTTAATATTGTGCTTTTAATTAATAAAGTTTGTTTTTCATCTGTGCAGATGTCCAAAGTTATTCCAGACATGAGAGGTCTGCAGGGAGGAACTCTGTTTCTTGCCCATGGGACGGCCGATGGTATACACACACATTTCTATTCACTTTGCAAATAGTGTTGCAACATGCAGGCCGTTATGTCTGCTGAGCTTTGAGCTGTCGTCCAGCGGTGGATGTAAACAGTTGTGCTCTTCTCCTCAGCAAATGTTCACTTTCAGCACTCTGCGGAGCTCATCAAGCACTTGATCAGGATTGGAGCCAACTATACCATGCAGGTACCACAGGTGTCAGAAAAGACAGTATGACTAAAGAGTTCCAGGCAGTTATTTACTTGTGAATTTCTGGGACAGATCTACCCTGATGAGGGCCACTTCCTGTCAAGACAAAGTCAGATTCAGCTGAGGCACTCTTTGATTGGTTATTTTAGAGGTTGTCTGTTGGACGCATCGTCGTTACTGGACCGGCAAGCAGAGGACGAGTGAGGAGGAACTCCACAGAAGAATAGTGTGTGTGTCTGTTTTATACACTTAGCACAGTATTTGATCAACAAATAACAGGATTTGGAACAGGGGTGTCCAAACATTTTCCTCCGAGGGTCAGAAAAATTTAAGGATGCAAGGGCCACTTTGACATTCTTCAACTTTCATTCATTTCAGTCATTAAACACGCTAAAGCTAATCCATCAAGCAATTATATATTTTTTATATTTTTTTGAAAAAATTGCTACATCACAGTTTTCCGGTAATGGTGATGAGGCATAAAGTATCGGACTTTTCAGAATTTTGGGGTGTCCTGTGACGCTGAATTCCACAAGAACAGAACTGCCCCTGGACTGAGCAGCAACTTAACATTTCCACAATAAGAGCCAAAATAAGCGCAGGCTGTACTAAGCTGATCATTTATATAGTAGTTAGTTGAGGATCATTGATGTGATATGTTCACAAATCGGACTGTGACACAAAGCAGAAATTGGAGCGAACATGTATTGCCTCAAATGAAATTATAGTGGTGCCTTGACATTACAATATGTTCTATGACCATGCTCATAACTCAAAACACCGGTATCTCAAAACATCTTTCCCCGTTGTAATAAAAGGAAATGCCATTAATTTGTTCCAGCCTACCAAAGAACCCCACCCAACATGTTTTCCAATACAGAAAACAGTACTCTACAATATTATACTTTATATAAACAAATCATAAAAAGATGATTTAAATAGAATGTGAAGAATTAAACTGTCTGTGCATCATGATTAATTCACTTTCATTGTATGACGCCTGGTGTGTGCGCCTTGGTCAACTGATAGTTTAATACAGACATACAAACATGGAGACAGAGGAGATGGTTACCACTCCTCAGTATGCTGCATCAATATTAGTAATTATTCGATTATTGTCTGTGTTCATATGTTGCTCCACCGTTTGTGTTCAAATTTCCTTGCTCGATACTGATGCTATCCGTCTGTTGTTTTGCATTTTGTAGTAGCATTAAGCTAAGTGGACTTCCTAAACCAAAACTATGTGGTTGTTTTAAATACGCGTGTAATGTTGTAATGGTTTATGTTTAGTTTGATAGTAAAAAAAAAAAAAACTGGGAGTGGCATTTAATAACTTGAAGACTCTTTGTTCGAAGAAGAATTGTTCACTATCTGTCAAACTGCTGCTGGTTGTTAGGTGAGTTGAGTTGATTTTACTGCCACCATAAAGCGCTCCTACTAGACTTTTGTGCGCAAGTCAAAGCAAAAGGCTTGTATCTCGAAAACCTTGGGTCACTCGTATTGGAAGGCACCACTATAACTTATATGAAGAGGAATGGTATTGCTGTTTTAGTTGAAAATAGTTTATTTGTATCTTTACAATAAAATCAATTTATTGTTAGTAATGGTAGTCATAAGTGTCGAGGGCATCGCATCCATGGAGAATGTGGGTGTCGCTACCTTACACTTCTACATTTTTCATGCTGCCCACCCACACCTTCTTTTTTGTAATAAATAATATTTCGCCCCGTGACGAAAATTATTGGTAGTACTGGTGTATGCCGCCAGCCACAAAAAAAATGGACAGCAGGCCAGAAATGGCCCTTGGGCTGTAGTTTGGACACCCCTGATTTAGAACCAAAATGAAGATATAGTGACCCTCTTCTGGGATTGATATCACCAGATTCTGTTTTTAGCACCTCAAAAGTAATGTTTAAAAATATAGCATAATGCTTTGTGCGTAGTGTGAGACCAAAAAATGGTTGGTGATCTTGCGACGTGAAGCCACCAACTCTGTGTTGCACTTCAGTCTTTGTCGACTGTGTGCTTGAAAGCGGTCGGTTCAGTCTTCAGACTGTGAATTTAGTTATTTTAAAGAGACTTAATCATCACTCATTGTTAGGCCTTACATTTTTGTGAACATGGAGCTATTTAACTTAAGAGTTACTGTACCGTCCTGCCAGGCTTCCCCGAGTGAGCCGCGTAGAAGTCGTCCAAAAGGGTGTGATCGAGTTTTAGCTTCCGGGAAATCAAAAACTGCTCCTCCGGCCCGTACCCTTCCCAGTCGACCAGGTACTGGAACCCCCTCCCCCTAGGCCGCATGTCGAGGATACGTGACACCGTGAAGGCCGGATGGTCGTCAATAATCCGGGGGGTCAGAGGTTATTCAGATGGAGGGTGCAGGTGGAGAGAGGCTTCAGCAAAGAGATGTGGGATGAATCTTCAAGGACTGTGGAAGCTTCAACTCGATGGAAGTGGGACTGATGATTTTAGTAATTGGCAATGGGCCAATGAAACGGGGAGCGAGCTTACAGGACTCTGTTTGAAGTGGGAGGTTGTGTAAAGACAGCCAGACAGATTGACCCACCTTGTATTCGGGCGCCTGGGAGCGATGACGGTCCGCGAGCTGCTTGTTGCGTGCCGCTGACCGAGTCAACGCTGCCTGGAAGTCCTTCCAAACCGCCTGGCCTCGCTGGAGGTGATCCCGTACGGTTGGAATGGCCACCGCCTGCTCCTGTACTTGGAATAGTGGGGGTTGGAAACCGTAGCAAGCCATGAATGGTGACATACCGGTAGAAGAGCTGGTGAGGGAGTTGTGAATGTATTCGATCCATGGGAGGAAGGAGCTCCATGAGGAGGGGTTGCGTGCGGCCACACAGCCGAGAGATGATTCCATGGATTGGTTAGCCCGCTCCGTCTGGCCGTTGGTCTGTGGATTATACCCAAAGGATAAGATGGCTGCTGTGCCCACCGCTTTGCAGAATTCCTGCCAGACCTAAGAAGAAAACTGGGGACCTCGATCGGAGATAATATTGTTGGGTATCCCGTGGAACTTAAATACATGGCTGGATATGGACGCTGTGTTCTTCGGGGGAGCGGGAGAAAATTAGGATATCGTCGAGGTATACGAATATGAAGCTTTACAGTTCTATTGGTCATTTCCAAAAGATGCAGACAGGTAACAGTAATTTAGCATAGTTTAAATTAGGAATCCCAACCCGTCTCACTAAGCAAGAGAATCCAAATAGATGCCAATAAACTAAATCAAAATAGACATAATAATGAAACAAGAACAGAAAGCTGATGATCTAGAAATATGAAGTTCATTTGTGTTGTGGAAATGATATTTTATGTTAATAATACAGAACAGTATATAATTTAGCGCATGAAAAGTAAAAATGCCTGTACTGGTATTACCCTGGTAAATAAATTATCATAAAAATGTTTTCTGTTGAATGCACCACTTGGAAACTCACACCCTGTTTATTGTACTGTAGTGGGAGAAAAAAAATAGATAATGTTGACTCATCCACACAGATCAAACGGTGTTATTGTGCAGGGGGTTGCCATGCCAACCACTTTGGTATAATTTCTCAAGATATATTCACACTTTTACATTTTCCAATTCAAGACAGAGTAATTCATCCCAGGAACTAACATTTACCTTTTGTGTGTCGTCCTTCATGACCTTTAGAAATGGCCCATCTTTAGCACCTCGAACCAATAACGGAGCCAACATAAGGTCGCCTCTAGTGAACAAGCACAGAAAAAAATACAGCACCATGCAACCTCATAATGTAGCATACTTAGAGGTGGATAGAGTAGCCAAATATTGTACTCAAGTAAGAGTACCGTTACTTTAGAACAGACATGCCCAAAGTCCGGCCCCCGGGCCAAATCCGGCCGTGTTCATATTTCCACTGGCCCGAAGCCTCTGTTATAAAACCAATAATATGTGGCCCGACAGTACAAAATACACGCGCAATTTTATATTTCACCACAGGATGGCAGTAAACTTGTGGCTGAACTCTCGCGGGGCCGTTTTGCGCATGATCTGTTTTTTGCCCATTTCTAAAATGGCAACTGGAAGTAAGAAAAGGAAAGTTGATAGCGAGAGCCGACGTTTCCAGGACAAATGGAAGTCTGACTATTTTTTCACTGAGTTTATAAACAACTGCGTCTACCTAATTTGCCAAGAGACTGTGGCTGTGTTCAAGGAGTTCAATATAAAGAGGCACGACCAGACGGAACATGCTAACTGGGAACGAACGCAGTGAAAAATTGAAGCAACTGGAAGCTGGTTTAACGACACAGCAAAACTTTTTCACAAGAGCCAGTGAGTCGAATGAAAATACAACAAAGGCAAGCTATGAGGTGGCAACGCTGATTGCCAAGCACTGCAAACCTTTTACTGAGGGTGAATTTATTAAAGACTGTGTGATGAAAATGGTGGAGAACATTTGTCCTGAGAAAAAGCAACAGTTCGCCAATGTTTGCCTGGCTCGTAGCACTGTGTCACGAAGAGGCGAAGAAGAAGTTTCTTCTGATATTAAGAGACAGTTGGACGCAAAAGGAGTGGAGATTGCATTTTTTTTGTGAGTCTGTGACGAAAGCACGGATGCATCCGACAGCGCTTAGTTCCTGATTTTTTTTGAGAGGAGTGGACAGTGAAATGAACGTGCGTGAAGAGCTACTTGACCTGCAGAGCCTTAAGGACCAAACAAGAGGGAAAGATTTATTTGCTTTTGTTTGTTCCGCCGTACATGACATAAAATTAAAGTGGAATAAAATCACGGGGACTATTACGGATGGCGCACCTCCCATGGTTTGCGAGCACAGTGGATTATCAACCCTAGTGTGTCACAAAGTAAGCGCAGAAGGAGGTAAAGCTATAAAACTCCATTGTATTATTCACCAAAAAGTTCTATGTGCCAAACCGTTTCCGTGGATCTCAGTGACGTTCCAGCCCACCTGCAGCTGGAGCTCATTGAGCTGCAGTGTGACACGGAGTGTCGCAGCCGGTACCAACAACTCCCTCGTCAACTTTTACCAGCAGCTGGATAAAGACAGGTTCCAAGAGATTCGTACATTTGCTAAGAAAATGTTGAGCTTGTTTGGCTCGACATACTTGTGAGAAGACATTCTCAGTCATGAACATGAATAAGAACCGCGTGAGGACAAGACTAAGTGACTCCCACCTGCGTGACATCTTGCGCATTAAAACCACCGCTTTTGAGCCAGACCTGCCCCATTTACTGCAGTCGAGATCTCAGTCGCACCCTTCACATTAATGCAAACATGTTGTTTGTTGATTCTGATGAATAAAGTTTGAGTTTGAGTCAAATTTCATAAAAATACTTTATTTTGCATTTCATTAATTTTTATTTTAACCTTCATTTATCCAGGTCAGGCAGTTATAAGATCTACCTAGCAGCAGACAGTATAGTAAAACTGTAAAATAAAAATACAAAAAAGCATTCCCCTCGTCGGTAGCATGTAAAATTAATGCTGGCCCGCATGACAATTTTTTTACGGCAATGTGGCCCCTGAGCCAAAAGGTTTGGGCACCCCTGCTTTGGAATAATATGATTGGACTTGACATACATTTCTATATAAGACCTTACAGCTCTCAGGGTATGTCAGAGCAAATGAGAATCACGAGGTCAAAGGAACTGCCTGAAGAGCTCAGAAACAGAATTGTGGCAAGGCACAGATCTGGCCAAGGTTATAAAAAAACATTCTGCTGCACTTAAGGTTCCTAAGAGCACAGTGGCCTCCAAAATCCTTAAATGGAAGACGTTTGGGATAACCAGAACCCTTCATAGAGCTGGCTGTCCGGCCAAACTGAGCAACCGGGCGAGAAGAGCCTTGATGAAAGAGGTAAAGAAGAACCCAAAGATCACTGTGGCTGAGCTCCAGAAATGCAGTCGGGAGATGGGCGAAAGTTCTAGAAAGTCAACCATCACTGCAGCCCTCCACCAGTCGGGGCTTCATGGCAGAGTGGCCCGACGGAAGCCTCTCCTCAGTGGAAGACACATGAAAGCCCGCACTGAGTTTGCTAAAATAAATAAATAAATAAATAACACCTGAAGGACTCCAAGATTGTGAGAAATAAGATTCTCTGGTCTGATGAGACCAAGATAGAACTTTTTTGGCTTAATTCTAAGCGGTTTGTGTGGAGAAAACCAGGCACTACTCATCACCTGTCCATTACAGTCCCAACAGGAAGCATGGTGGTGGCACCATCATGCTGTGTTCTTTTTTTTTTTTTCTGCTGAAGTGGCATGACGACTGGTTGGAATCAAAGGAAAGATTAATGTGGCCAAGTACAGGGATATCCTGGAAGAAAACCTTCTCCAGAGTGCTGAGGACCTCAGGCTGGGCCGAAGGTTCACCTTCCAACAAGACAATGACCCTAAGCACACAGCTAAAATAACGAAGGAGTGGCTGAGAACAACTCCGTGACTGCCCTGACTTAAACCAAATTGAGCATCTCTGGAGAGACCTGAAAATGGCTGTCCACCAACGCTCACCATCCAACCTGACAGAACTGGAGAGGATCTGGAAGGAGGAATTGCAGAGGATCCCCAAATCCAGGTGTGAAAATCTTAACTTAATTCATGTAAAGCACTTTGGGTTGTTTTGCATGGATGAAAAGTGCTACATAAAGTTTGATTGATTGATATGGGGGTAGCGGTCACAATGCAGTAAATGCAGCCATATGAAGTTTGTTTATTTAGGGTTACTCATTATTCACCTGAGTGGTAATTTATTTTATTGCCCAACCCATTTGAAACGTTTTTTTTTTTTTTTTGAATATAAATTGCTGGTGTTGAGTGTAAGCCTCTCCTCTCACAAGCCATCACTTTTCAGGAAACAAACAAAAAAAGAAAATGGCATGTTAGTTGAGCTATTAACATTTCATGGTCAAAGAGAGCAAGCCATTTTCAACACTTAAGATTGGTCAATAATTTGTAAAAATAAGAGACCCACATGGAGACTGGATAAAAGTATAGATTTGTGAAAATAATTAGACCAAATTTGAACATAGGTTTTGACCTGACACCAGCAATATACTTTTAATCTGTATGTATTTTATGAAGTGCTATCTATATCCACTGTATCTAGCTAACAAGATAATCTATTAAGTTTTCTATTTTATCTATATACCTTTTCACAATAATACAATAAGTACACTCTAATAGACTGGGTCAGAAAGCAACACAAGCAAGTGTAAATAGTTTTATTTGAAAAGAAGGTACAAACACATTCTTTTAAAGGAGAGTCATGCTCAAGAAAATCAAACATGATGGGATTGAGCTCTTACATACTTCAGACCAGCATTAATGTTGTGTTTATTAGTTAACAATATACCAGCCATTAAAACGCATGATATTAGAAATGAAGCTGCTCAGTCCACAAGATGTTCGCCTTCCTTTTCTAATACTCCTCCCCGTCTTCGTCTTCTTCCAATGAGTCGACACCCACCTCCTCGTAGTCCTTCTCCAGGGCAGCCATGTCCTCTCTAGCCTCGGAGAACTCACCCTCCTCCATCCCCTCGCCGACGTACCAGTGCACAAAGGCCCTCTTGGCGTACATCAGGTCAAACTTGTGGTCCAGTCGGGCCCAGGCCTCTGCGATGGCGGTGGTGTTGCTCAGCATGCATACAGCCCTCTGGACCTTGGCCAGGTCTCCTCCGGGAACCACAGTGGGAGGCTGGTAGTTGATGCCCACCTTGAAGCCGGTGGGACACCAATCCACAAACTGGATTGAACGCTTGGTTTTGATGTTGCTAATAGCCACGTTCACATCTTTGGGTACGACGTCGCCACGGTACAGCAGACAGCACGCCATGTACTTGCCGTGGCGAGGGTCGCATTTCACCATCTGATTGGCTGGCTCGAAACAAGAGTTGGTTATCTCTGCCACAGTCAGCTGCTCGTGGTACGCCTTCTCTGCCGAGATGACGGGGGCGTAGGTTGCCAGAGGGAAGTGGATGCGAGGGTAGGGCACCAGGTTGGTCTGAAACTCAGTCAGGTCTACATTCAGGGCTCCGTCAAAGCGCAGCGAAGCGGTGATGGAGGAGACGATCTGACTGATGAGTCGATTCAGGTTGGTGTACGACGGACGGTCTATGTCCAGGTTCCTGCGGCAGATATCGTAGATGGCCTCGTTGTCTACCATGAAGGCGCAGTCTGAGTGCTCTAGGGTGGTGTGTGTGGTGAGAATGGAGTTATATGGCTCCACCACAGCAGTTGACACCTGAGGAGCCGGATAGATGGCAAACTCAAGCTTGGACTTCTTGCCAAAGTCCACTGAGAGACGCTCCATCAGCAGAGAGGTAAACCCAGAACCGGTTCCTCCTCCAAAGGAGTGGAACACCAGAAAACCTTGGAGGCCAGTGCACTGGTCAGACTGAAAGAGAAAGATAGATACATTTCCATTAGTTATTTATTATTCTCTGTAGAGGGGACATCTTGTGGAAAATCAACTTTAATTGATTGTATGAAAATATTTGGGTCTCTGGAGTGCCTGTCCACTCATCAAGTGTGAAATTGCATCACCAAGTTAATCAATTGTTTGCTTTTGATTCCTGAGAATGTCACCTTAGGAGACACTTTATGGTAAATTGTGACGAAAAAAAAAAAGTAAATCCACCATGGCCATTGTCCACCAGAGAAAATGTACAGTACATCACTGAAAATGTATTGTTTTGTTCTGTTACCAATATCAGGTGCGGCTATACTGTACTAATAATATCTTTAAAGAACTAGTAGGCCCTCATCAAGACCTCTTATATGAGCTACCGTATGACTCAATGGGGTTTGTTGAAAATGTATTCTTAATCTTGTTACTGGTGTACTTTGATGTGAGACTTCTTCATGGCTGAAGGTTAATACTAAATCACCTGAGCGACTGTTCACCAAGTTTGGAGAAAATGGGATAGAAATTTCAGAACATTTGCAATTTTTGTGCGTTTGACTAAAGTGAAATTACCTTTAAAATGGTAACTGACAAAGTACATTTGGAAATGCTTTGCTTCATCTCACCAGCTTGCGGATCCTGCTCAGTACAGCGTCAATGTGCTCCTTTCCAACTGTGTAGTGACCACGGGCGTAGTTGTTGGCAGCATCCTCCTTCCCGGAGATGAGCTGTTCAGGGTGGAAGAGCTGGCGATATGTACCAGTGCGTACCTCATCTGCAAGAGGATAATTGCAATAACCACGATTTATAGTCCACAGTCTTGTACAGTAATGTAACAATGTACAAATGCTTTGTTACTGCTCTTGAGTAGAATTTTCACACACCTGTACTTTACAGTACTTTTTATTTCTGGCATATTTTGCTTTTACCCAACTACATTTCCTGAATGTATACTTTTATTCTGATACATTTCCCCTCACCATCTTTGTTACTATATAATAAAATCAGAAGAAATTGCTTATTGAGGTAATGCCTTAACCGCCCAGCACTTAGCGGAAGAATAGTCCGACCTATCCAGACTGAGGTACACGATACAAATTGATGGATTTTAGGATGGAAGCCCCTCCTGCTGACTCTGCTGCTCACATAACATCTGCAGCAGCAGAAGACTGCAGTGGTCAACAAGGATAATGTTTTACAGGAATTATATTCATACATTGGAGGGGAAGACTCCTCCTACTGGATGAAGTACCTTTTATACTGTACCTACTCTACCTAAAGTGACAGGAATATTGACATTCAAAAACTCTCCACCAACCTGGTTGGTTAATTTAATTTACAGTATGTTAATCCGGTGAAGTCAAATGGTCAGTATTGTTTTAGGACCACATTCACCCGTGTGTGTAAGCTGCACTATACCTTTTTTTTTTTTTTTTTTTTTAATAAATATTACTCAAGTACCGCTTTCATGTACTTTATACAAGACTGATAGTCCAACTCACCAATGACGGTGGGCTCCAGATCGACAAAGATGGCTCGGGGCACATACTTGCCGGTGCCAGTCTCACTGAAAAAAGTGGTGAAGGAATCGTCAGATGCTCTTGCGGGCCTGGTGTTAGGCATGCAGCCGTCTGGCTGGATGCCGTGCTCTAAGCAGTAAAGTTCCCAGCAGGTGTTGCCCATCTGGACGCCAGCCTGACCAACATGTATGGAGATACACTCGCGCTGCATGGGATGAAGCAAAGAGAACTTTTAAGACAGGCCCATGTTTTATTTTGTTCCAAACCATACAGAACAACTCAATGGGTATCCTGGCTTGCAGGAAGTAGGGGGGGCCTGATGTGTTAAAAAAAAAAAAAAAAAAAAAAAAAGAAAAGAAAAAAAAGCAAGCAATGGCGATTAGCACAAACGGCTATTGGGGCCTAGGCTTCCACACCCTGCTCAAGAATTTTGAGGTTCCTTTTGAAAGATAGGGCAAGGGATGAAGTGGGAGGTGCAGGCACGCTGTGATTAAACAAGTCAAGTCACATCATTTGGGAGCAGTTTGGCCTGAAGCAGTCAGCTATTGCAGTTCAGAATTTTTGATTAAATGAATCCTAAGAACAGGTCTGTGCTCATCTCATCAAAAAAAATTGTAGTATTTCCACTGCAACAGTGCAATGTAAGCCCCTCTCTCTCTCTCAACAATAGTTGCTTTTAACACCAACAAATTGTGAATGTTTTGCCTTTTGTCTTCATTCCCTTCAGAGAGGGCGGGGACGTGACTCACAGAAATGTTTGTGCCATGAAATTCCTCTCACTCTCTCTCTCTCTCTCTCTCTCTCTCCCCTCCCCCTCCCTCCGCCTCTGCCTAAAACATGTCCACAATGCATCTCATTGTGTTTTTCCACTGAAGCCACGAGGGGAGCAACAGAGTCACTGGTGTGCATCCAAAACTTCCAAAGTGCCACAGAATCACTTGCAGGAGGTTTTGTTTTGGATTTCCTAGCCTTGACCTTTGACCCTTTCTTGCCCTCCCATCTGCGGCTTGCTAAGTATGGAGGAAGCAGCCAGCTCAGCTATTTTGAGGGATTCATGGTGCAGCTGCTCCCCATAAGGATGCCATTCTCATCAACAACATCCACCACTCACTTATGTGTCTCTAAAATGACCAAGTACGAATGTAAAATGAAATTTAAAGTGTCAACTTGTCTGTGTAAAATGGTGCCTAAAAAGGTTGCATAAAGAACCCAACAGACACAAAACCATACATCGGTTGTGGAATCAAGTCAACGCAACTTGAATAAGACCTTAAAATAGTATGGTGCAGTAGCAGCATTAGTCAGTTCATAGCTTTGTTCAGTGTGTTTTCAATTCAGTAAAAACTAAAATTAAACTTGTATGTAGTCAGAATAGTGCCTAACGTTTCTTCGTTTGCACATCCGCATGTGGTTACAACACACTGCCTGACGTTACACTTCCAACCCATGAGGGTGGCTGTCAGCTTCTTATATCTCATCCTGGCTGGAAAAAAAATGTTTGAAGTCGTAGTCACATGGACGAGCGATGCAAGACAAAATCCACAGTAATCGCTCTTCACGCCACACACCATTTCCCGACATGTGTCTTGAAAGGCCCAGCAGGAAGTCACCAGATAAAAGTTGCACCAATCATCAGCCTTTGTCAACAAGCTATAAATGTTACAACACACTCTGATCCCGCCTGAAGTGAAGGTCAGTGCCCTGCTCAACTAATACTGAACAATGAATTTAAGACTCTTTTGGGCTTAAATCAATGCTGATCCACCGCTTGATCACATTTACTTGCAAATTGATCTTAGTTGTTTTTGAAGAAATTTATGTGAAAACAGTAAGCCTCTAGAAATCTATCAGGCTGGTGGCAAACAACACAAATAGAATTTGTGACAGCCTGTATAGAAGCCACATCAGCATTCCAAGGCAGAAAGGCAAGCACACTAGCACTCGTGCCAGGCCTCTAGCCCCCATATGGAAAGTGTTAACCTTCACTGAAGCCGCAGTCACATGCCTGAAGGCGCCTTTCCACTGCTGGGCTTCCTGTTCCTTACATACTTGTAGTCTGTGGGTGAGGTGATGTGGCGCTTTTGAGCCAGTAAGAAGAAAACAAACTTCGTAGAAGCATGACATTACAACATCAAACACTAACAATAGCAAAAATGACCACAAACTCACCATTCTGCCGTTTACAGTGTCCTTTTTTTGCAAGAGAATTTAAAACCAGACGGTCCTCACAGTGTACCTATAATGAGATCTCTGTGAGTGAAGTTCCGTCAGTGTGTCACACCACGCATGTACTTATAACTGACGCAGGGGGAGGAGGCAGAGGTGGAGCCAGCAGTTGCATTTCCACCCAGTTTGGCCTCCAGTGCCTCCACAGTGTGAGAACATTTCCTGGATTGCCTTTTCAGACAAAAAGTAACGTGCTGGTGACTTTACTCACAGCTACAGCACATTCAATAGGAAACCTTTGACTTGTATGACGCCTTACTTAAATCATACTCCCCATAAACCATAGAGAACAAGTAAGGCACTAATATTTTTTTTAAAAACTGACCATTTATTTTATATTTGTCTTGCTTACAAGATATACATACACTGTAATTTAATTCATTTATCCCAACTATCAACAGTGCACTTTTTATTAGGTATTTCATTTGTCATGTAATCCTATAGAGAAATGAACACAAAATCTAAATGCACCATTTTTAGTTTTGCTTCCCTTTTTCATGAGCCAAACTCAAAAATCAATTTCATCCATCTATTTCTCAAAAATGATGTTCAATAATCTGTCTAAATGTGTTAGTGAGCACTTCTTTGAGATAGTCTGTCCACCTCAGGTGTGGCATATCAAAATGGCGATGAGACCGCATGATTATTGCCTAAGATTGCCTACAATAAAAGGCCACTCAAAAATATGTGGATTCACTCCATTGTAAAACCTTTACAGTTAAATAAATAATTTGGATACTAATTTGATTTCACTCTAATTACAATTATTGCAAATAACAGTGTAGCAAATCAATGCTAATTTTTTTTTTTGCTCAAGGGAGGATAGAGAAAAGCCATTTTAGGGGGTGCTCAATATTTAGGAATCACTTTTACCACAGCTAAAGTTACATTGTGTCTCAGGACAGCTATATTTTACACAACAATTACATTTGTCTGTGTTTTGTGCAGGGATTATTTTACAGTTCATGTTTGGAGGGCAGAGGGGGTGGGGGCAGCAGAAAATGTCCTCCAAGTCTGGAAGGACCCACACATTGTGTAGCAAGCCTTTGAGACGTGTCCCCTCTAGTGCAATAATAGTTCACTCGTAAATTGCAAGTGACATTTATCATATCTCCAATTGTTTCCAACAGCTTTGTTTGCAGCTGTACTTGTAATATTGCTTACAGCCACCAGATAGCACCATCGTCATTTTTTGTTCCAATTTTCTCTCTCCGCTTTCCAATGGGCATAAAATAAAAAGATGAAATCTCATGCCTCAATTTTTCCCAGGCCCCTCAAGAGATTTCCCTGATATCCATCCATCCATCCATTTTCTGAGCCGCTTCTCCTCACAAGGGTCGCGGGCGTGCTGGAGTCTATCCCAGCTGTCATCGGGCAGGAGGCGGGGTACACCCTGAACTGGTTGCCAGCCAATCGCAGGGCACATACAAACAGACAACCATTCGCACTCACAGTCATGCCTACAGGCAATTTAGAGTCTCCAATTAATGCATGTTTTTGGGATGTGGGAGGAAACTGGAGTGCCCGGAGAAAACCCACGCAGGCACGGGGAGAACATGCAAACTCCACACAGGTGGGGCCGGGGATTGAACCCGGGTCCTCAGACCTGTGAGGCTGACGCTCTAACCAGTCGTCCACCGTGCCGCGATTTCCCTGATATGACAAAAAAAATCATTTTACATTAAAATAGCTCACTAATAATTAGATAGAGCTAGATAGAGACTGGCGCCATGGTGGGCGACTGGTTAGAGCGTCAGCCTCACAGGTCTGAGGACCCGGGTTCAATCCCCGGCCCCACCTGTGTGGAGTTTGCGTGTTCTCCCAGTGCCTGCATGGGGTTTCTCTGGGCACTCTGGTTTCCTCCCACATCCCCAAAACATGCGTGGTAGGTTAATTGATGACTCTAAATTGCCCATAGGTGTGAGTGCGAATGGTTGTTTGTTTCTATGTGCCCTGCGATTGGCTGGCAACCAGTTCGGGGTGTACCCCGCCTCCTGCCTGATGATAGCTGGGATAGTCTCCAGCACGCCCGTGACCCTTGTGAGGATAAGCGGCTCAGAAAATGGATGGATGGATGAATGGATGGATAGAGAGACTTTCATGCCTTGTCCATCAGAGTTGCAGAACTTGGCTGGTGACCTTTGAAGGTCTTATGCCATTTCTCAAGCTGTGAATGGAAACATCATCATAATCCTCAAACAAACTATTTTACTGCTAGACTTTATCCCCTGCATTCCTCTTCAAACACCCCAAGAAAATCTTGTGAAAAGAAGAGATGATTTTGTGATAATCGATGTGTTTGTTCATCCTCTTCTTTCAGATCTAGAGAATACTTTCCATTTGTCAAATATTTATTTTTCATCTTCTACTAAGACGTCAAGGAAACAAATCCCTCCCACACTGGAATGATTATCACCGGTTGGTTTATTAGCTTCAGGTGTAAGTGAAAGATTTGGGGAGCTTTAGTGTCACTCTGGACTCTTTTGTGTGTATGCAATGATAATCCGATCACTTGATTCAAGTGTTTGGACCCCTATTGGCAAACAATTTCACATGTAATTGAGAGACTCATTGAAGGATAATCCATCTAAAATTGAACTCTCCCAATTATTGTTCTGTTCTCTGAAGTGGCCACTTCATCGTAAACCACTAATCTCTTCAAAAGAAAATCCACTGATTATTATTGATAAACCAACATTGCTCTTTGTAGTAATCTCTGTTGGGGGCGAAGTGTAGAAGACAATGCAGCACACCTACTTTGTGGAATAAAAATGTGAATATTATTTATCTTAAAGAAACATTACTACTTTCATTTCTACTGCAGGGCCAACACAGTGCAGCTTTCATTACCATGCCTGCCAGAGGCAGAGCTTGGAGAGTCTGAGGAAAAAAAGCGAGTGCCCATAGCCAATAAAGCTACCAATTATATTTTCACTTATGGAGGCACTTCAGTAAGTCATTTTCCATCATATCCCCGCTTTAAAAGAGAAACTGTACGTCACATTGTTGTTTCCATGGCAGGTGCCATATATTGCCACAACGCTTCATGACAATTGGAATTCACAATCAACACCTTTGCACATTGTGCTTAGCAGGGGTACCGAGACAAATACAACTGCTAAACTGTGTTGACGCCAATGTCCAATTTACCAGACCAGACCTAAAAAAAAGTTAGGTAATGCGCTAACTTTTTCTCTTAGACTACTGTAACTCACTCCTCTTAATCTGAAATCATTCTCTCACTTCCAGCTGGGGCAGATTGCAGCAGCTACTGTATGGCTAATGACAGTCTAACAGGCGGCATCACATTACCTGCATTATAGCATCCCTACACTGGCTTTCAGCTAGACTTAAAAATGATTTTAAGATTTTACTGATCACAGTACTTTTAAAGCACATAAGGGTGTGTTTACGAGCTATCTAGCAAACGTTTAACCCCGTCTCAGCCAGCCTGCAGCCTCAGATCCTTGGTTGAGCGTATACCTGTAAATGTTCTGAAGTCCAGGCCTAAAATCAAACGTGATCGAGCGTTCTCCAGGGTGCCCCCACTTTGGAACAACCTGCCATAGAGATAAGACAAAGAAAAAAAATGGTAACATAAAAAAATTATTTAATTAATTAATTTATTTATTTATTTTAACATATCATATCAGCCCTCCTGGTCTCAATTCCTGTTGTTGTGTTCTTGCATTGCCCGTCTTTTTCAATGGGCTTTATTTGATCCTATGACAGCTGGCATCTATGCCTGTTGTGTATTTACACTTGTTCTGTCTCTTTTTGTTTTATGTGTGCTTTTATTTTGTCAAAAAACTTGGTAAACACGTTCTTAAAAGTGCTATAAAGACAAAATTATTAAAATTGCAAGCTATATGTTCAAAAGATATAGACATTCACTAGGTTGGATGTATCCACCAGGGTGGACCAACTACATTCTTGTTTGCTAGTCAACAAACGCACTTCCTCAACCATCTATGCACCTGATCAGTAATTTGTTCTCATCTGTGATGGATTACATGTTGAAAGTCAGCAGGGGTGTGCGCCTTTTGACCCTTCAGCGGTAGTCTGGTGCTTAGGGAGCTCTGTGCTGGTGCTGATAAGGCTTTAAGCTGTATTGATGCTGGATGGGTGCAGAGATGAAAGTGAGCACTCACAAACTGATTAAATATTATTTGATGTTACTGTGTGGCCACAAGAAGGCCTCTGGGCTGGGAGGTCTCAAGAATCCTAGAGGTAAAGAAAAACCTGTTTTTGACAACCAGAAGCTCACGGAGTGGTGAGTGCTTCAGTTGAACACTACTACTACTACTCGCGTTTGGTACTTTGGCCTTCATTTGGATCGAAATAATCCATCCAACCATCCATTTTCTTTACCGCTTATCCTCACACAGGTCACGGGCTGCTGGAGCCTATCCCAGATATCTTCGGGCAGGAGGCGGGGTACAACCTGAACTGGTCGGCAGCCAATCGCAGGGCACAAAGGAACAAACAACCATTCGCACTCACATTCACACCTACGGGCAATTTCGAGTCTTCAATCAACCAACCACGCATGTTTTTGGGATGTGGGAGGAAACCGGAGTGTCCGAAGAAAACCCACCCAGGCACAGAGAGAACATGCAAACTCCACACAGGCGGGGCCGGGATTTGAAGCCCGGTCCCCAGAACTGTGAGGCAGATGCGCTAACCAGTAGTTCACCATGCCGGCAGACTTAATAATCGACTTCTTAATACCGTCACGATCACATCACAGTTATAGAAACCATCAACATTATAGAAAATTGCAGTACAGCATAACAGCATGCAAATGTGCCACGTAAATCATCTGGAGCAGTTCACAATCAATATTTGTCAAATAACTTCACTTCACAAATAAAATACATCTTTACACCAGAGATACTGATATAAAATATTTTGAAGACCCTGTAAAACCTTTTAAATTTGACACACCACAGAGAAGACTGTTGTAAACAAGTCTGCCAAATTTGAATGATTAAAAAAGATCACCAATTACAGTAAAATTAGGCTCCCAAATCATGAAAAATAAAGCCTGCCCTCGAGCTGCAGGACTGTGTGCGTGTGCCCGCTAAATTTTCCCCTTCAGCTGTCAATCAAAAACATGTCTGTGGCTCTGTGGCTCAGACAGCCACAGGCTGACTGTCACTGTGTCTAGTTAGACAGTTAACGTTCCGTGATGAGTTGATTTTATGTGGAGGCACAAACGACCAAACCAAGTGAGGCGGATGAGCTGACGCCATAGTGACGAGCTTGCTCCCTCATTAGCTTGCTAGGCAGTTAGCTTGCAAGCAAACGCATGTCATAAACAATTATCTTTCCCTGAAGTGTCCCCGATGTCAGGGCCCTTGCAGGTCACGGCTGTGGCAAGTTGGACGGACAGGCCCCAACGCCGCGGGCCGCTACTAACTAGCCACTGGCGGGCTGGCATGCCGTCAGGTTTGCCACGACGTTGCTCCGAGCGCTGCGTGTGGGGGCACACGGCAGAGACACCGTAGCCCAAATAACACATAGCACTTCAGGGGAGGTGCATTTTTTCTGGTTGTAGGCATAGAGTAGTTCGATGGGCGACTGCATGCTGTAGTGGTAGAAATGGGCCAAGTTATTATTAGTAAGGAAGTGGCAATTGTGCCATATAGCCACTAAAGGTGCTCAGTACTAGTGATGATCTTTTGAGTGTACTGAATCATTCGAATCCGTTCATTAAAAAGATTCGTTCAAAGATTCGTTCACCGAATCGTTCAGTTCTTTTTCACAAAATCATTCAAGTGTTTCCTCATTCATTTAATGATGCATCCCCGAGGTTCACATTCAGTCAACACATTCATCGAAGGACTATGCGTTGTTGTTGTCATGTATTGTAAACTAAGAAAGGTCTGTGCTATAAAAAAAACAAAACAATTTAGGCTAAATGATCACCTACATATGTCTCTCACAGGGGAGACACAGGAGAATGATATGTATATGTAAGTAAGAACATTTATTATTAATTTACATTTATTTTAAATATGTGTGCTTGTTTTCAAGTGGTTGACGGACTCAACATTAGCCGTTAGCTTGAAGAAATGGCTGCTAGTGAAAGCTATCCCTGCGAGGATGTCAGGACTTGCGGTGAAAATCACTCCTGAGTACGTTCACTGCGTTCCTTGCACAAACGAATCACTCATCAGAATCAGAACCAGAATCATCTTTATTTGACAAGTATGTCCAAAAAACACACAAGGAATTTGTCTCCGGTAATTGGAGCCGCTCCAGTACGAAAAGAGACAGTCAATTGACAGAGAACACTTTTGAGACATAAAGACAATGGAGAAAAACAGTCAGTGAGCAATAAAGGGTTGCTAGTTATCTGGTAATTCCGGTACATTTTTTGTCGGTACCATCGTACGAGTACATCGCTCCTTAGCAGATCACAAACGAAGAAGTTTCATGAACAAATCACTCGTGTCTAACGGATCGTGAACGATAAGTTCCACGAAGGAATCACTCTTTTGTTCTTCAATTCCTCAGTACACCAGTTGACTGAACGAATCACTCAATTCACTTAAGTCCCTCCCCCGCTTGCACTGCGCTGCCTGACGCTAGCTGCTCATTGGTCATTCGCCGAAGTGCGTGACAACGCTGTGCGAATCGCAAATCACATGGCAGTACGTTTAATGAAGTCCAGCCCCCGCCTGCACGCTGGCTGCTCATTGGTCATTCGCCGAAGATTCAGAAGTGAGTGACAGAACGCTTCAGCAGTTCCGTTTCCGCTCGCAGCCGACTCGCTTGCCTGGCGGTGGGTGGCGGCCAAGATAAAAGAACGACTCATTTCATTCATTAATAATCAGAATAAAGTTGTTGCCCATAACCCTACATTGATTTATTGCGCTCTTCCAGCCGTGGTGTCATTTTAAACAGCTATTATCAATGTGTGGCCCAATTACTGTAAAATCTCAGGATCATTATCCTTTTTTTTTCCCCCACAAAAAAATATCATATTGTTTTAAATACAGTAGAGGTTAGTACAAATCAGAAGTTGCATCTGCTGATAGAATACTTTATATTTAAATCAGTAGAATGTTGTCAGCAGTGTCCATCCATCCATTCTCACTTACAATATCCTGCCGAGGGTTGCAGGGAGCTGTAGCCTATCCAAGCTGACATCGGCCAAAAGGAAGACTTTACCCTAGACTGGTCGCCAGCCATTTATACTCACATTTGCACTTCCACTAAGGTGGGGACAGAACCCAAACTGCCTACACAGAAGTCAGGCGATTGAACCACTTCATCGTAAGTGACTTGTTGTCAGCAGTATATATTTTTTAGATTTGATTTAGATAGTGTTAGATTTGAGCGATCCATTAAATTCATGGGTTCATACTGAGAGGAGTCCAGCATGTCTGGTTACACCACTGGACAAATGACTCCTTGCATATGGAGTTCACCTTATTTCAGAGCTTCTGATACAAGCCTCAATAAATTCATACAACAACTCTCCAAGGTAATTTATTCAATATAACATGACGAGACAATTAAAAATATAAACATATCCTCATAAGGACACTTAACAGATGTCCACATGTATTTTTACCAGTCAATGGTGAATTTGCAAATGTAATCTACCTATTAAAATAAAGGAGGAGGTTGCATAAAAATCACAATCAAATCAAAATTCACATTTAACACTTAGAGATAAATAAGATAAATATTAAAAATTAACATTTCTGTGCTCAAATTTCCCCCCAAAATGATCAGTGTATAAATGATCAACTGTCCTTGAACATATCCCCTGGTGTCTTCAAAAGGGCAACGTGTCGAGGAATAACTTGTCTATTATAGCAGGTGGTGCCACCAGATCCTCTAGCTTTAAATAAAAAATCCTCTGCAGGCCTTGAACGCACAGAGTGCGAATTTCAGGAAGCTTTTCCACCAGTCTGAACAAATGGTTCGACCACGTGTTTGAGTCTCTGTCTGAGTATATGCTGCCATCCTTTAAACATTTCACAATGCTGTTCTGCAGCTCCTCCACCTTACTCGGTTCCTTCAGTCCGTGTCGCTCTGTCCAAAAACACGCATTATATTGGACGTTAAATTTGATCAGTGTTTTATTATACGATATATATATATATATATATATATATATATATATATATATATATACATATATACATACAGTATATACAGAGAGAGAGAGAGAGAAAGACCAACATAGCTTGCATTTAAATATATACAGTACAAAGATACATACACCATTTTGGCATACGGCTACAAGAAGTTCACGGTAGGAACATATGCATATCTAACTATCTCTATACTGCTTATGCAGTTCTATCTTGCTTAGCCTATTAAGAGTAACCAGTATAGATATGAAGGCTATCCAAGCTGACTTGGAGTGATAGGTAGGGTACATCCCCAAATATCTTTTTACTACAAAAAAGCCACTCAGCAGAGCAAAAGCATACACCAGTGTAAGACTCTCTGTAACTTCCCCTAACAAACTAGGCTAAACTTAGCTCCTCCTCAATATAGAAAGGTCTGTTATCCAGGAGTTTGTCGGCATTTTGTGGCATCTTCGGGCATTACAGAAAGAATAAGTGAATTTGTGAATAGCAAATCGGGAACAGGCGGGAGTTCACTCTATTCATGTCAAAGGCAAAAATGCACTAAATAAGTTATCTTTTGGAGGTCTCACCAGTGACCAGGGTGAGGGCACATATGCAGGAGAAGGTGGAGATGTCCAGATTCATCCTATGTAGATTGGTGGAGAACTCAACAATGCTGTCAATCCACTCGCCAAAGCCCCGCAGACATTGAAGGCGGTGCCACACAGAGCCATCGCAGAATATCATCTTGCCTTCATCTGGGTTAGATCTGAGACAAAAAGGTGCACATAATCTACCCATCCATACATATATACCTTTTCATGACCACCTAGATTTAGCATGTTCAGGGTCACATTGGCAAATTGAAACCTATCCCAACTTTAAGGTGGCGTACACTCTGGACTGATGACAATCAATGAGTGGGTGGTTAATCTTGAATGCATCAATCTGGTATGAACAATAGCTTGTGAACCACAACATTACTAGGTGCATATTTCTGTCTGATAATTCAAACAGGGCGGCACGGTGGACGACTGGTTAGAGCGTCTGCCTCATAGTTCTGAGGACTGGGGTTCAAATCCCGGCCCCGCCTGTGTGGAGTTTGCATGTTCTCCCCTGTCCTTGCGTGGGTTTTCTCCGGGCACTCCGGTTTCCTCCCACATCCCAAAAACATGCATCGTATTGTTAATTGACAACTCTAAATTGTCCGTAGGTATGAATGTGAGTGTGAATGGTTGTTTGTTTGTATGTGCCCTGCGATTGGCTGGCAACCAGTTCAGGGTGTACTCCTGCCCGATGATAGCTGGGATAGGCTCCAGCACGCCCACGACCTCAGTGAGGAGAAACGGCTCAGAAAATTGATGGATGGATGGATGGATAATTCAAACAGGTGTGTTGTTAGAAATGTTACAGAACCTTGTTCTGAGCCCCTGATAATCACACTCACTTGACACCTCTGCTCTGTTTACCTGTACGACAGACGTAACACAAAGAGCTCCAAGAACGCTGAGTAGAAGAGGAGGTCTTGGTCATGTTTGGACAGAGAGACAAATCCCGGTATCTTCAGTGCCCATGTCCCAATCACCTCCATTGATCTGGTCAGAAGGTCGTAAAACTGATGCACGTGCTGAGCGTCATCTCCGGGAGGGCTTTCTGGACCTTCTTTGAACTCCACAAGGCCACAACAAATGAAGAAATAAGTGTTTGGAATGCAAGCTCCTTCTGACATTAATACCGTTTCTTACTTTGGAGTAATCAAGCCGTGAGGGTGAAGGGTTAGACTCCACATGGGCTCTGACAAGGGAGCTCAGTAGCGTGCTGACCAATGAGGACGAATCAGGAAGAGCTTTAAGTTTGGAGGGAAGGCGACCCCTGCGACCTTTGAGACTGTCTGTCCGCACCACTGTATTGCACGAGGAAAAACATCAAACAGATTCTGTAAAAACATATGTCATGTTAGAAGAAGCTTGAAGGCAACATTCAAATGTTACCTTCTTTGACCATTCCGACTGCAAGGCATTTCTGGAATCGACAGTATTGGCACCGGTTCCTTCGGCGTTTGTCCACGGGGCAACCCTTGGCTGCCAAACACACATACTTGGCATTTTTCTGCACTGTGCGCTGGAGGAAGATTACAATAGTTTGTCACTGGACAAAAGGTTGATTGTCAAAGACATGATGTGGAACGACTGAACGATGTTTGGGTGACAATGAAACATCACAGATACAGTCCAGTGCATTGTGGTTATTGTTGTCCTGCAGTTTGATGAGAAGGCCAACACTCAAAAACTAATTATAAGCATCAATGGCCAGCTCGGTTTGTAATGCTAAGACACTTGTTCATATGGAATATATTCTAAATAAAAAGGTAAGCTAAAAGCCTCTTTGAAAATCATCAGCAGCCTTCTTGGTCCTGTGGGCTCTGAGACGTGCTGGAAGGTATTCGGTGTGTGGACCTGCCAGTCTGGGTAAATACAGGGTCATGGGCATTCATAATTGAGGCAATTGTCCTGGGAATCTTTATCAAAGGGGGAAAAGGAAGGTTTCTTATTCACGGCACGTCAATGGCCATTTTCAAACAGGACATTTGGCCCCATAATCGTTCCGGGCAAGAGGTCAAAAGCAGGCATGTGAGGCAAAATCCATCTTTGCATTTTCTACTGCTTATTCTGATTATTCTTATTCTTTAATCAGGTGAGATAGAGCAATATGCCAGCTGACTTTTACTGCAGGTGAGGTACACCCTAGACAGTGACAGTCACTCACAGGACACACACACACACACACACACACACACACACATATATATATATATATATATAAAAGTGGGAAGAATAGATGGATTGCCCGGAAATAACCCAGAAACGTGCAAACTGAACATGAAAAGGCCAGAGCTCATATTTTGTCATGGGAAAAATGTAAACCTTGGCCTGTGAGGTATATACGTATCTGCTCTCCACGTCCAACATACTGCTGGCAGAATCAATATGATAAAACATCATGGACAACAGATCAACACAATGTAATCACAAAGTTCTGAAATCATTGTGTTGTGTGAATTGTGTACATTTAGTGGTGTCTTAGTATTATATAATATATTTGTTCACCTCAAATCCACCTCACTTTATGTTGACATATGCTAATCAGTTAAATGCATTGAAAGGTAAAAAAGAAGTCTATATCTCAGCCTGCTGTAGTCAATGTCAAAACAAGAAGTTATTAGTTTTAGTGTGCCATATTTTTATTTTTTAGTTTAAAAATGCATGATATCTTGTAACTTCCAGATTTACTGTTCTTTATTTGTTAAATAAAAACCTGTTTTTTTCCTGTTTCTTGGATTAAAAAAAAACCTTGTAAAATCTTTTAACATTACACTTTTTTACAATCTTAGATTAAAAGTTTGATAACATTTCAATAAACCTATTTTTTTGTACATTTTAAAATCCAACCATCCATCCATTTTCTTTACCGCTTCTCGTCACGAGGGTCGCGGGCTACATTTTAAAATATTTTCCTAAATTAAAAGTGTAACATATTGTAACATACAATGTTTTTTCCCCACATTCCTTTACTTTAAATGTTAAAACTAAATATGCTATCTTTCAACATTTTAACTATTTTATATCCTTCTATTGTGGCCCATGTTTAGTTTTTATTATAAAAGTAGGGGAGGGAGCGATAAAAAAAATGGATAGTGGCTGCAAATGGGCCTTCGGGCTGGAGTTTGAACACCTCAGTTGTAGATAACTGTTCATTCAATATGATGACTACACATATTTAATATTTTAAATTAGCATTATAGCACCTATGATTCTTCACCACAGCATTCTTTAAAATAATGAATTAGGATTAATATTCAAGCGCAATTTGGTTCGTATTAGGTGCTATAACCGCTGGATAATGGTTGTTTCTATGGAGAACCATGGGTGCTTGGACCCAAAAGCCAAAGAACCACATTTGGGTACTATATGTAGAACTTTTTTTTTTAGACTGCATACTGTAAAAATGATGGTAAAATTTACAACGAACTGGTGTAAAATCATGAAAGAAAAAATGAACAACAAACTGGTGTAAAATCATGAAAGAAAAAAACTGTTAATAGAAAACCACTGAAACATCCATCCATCCATTTTCTGAGCCGCTTCTCACTAGGGTCACCTGCTGGAGCCTATCCCAGCTATCATCGGGCAGGAGGCGGGGTACACCCTGAACTGGTTGCTAGCCAATCGCAGGGCACATACAAACAAACAACCATTCGCACTCACGTTCACACCTACGGGCAATTTAGAGATGTCAATTAACCTACCGTGCATGTTTTTGGGATGTGGGAGGAAACCGGAGTGCCCGGAGAAAACCCACGCAGGCATGGGGAGAACATGCAAACTCCACACAGGCAGACGCTCTAACCAGTCGTCCACCGTACCGCCACCACCACTGAAACAGGGTTCAATATTAACCATTCACAAATGCTAATTTTAAAATTGAAAGAATCATATTTCTCTGTAGAATTTAAAGATAACTGTCGTATAAACTTCTTTGTTGCTCCCCTACTGTATATATCAAATTTTCTCTAAAATTACGTGAAAGTAATAGCAATATTCCATTATATTTTTCCATTTGTTCATAAAATACACATTTTGTAGTGACCAAACAAAAAAATGAATAAAAAATAGAACATAAACTAAAACACAAATATCCAGCAGCCGTATGAAAAATAATGTGAAGCCATCTGGTTCCCAGAATGCATTGCGCCATGCAATGTTCAATTATTGCAGTGTCTGCAATGTCTGCCTTATTTAACTGTCACATTTATGGATTATTTATGTTACAGGTTTTTTTTTTTTTTTTTTTTTTAATGAAACCGTGACTTTACGTTCTGTGTTATGTAGTGACATCCTAGTCAATTCAGCTGTACAATTTGAAAGATGGTGGAACAGTGGGTGAGTGGTCAGCACCTCAGCCTCTCATTTCTATGGTGTTGGTTTCAAATCCAACCTTCCTGTATGGACTCTGCATGTTCTCCCCATGCCTGTGTGGGTTCTCTCCAGGTACTCTGTTTTCCTCCCACATTCTCATAACATGCATGGCAGGTTGTTTGATCCATCCATCCATTTTCTGAGCCGCTTCTCCTCACTAGGGTTGCGGGTGTGCTGGAGCCTATCCCAGCTATCATCGGGCAGGAGGCGGGCTACACCCTGAACTGGTTGCCAGCCAATCGCAGGGCACATACAAACAAACAACCATTCACACTCACATTCACACCTACGGGCAATTTAGAGTTTTCAATTAACGTGCATGTTTTTGGGATGTGGGAGGAAACCGGAGTGCCCGGAGAAAACCCACGCAGGCATGGGGAGAACATGCAAACTCCACAAGGCCGGGCATTGAACCCCGCTCCTCAGAACTGTGAGGCTGACGCTCTAACCAGTCGTCCACTGTGCCGCCGTAGGTTGTTTGAAAACTCTAAATTGTATGTGGACTGTAAGTGTGATTGGTTGCTTGTTTATATGTGCCATGTGATTGGCTGGCGGCCAATTATGGGTGTAACCCGCTTCTCGCCCAAAGTCAACTGGAATGGGGACCAGCACACCGTCACTGTAGTGAGCATAAGTGGCTCAGAGAAAGTGGATGGATGAATGGAATTTGTAAAGCACAACAGGACGTTGACTTGTAAAATTAATACTCAAGAATTCATGAGTAATAATATCTTTGCACAATTTTAAATTAGCTATACTCATTAGTAACGTCGATGCTATTATTGTTTTAATTATAATTTCCTGTATTGTAGTTAGTTATAATACAATTCCATCCATTTTATTTATCGGTTATCCTCACTGGGGTTGCGGGCTTCTGGAGCCTATCCCAGCTATAGTTATATAGCACTTTGTATAATGGTTTAGTGTCATAATAATAAATTTAAAAAAAAACTGTGCTTGATTATTGCCAGTTGGAAATAATTAGTTTAATTAGCAGCACGTTCATGTTAATTCAGCAGAAAAGGTCTGTTTAATTAACCACTTAAAACAGTTAGCTTTTGTAAACTTTTAACGTTTTCATACAGTAAAATGTACAGTGTATTCTGGAGGGATGCTTAAATTTTTAACATATTCTTTACTGAGAGAATTCTGGCAACCCAGCCGGCAGACTTTTTCCCTGTTATTTTATGGGAAAATTTGCTGATTTTTTTCCCCCGGATTTTTTTATTTGTATTTTATTTATTTATTTATTTTTTAACAGTGCAACTAGCTAAAGAAATGACCCACCCCGACCACCTCACCCCCCCAATGGTGCCATATGAAAACAGAGAATCGGGTTTGCGATATATAACCTCTGAAAGCATCTTTATATGTTTAGAGGGAAATGTTCACAGAACCCACCTTGAAGAATCCTTTGCAGCCCTCGCAGGTTCGCACTCCGTAGTGCTGGCAGGCTGCGTTGTCCCCGCAGACCGCGCACAGTCCCTCCGCGCTCGGACGTCCTCGGCTGGGGGTGGACACGGGGATGCCTGAAGTTGTTTATTAAGCGCTGACTGTGGGCGAGCTGGAGAGGGTGAAATCCTGCACACGACTGCTTTCCAAGTCCATTGCAGCAAAGGAGACCGCGAGAGTCCAATGATTGGTCCACGTTGGTAGACACGTGGAAAGGTCGGTCAAATTTCATCGGACTGCAGTTAGGAAAGTTTCGATTGCCTTCGTGTGTATGTTTCATGGAAAACAGTGAAAATCTGGATAAGGCGTTTGCCCTCTGCGCCGCCACCAAATAGTCTTGACGGAACAGAGAACCAGAGTTCTCCCACATAGCAGGTCCTGGCGGAGTTTGAAAGTCGGGCACGATGTGTGCGCCCGAGGATGGAGACTGGTAATAGTAAACTGAACTCGTGGAGGGCAGTAGATCAGCTGCCTGCGGGTGTTGATGGTGCTGAAAGCGTACAGGGCATCTACGCGCATCCTCCGTCTTGACGCGTGACAGCTCACCGTGAGGCGGCATTTGGAAGAGACACTGGGGCTTCACATCGTAGCCACAGCTGTAGGCTTCCGCGCCCGACGACGGAGCTGATATTTCACTGTTAGCAAGGTCCATGCTGAACTTAACAAACTCAGGGGTGAGGAAGTCACAGCTGCGCTCTCCGGCCGCGCTCTGACACGCCGGGCTGGCTCCTTGAGGAGAGGAGCTGCACTGGGTCTGCACGCATGGCATGGTCACTGCAATCAGACAAGAAAGTGCGGCAGAGTTGATTCAATGCATCCATATGGTTCCGGAGGCCGTGTTTCCTATATTGGGACGGATGCTGTAATAAATTAGAAATAAGAATTATATCTCTACTAAAATAACTTAGAGCAGTAGAATCACGGAAACAAAAGGGGTGCAAGTTCGAAGCGCTCCATTATAGTGATATGCAATGTATCAGACACGAATTTGTAGATTTGTGATTCTCGTGGCTATCATATGTACCTCAAACATGAATCCAGGAAGTTGAAGATGTGTGGCGATCATGAAGTCAATTGCTGGTTGCAAAGCAAAGGTGATCCGATGGCTGCAGCACGTCTCCCAAGCCTGCTTCAAGGCTTGATTCCGATGGACACCGACAATGTGCTTTTGTTGTGCCAAAACCATTACGCACAGAGGCGGTCTCTCCCCCTCTCTCTCTCTTGCCCCTCGATCCCCCCCCCCCCCCCCCTTCCTATCTGTACGTGCACTGCATTTAGCTCCTGATGTAGCCAGTTATTGAACTAGAGGCCCACTTGAGATCCATGTTGCATCTTGACGAAAACCTATTTCATCAATTTCATAGGATATATCAAATTCTACATTGTTTCATATCATATATTTTTCTATATTTTCAATTTTTTTTTAATTATGGTTATTTTGCAGTTGCATTTATTTTTAACCACTTACCAAGTGGTTGTTAGCACATCCGGCTCACAGTTCTGAGGTCAGGATTCATATCAGTGCGCTGGCCTTCCTGTGTGGCGATTGCATGTTGTCCCGACGCTTGTGCGAATAGTCCGGCTTCCCCGCATATTCCCAAAACATGCACGGTAGGTTCATTGAAGAGTCAAAATCAGAGATTATTCGACGAATCGCAGTCTTGGAACAGTTCAGTTGTATTTAAAGTACAACCAAACTCATTTTCATGTGCTGAAAAACGTGCAAAGACTGAAAAAACTTTTTCACCTCCAAAATGTTCCTGATTTTCGTTCCTAACCCTGGGGCTAGAATGACCCTCGTGACGTCACTGTACTGGGGCGAAAACCCCACTTCATAAACTATCAACACCAAGTACCCTTATTGCATGCAGTGGCCATTTGTTTGAATTGCACTTCCTTTTTCATAAATAACTTCACCCAGTTCCACCAGTATAGCGTGCAATTGGCCATAAAACTATGTCCACAACTCGGAAAAAATACATATTCACTGAAGTGTAATGTGTTTTGTGTTATTTGGGCAACATGTTTTGCTGTCTGGCACCCATGGCGGTTGTGTTGAGAGGCAGCGGCTGAAACAGACGAGATCCGCCCGTTGCCAGCGGTTAGAGAAGCTGCTGGACGCCACATTAAATATACTTTTTAGGAAAATAATACTTTTTTGCCTTCTCTACTAATTATTAAAATTATGGTCATGATGGTGGCAGTTGAAGAGCTAAGTATCTTTCTAGTTGGTACTTTGTGTGAAAAGTTTGAGAACCAGTAAATTGTGAATGTGAGTGTCAATGAGGGAGCACGGTGGGCAAACTGGTTAGCACATCTGCCTCACAGTTCTGAGGACCCGGGTTCAAATCCGGCCTCACCTGTGTGGAGTTTGCATGTTCTCCCCGTGCCTGCATTAATTTTCTCCGGGTACTCCGGTTTCCTCCCACATCCCCCCCCCCCCCCCCCCCCCCCGACCCCCAAAAAAACAAAAATGCGTGGTAGGTTGATTGAAGACTCTAAATTGCCCATAAGTGTGAATGTGTGCACGAATGATTGTTTGTTTATATGTGCCCTATGATTGGCTGGCGACCAGTTCGGGGTGTACACCGCCTCTCGCCCGAAGATAACTGGGATGGGCTCCAGCACACCCGTGACCCTCGTGAGGATAAGCGGTACAGACAATGGATGGATGGGGTGTCAATGATTTTGTGTTTACATCCATCCATTGTCTGTACTGCTTATCCTCACTAGGGTCGCGGGCATGCTGTAGCCTATCCCAGATAACTTCGGGCAAGAGGCGGTGTAAACACCGAACTGGTCGCCAGCCAATCGCAGGACACATATAAACAAACAACCATTCGCACCTATGGGCAATTTAGAATCTTCAGTCAACCTACCATGCATGTTTTTGGGATGTGGGAGGAAGCCGGAGTGCCCGGGGAAAACCCACGCAGGCACGGGGAGAGCATGCAAACTCCACACAGGCAGATTTGAACTGTGAGGCAGATGTGCTAACCAGTCGCCCACCGTGCCGCCTAAAAGTAATATACGCATTAAATTTCTACAGACTATCATACCATTGTGCCGCCTGTTTGGCTACATGTGCTCCACAATTGCTGCCAATCAATTCAAGCTCCAGTTCACCAATGACCTTAATAAGAATAAGTAGTATTGAAAAGGCAGGGATGAATGTTTGTATGCAAAAAAATTAGGGCTCCGGAGCGCCTGCCCACACAACCGAAATTAAGAAAATGATACCTGTAGACAAGTCGTTCTGAATTTTACAGGATAGTAAAGTGACAAAATTACATAATACCGGCCCCACACTGAATTTCTGCCCATGTCTTGGCAGCAAGGCTGGGCAAAGATTTGCCATCTCCAAGCAATGGTCGGACTACACAGAAGCAGAAGCCACACCAGTGATTTTGGGCCCCACAATTCAATGGTGCAAAGTGAAAATACTGTTTTATAGGAGCATGGGCCGTTACAATCCATCTATTTTCTATACCGCTTACTCTGTTTAGGGTCATGGCTAGGCAGAAGCCTATCCCCTACACCCTGGACTGAACACCAGTCAGTCACAGGGCACATATCGAGACAGACAACCATTCAGTCTCACATTCATGCTCGCCGTCACTTCTTTGCGTTTGTGCATGGAAACAATATCATATCAAAGCCAAAAGTCAAATATAACATTAGCATTACCACAGTTAGCTTCTGTAAAACAGCACATACGCAAATGTTCAGCAATTTGTCTACTGTGGGCGTGGGTAGGGTATTTGTGTTTGACAATGTGGCCACTGCATGCGCAGCACGCTCGGATTTGCTAGAGTAATTGTCAAGTGTAATTTAGTGGCCTTGCCATTGATGGCGACCATTCCAGGTCCAGGGTGCATCCTGCTTCTTGCACAAAGTCAGCTGGGGTAGGCTTCAGCACACCCACGACCCCAATGAGGTGCTATAGAAGAGGGACGGATAATTCGGTGTCTTGGTGCTGAATACACGAGTTAAAATACAAATAATCACACAAGTTATTATTTAGTTAGTGTAACCACTTGTCTCGTTGCAACCCCCTCGTTTATCTTCCATTATGGGAAAAAAAATCATACACACACACAAAAACATACATGGTATGCCTTCTCGACCCCACAGCAAAGTAAGCCGTAGCTCATTTGCATGAGACAAAAACACCCCCTAAAAACAGGCTGAGTTCAGCGAGGTGAAAAAAAGAGGGTATAAATTGTACTGTATTTCTTGTTTCTTTGGGTACTTGGAAAAACAGACATGTTATTAAGACACCTGTAACTGTTTTAAATTGTGGAAAAAGGCATATGTATCTTTTAAAGCAGTGATTCTTAATGTGTTGTACACGAAATAATCACTGAATTAAATGTTCAAACTGCATGTTGCAGTGGTTTAAACATATTTTATAATATAGAACAGCACATTTTTTAAGTACAGTTCAGATTGATCTTACTTTTAGGTACAACATATTTGCATTGCACTGTTTTCAAAAATGGCGGCACGGTGGACGACTGGTTAGAGTGTCAGCCTCACAGTTCTGAGGACCTGGGTTCAATCCCCGGCCCCGCCTGTGTGGAGTTTCCATGTTCTCCCCGTGCCTGCGTGGGTTTTCTCCGGGCACTCTGGTTTTCTCCCACATCCCCAAAACATGCATGAATTGGAGACTCTAAATTGCCCATAGGTGTGAATGTGAGTGCAAATCGTTGTTTGTTTGTATGTGCCCTGCGATTGGCTGGCAACCAGTTTAGGGTGTACCCCGCCTCCTGCCCGATGACAGCTGGGATAGGCTCCAGCACGCCCGCGACCCGAGTGAGGAGAAGCGGCTCAGAAAATGGATGGATGGATGGATGTTTTCAAAAATTTATTTGCTTATTCACTTTAACATTTCCCGTATTTTAACTATGTTTGTAGGGTGACCTTGAGTTGCTTGAAAGGTGCATATAAATAAAATGAATTATTATCGTTATTATTATTATTGAGTTAAAACTGTTGTGTAACTTTTATGCACAATACATTTTAATTGAATAATTATATTGGCAGTTTCATTTTCATTTTCCTATATTTAAACGTGGTAAAATTCAAACTGTACCTAATATTACAGTGTGTGACATCCATCCATCCATCCATCCATTTTCTGAGCCGCTTCTCCTCACAAGGGTCGGGGGCGTGCTGGAGCCTATCCCAGCTGCCATCGGGCAGGAGGCGGGGTACACCCTGAATTGGTTGCCAGCCAATCGCAGGGCACATAGAAACAAACAATCATTCGCACTCACAGTCACGCCTACGGGCAATTTAGAGTCACCAATTAATGCATGTTTTTGGGATGTGGGAGGAAACCGGAGTGCCCGGAGAAAACCCACGCAGGCACGGGGAGAACATGCAAACTCCACACAGGCGGGGCCGGGGATTGAACCCCGGGTCCTCAGAACCGTGAGGCTGACGCTCTAACCAGTCGTCCACCGTGCCGCCAGTGTGTGACAATGATATTAAATTCTCTTTAGGAATAAAATTTAATTTAACAAAAAAAATTGTTTTAATGTTTTATTTTTTTTACGATACTTCATTTTTAATGTCGGTCATTATGATGGAGGTACTTCAGTATTTTTTTCTTTTAGGTTTTACTTGGTGTCAAAAGTTTGAGAACCATTGCTTTGAAGCTAAAATTGTAATGTTCAAATAGTATAGCATCGTACTGTAGTTTATGTTTTCTGTGCAAGGGTCATGCGCCGAAAGACGACAGCTGGTGGCACTTCTCTCTATTATTACGCTGAAGAAGGACGCTTCAAGCGACTTGTGCAAGCCAGCTCTCCAATTACGTCACGCAAAGGAAGCGTAATCCGTCTTTAAATATGATTGGTCGAGAACATCGTAGGCGCGTACTCTGATTGGCGTTGTCGCACGTCACTCGAATGTGCTATACTTCCTGGTTGTGGCTGTCAAACTCAAGCAGGCTAGGACAACAACCGATGCCCCGGTCGCCGCCCTGCATCGCCCTGAGCGACTTTCTATCAACCACAAACCAAGACATCCTGTAAGTGGAAATCGCCGCTTTTCTCACCCTATTGTCCTTTATAATATCACTTAATTTTCAACCTTTTTACTGTCCATAAGTAAAAATCGGATAGTTTGCTGCTCGTAACACCCGATACTGTATAATACCTTCCGTGTGTTAATTATGTGAGAACAATCATCATTTAAACAAACAGAATAAACAGAAAATGTTCCAATAACGTTTCTGCTTTTGTCAATATGTATGACGCGTTTTTTAAAATTATTGTTATTATTCTTTTTTTTTTTTTTTACGTTTTGACATGTTCGTCACTGTTGATCTCCCCCAAAGACCAAACTGGTGGGCGTTTTACAGCAAGATGTCAGCTCACGTGTAAGAAAGCTATCGGCAACCAAATGGAAAATAAAAAAACATTTTCATTAGTGCCAGGAGGGCCCCTCCGATGCTGACTCATTATGATTGTGTTAGCTGATGTAAGAGGAGGGGGGCTGTCCAATCACCGGTGCCATCCATAAGTTCTTCTCACTTCCACTTTAGTGTCTGAGAAGTGTGGATGATCCTGTCAGTGCCTCTGTTCTCATTATTGTCAATTTTTGCCTTTAGCCCTCTCTAATGAGCTGCCTATATTGAATGTGTGAACGTGGATATGTGCTACAAGGGTTTGATAAGGTGGCAGAGGAAAAACTGACTGCGGACGATTTTAAGAAATGTACGACACTACTCTGAATAGGCTCATGAAACTTTATAGAAATTCTTAAAAAAATAAATATGGTTATTATTATTAACTTAAAATCCAATATAGTGTTAAGTCTGTTGACATGAGCAGAGCAGATCAACGCATACACAAAGTATCAAATCTGCGTTTTCATTGTTGATGTCTATGTTTAACAAATTAAAACATACATTCAATGGGAAAATGCAATGTTCAAACATAAAACACTGCCATTTTTTAATCCTCGCCACTTTCTTGAACCCTCCTTATTCCATGTGACGTTGCCACGCCTCCTCCATGTGCTCCTTTATACCGTTGAAGCCTCATTCATGATGTTCTCTCTACAGTTAATATGGCGTTCAGGAAGGCCCTCAAACGGACAGCTTTTATCGGCGGCGGGGCCGTCGCCACCTTTTTCGGTCTGTCACAGCTCATAGAGTATAAGAAGAAGCAGGTGAGTTGCAAACAAATGTTAAGTTTGGGCAGAGAACAGTCTTCCAGAGCATGTCCTATCAGGATTTTGGAATGTATTTGATGCCTTTAGGATATACAGTATTTCCCGTGATTGCCAGCTGCTGCACGGGAAGCAGCTTTCGGTTAAAATGTGGATTTTCACTTTTATAGAACTTCATCACTTCCTGTTTCTGCAGTGTGTTTACTCAATATTTACTTACTGAAATAAAATGTAACCGTCTAACTTGTTCGTTGAGTCATTTGAAGTGTGGCTAAAGAAGGGCGGCTCATTTCATGCAGGCCATGTTCATCATGTTGGCTAATGTCACCAACTCACCAATAAATCACCTTGCAGGTCTTTTCTTACCTTCCTGTGAAACACAGTAAAAACATAGTATTTACTCAAATTTGAAACCAGAAGTTTACTTACACTATATAACAACACATAGTTGTTTTGTCTTACTGTCTGACATTAAATCAGAATAAAAGTTTCCTGTTTAAGTTCAATTATTATGACCAAATTTATTTCTAATTGCTAAATACCAGAGAACGAGAAAAGTATTTCTTTATTTTTTGAACACAATTTTTCATTACTTTCTTCAAAGTCAGAAGTTTACATACATTTCATTAGTATTTGGTACCATTGCCTTTAAACTGGGTGAAACGTTTTGGATATCCTTTCACAAGCTTCTCACAATAGTTGGCAGGTAATTTTGGATCATTCCTCCTGACAGAACTGGTGTAACTGAATCAAGTTTGTAGGCACATGGCTCTTCAAGTCTGCCCACACATTTTCAATAGGATTGAGCTCAGGGCTTTGGGATGGGGACTTCAAAATATTGACTTTGTTATCCTTCAGCCACTTCGTAACCAGTTTGGCAGTATGCTTTGGGTCATTGTCCGTTTGGAAGACCCTTTTGCGGCCAAACTTTCACGTCCTGGCTGATTTCTTGAGATGTTGCTTCAGTATTTCCACATGTTCTTTCATCATTATGCTATCCTTTTTTGTGAAGTACACCAGTCCCTCCAGCAACAAAACAACCCCACAACATAGGGCTGGCACCCCCGTATTTCACAGTTGGGATGGTGTTCTAATCTTACTGTATGTAAATATCTGACTTTGAATAAGTAATGAAAAATTATGTAGAAAAATCCGTCTGTCATTATTTTGATACTTAGCAAAAATAAATAATTTGGGTAATCCTAAGTGACCTAAAACAGGAAAAGTTTAGTCTGAGTTCATGTCAGACAGTGAGGGGAAAAAAAAGTGTGTCTTTTCATATAGAGTTTGTAAACTTCTGGTTTCAACTGTACATGTTGTGAAGAACCTTGTGTTCTTCTACTGGTTTTGATCAATTCAATACAGTGGAACCTCGGGTTAGGAATGACTCGGTTTATGAACAAATTGGGTGACGCAGAGAAGAAAAACTACCTCGATTTACGCACAAATTTTGCCAACTGGCATGGACATGCAGAAGGATAGGTTGTGTTTTTTCTCACGCTGCCTAACCATAATTGGCTCTATACATTACCTATTGCAAGAAAGGGACGGTATATATATATATTTTTTTCTCTCTTAATGAGCCCTTTAGAATGACTGCTAAGAAACGGAAAACTTCTAGCGATAGTGTTAGGAAGCCCTTGGCATAGATGAGCGGAAGGACCTGTTGTGCTTCTTCTCACTCTTTGTAACCATCATTGGCTTTGTGTGTTGCAAGTATAGGACTGCATATTTGTTCTTTGGTCTTAATTAATTAGAAAAGTAAAAATGCTAATGATAGTGTAATTAGGAAGCTAAAAAAAGAATGTAGTCATCGCTTAACCCGAGGATGGTGTTCTTTCGCAGTTTGGGGAAATCTACTATCTGTATTCTTGAAGCGCTGGTCCCAGCCAACTAGTGTTAAGGCCTTTTCACACTGTACTTGCTCAGTGCGAAAGGCCACGGTGTCAAAACCCAACGACGACTGCAACGGGGATGCGGCCATACCATATTTAAAAATGGTGACAATCGGCTTTCCCCACTGAATGAACTGCAATTCGGCAATATGTATTTGTCATTGTTGGAAAAGAAAGCCCTAACTTTGCTTATTTTAAGAAGGATGAGGTGACGCAGCAGCGAAAAACAGGGAATGGGAATGAATATCCCATACTAATAATTTCATTGCAACTCGAAGTTTAAACGCGTTTGTGAGCTTTCGAGTTCCCGGAAGAGCGCTTCGAAGTGTATTTCAGGCTAAGTAGGGAGCTTTAAAAAGTGAGTTTGAAAGCCTCCTGCAGAGATGTCTTGGTGTATAATTTTTCGATTGGCCCAAAGTTTGAGATAGTGGGAGAATGCAATTATTATCCTTTCCTCCATTTCCCCCTCGCTGTTTACAATACAACTCAGACAAAATCTGCTTTTCCTTTCGGCTTGTCCCGTTAGGGGTCGCCACAGCGCGTCATCCTTTTACAACTCAGACAAAATACCACTCAGAAATGACTATGCCAGCCTCTCTCCCCTTTCGCTGCTGGACCAAATAGCATTGTTTACATTCACCATAGATAATGCTAGGCCACATTGTGTCGGCCATTTTGGGTCAGAACATAAACAATACAAAAAGTAAAAGACATAGGTGATTTACAAGCAGACACACCCTCTTAGTGGGTTTACAATCATTTCTATTATCTACAGTATTTATTTTAACCACACATGGATAAAAATATAACTTGGTTTTGGGGCTGGAACGGATTAATTACATTTCCATTCATTTCAATGGGAAACATTACCTTTGTACCCCAAGGTTCCACTGTACATACAATTATTTGTCATTTTCACCTTCGTCCGTTAAATAAATTTCTACTTCATGAGGTCATCTTGTGTATGTATTTCTAAGATGCTGTGAAATCAGCCTCGTGTTGTATAAATAAACATGCTCTCCCTTCCATGAAGCAGGACTGAGGAGTCATGGGGGCATCTTTTGGTTCATTGTGAATAGACAACGCTTGCTGCTTAAGTATCCAGCCTTGACACTTCATTGAGAGGGACAAGCAGCTGTGTTTCCTCTGACCTTTAACCTGACATAGACCTATATTTGAACTGCCCACAAAGCTACATACAAGCCTTTATTTAACTGTGCGTGCTAATATGAACTTTGTTTGTGTCTTGTTGCAATAATGTTTTCTCTTGCCTTTTGCTGCCCACCCAACCAAGAATGGATTGGTAAGCAAGAAACTGATGTTGATGAAATATAATCATTTCCCCAATAGTTTGTAATCATGCATGCCTCTAATCCCAGTAATTCTAATCCTCAGCATTTAACTCTGTGGCGGTATTTGGCCGTCTACATCATAACAGAGAGACAATGATTTCAGAAGCAAATTGCAAAAGCCTGCTTGCATTTGCAAGTCAAATTCTGCATGTGCTCTCAAGCACCTTGATGCAATCATTAAGCTGGAGAGAAAAAAAAAAGAATAAATATTTCATTAGAGGTGAAATGGCACGTCCTGGTGTCAGAGGGGGATTGTCGTTGTGATTATGACTTAAAATATTTTGATAATGAAATGCAGGACAAGAATGACTGCCATGATTTGTGTTTTGCAAAGATAAGTAGCATGTTGCAGCAGGTTGTACCACCCGACATTCCCCAACCTCTCAGTGCATGGTCTCACTTTGTAACTAATGACATCAAGAATAAAGTGTGGATTTTTAGAAGCACTTAATTTACAAACCATGAGAAATCCCTAGCACACAATCTAATCCTTCACAGTCGTTCTCAAAAGTTTTCTGACATTCCCCCACTCGGAATAAGAAAACATTTCAACCAGTCATCACCGTGCTGCCTATATGATTTAATAAATGAATTTAATTTAGACACTGTATGTGTTACTAAACTGCCCATTTTATTTTCTAATGAAGAAAAGTTTAAAAAATGTTTGTGCAGCCATTTATTTATTTTCACATAGTGCAAACATAATTCCATGAGGAAAAATGAATGAGAAAAGACAAAAAAAAAGAGAAGTTTGATTGTTTCTTTTACACATATATTTGGAAGCACATCTGTAATTACAAAATTAAATGGCATGCCCAAGCCGTTAACCACATTAGCGGTCTTACGTACGCGGTTACTAAATGAGATAATCCTTTAATAAGATAATGCCTTAATAAAATGCAGGAATACGAAATACAGTTATACCTTGATTTTGTAGTTGCGTTTCTGACTCTTTGTACCATTCATTAAATGGCTGGAAGTGCCTAATCGCTTTACTTTTTTTTCTTTCCCCATTGAAGAGCATCGGCATATTGGAAGCTCGTTCATAATCAAATGTTGTCTCGCAACACAAAGCAAAAAATGGACCAAGCGACAGCTCAAATCTAAAAAAACTTATACGTTGGACCACATGCCTCCCTGTCATTTCCCCACATAATACGCATCGAGATCAAGTCACTGGAAAACAGAAAAATTAACTTCTAACTTAGGTGTTTGTAGTGTCTTTGTAATGTTTCATTAACATCAAGCAAATTGTTGCTGTAATTATGGACATTTTCAAACATAATTACAAATAAACAGCCACTTAGACCTGAAAACAATAGACTGTGGGATAATTGTGTGTGTGTCCGCATCACATCCAGGCTCGGCTAGCTCACGTGGCGGCGGAAGCAGAGCTGAGAGCTCCCTTTGCAGATGAGCTTCCCTCGAGGCAGGCCCAGCTTACCACGCTGAAAAACAAAGAGTTTGATGTCCTGGTAATTGGAGGCGGAGCCACGGGTGTAGGATGTGCCTTAGATGCTGTCACACGCAGTAAGGCCCCTCAGCTCATCTAGCACTATGTTTAAGTGTTTATATTGAGTATTCTTCTTTGTCCTTTTTAGACCTTAACACTGCTCTTGTTGAGAGGAATGACTTCTCTTCTGGGACAAGCAGTCGGAGCACCAAGCTCATCCATGGTGGAGTACGCTACCTCCAGAAGGCCATCATGAAACTGGACTATGAGCAGGTTTCAAATTCACCTTGTCACTTTTCTCCCTCCTTGTTTAGTTGTGCATGCCTTTCTTGATTCTTTTTTTTCCTCCTGCAACAGTACATGATGGTGAAAGAGGCCCTCCACGAGCGAGCCAACCTCCTTGAGGTTGCGCCTCACCTGTCAGCGCCACTTCCCATCATGCTTCCTGTTTACAAGTACGTCGTAACCCAGGGGTCATTATAGAAAAATGTCAAATGTCATTTTGGGCATTTTTTTGACAATGCCAATTTTGGAACCTGAAAAAACAATTAAAAACAGGTCTCAAAAGTGAAAGGTTTTGAAAGTGATGTACTACAATATATTCTCCATCCATGGCCTTATTTCAGAAAATTATTTCATGTTGTTGTATATATGAATGATTCATGGAGAAGGTGTTGAGTCTTATGCTAGCCTAAAAACCTGACAGTGAAGGTGTATGTTTTCGGTTTTTGTCATTTGGGTTAGGGATCACAACATTAGCAAAGCTATGGCAAGGCAAGGCAAGGCAGCTTTATTTACAGTAAATAACGCATACACAAAGTTAACTCAATGTGCGTTACATAATTAAACATACATTTAAAATCAGTTAAAAAGCAAAAGTAAAACACATTTAAAAACAAAGTACATAAATAAAAGGCAGCTTAATAAAACTAATAAAAAAACATACAGTGCAGGTAAAAGATTATAACAAATATTTTAAAGTGCTTTAAAATAGCACAATCACAAGCATGGGAAGACGAGAAGAATAGTTTTTAAATCTGATTTTAAAAACATTCATAGAAACGTTGCTTTGATAGTGCTTCCACCAACCATTTCTAGGTCATTTTTGTATAAAGATAGTGTTCATGTCATCTCGCCACTGTTTTTATCTGTTTCCAAGATGGTGGCAGCTTCCATATTATTGGGCGGGCATCAAGATGTATGACGTGGTGGCTGGAATACAGTGTTTAAAGAGCAGTTACGTCCTCAGTAAGACCAAAGCCCTGGAGCTCTTTCCCATGCTGAAGAAAGACAAGCTGGTGGGAGCCATCGTCTATTATGATGGTCAGTAGTATTTTCTGTAAACACTTGCATAGCAGCTGAGTCTCCTGACCTTTGTCTCTTTCACTAAGATGTATTCAGAGAAATACTGTACAGTGACAAATGCAATGACCAACATCCATCCATCCATCCATCTTCCGTTCCGCTTATCCCGACATGGGTCGCGGGCGTGCTGCAACCTATCCCAGCTATCATTGGGCAGGAGGCGGGACACACCCTGAACTGGTTGCCAGCCAATCACAGGGCACTTATAAACAAACAACCATTCACACTCACATTCACATCTACGGGCAATTTAGAGTCTTCAAGCAACCTACCACACATGTTTTTGGAATCTGGGAGGAAACCGGAGTACCCGGAAAAAAAACATGCAGGCACAGGGAGAACATGCAAACTCCACACAGGCGGGGCCGGGATTTGAATCCCGGTCCTCAGAACTGTGAGGCAGATGTGCATAACCAGTCGCACACCGTGCCGCAATGACCAACATTTCAAGGAAATTTATTGTTAAAATGAAAACATAGAAAAGCCCTGGAGTTTCCTAAAGCTGTCACATCGTACTGTTGACAAGGAGCAAGGATGCCATCACCCCTATAATGATAAAGGTTGTTTGTTTCCTGATTGGGTTTTTATGGTGACGGTCCAGCTGCGTGTGAGAATCTTGGCAATCGTCCCTCCCTTACCTATGAAAATGACACAAACTGCTGGAATTTGTGGCCTCTTGCTTGTCAAAGAATGAAAACAACCTCAAATTGTAGTGTGTGCTTGTTTGCTGCAGGCTGAGAAATCCTGCAAAGCATTGTGCATACATTTGTGTTCTACATTCCGCCCGCACCGTCTGCTGCAAGGCAGCAGGAGTGGGGGATGTTTTGCAAGAGGTGCATCTTTTTTTTCTCAATTTATGCCATCTGGTACAATCACGCGTGTGACATTTCCAAGTCTGACCTTCTCTCCGGTGGTGTGGAGCTGCAGAGGAGCACTGCAATTGGTCAGACTGTTGAAGCAACAAATGCCTCTTGGCTGTCTTATTCTTTTTAGACAACCGATGTGCCTTTGTCTATTCAATTTATTTAGCTTAGTGATATATTTAGACTCTACCTTTTGTCTCCATTCAATATTATATTTATGCTTGTTTAGGGTGAAAAGCCAACACTCTCTTCCAACCTTCCCCTGTCACCCTACAGGGCAGCACAATGATGCCCGTATGAACTTGGCCATCGGCCTTACCGCTGCCCGCTATGGCGCTGCCATGGCCAACTACACTGAGGTGGTTCACCTGCTCAAGAAAAAGGACCCGCAGACCAGCAGTGACAAGGTGTGCGGGGCCCGCTGCCGGGATGTGCTCACAGGTGCGAGAAGATGGCTACATGTGAGGAAACCTTTTCTTCCTTTGATCACATGACAACAAATCACCGATTACCTGTTATAGGAGAGGAATTCGATGTCAAAGCCAAATGTGTGATCAACGCCACGGGGCCCTTCACAGACTCAATCAGGAAGATGGATAGGCCAGGAAACCAAAAACATTTGCCAGCCCAGTGCCGGCGTGCACATCGTCATCCCTGGCTACTACAGGTGTATTACAAAGATATGCACAGTGTAATACATATAACAGTTTTACAACTCATCTCGCTGTTATTTTTGCACTTCAGCACAGTGCTGTGTGTTAGCAGGTAGTAGGGTCAAAATTGCGTTCCCAGGTAAATGTAAAAAAAAAAAAAAAAAAAAAAAGGTCCAGCCACAAGTTTGGGGTTTTCAGGGACTGTTGCTTGTTTCTCCATCATCAGCCTAAAATGTGCATGGGACTGAGAAAGTACCAGGAAATTCAAGTTCCATGCACTTTCATCTTCATGTCTAAGTTAGATTGATTTGATCAAAATGATTTCCATAAGTGCAAGACAATGTATAGATAGATCGATAGATAATGAATGAAATATGAACAAATTAATTTTATTATTGTGTCAAGTATACAATTGTATGCACAGCTCGCATGGGCTTATAAGACACTAAATAATCAAGTGATCTAGCACCAGGACCAAAGTAAAACAAAAAACTCATGTCTGAAACAGTACATCTTTTCTTCTTTTCAAAGCTTTAGAAATAAAATCTGCAATTCCAAAAACAACAAAATCAATTAGCCATTTGATCTTTTCCTCATCTGACCAATAGAGCATATCCAATTTACGTTGTGTAGTATAATTAAACAGACACGCTCTTAAGTCATCGTATAGTGTACAATGCTGGAGGATATAAGATTCATTTCCATCTCATTCAAGTCACACAACTCACACAATCTATTATCAGAATCAGAATCCTCTTTATTGCCAAGTACTGTATGTCAAAAAGACACAAGGAATTTGTCTCCGGTCATTGGAGCCGCTCTAATATGACAGTTGACAGCCATTTTGACAGTAAATACTTTAAAACATAAAAACACACTACGGAGAGTCACTTAGCCTCTTGCAATTTAATGGCAAGAGGGAAGAAGCTGTTGGAATGTCTGCTGGTTTTAGTTTTACGGATATTATTGAATCGCCCAGTAGATAGCTCAAAGTCAAAAACAAATACAAGATCAGAAATTTTGAGTAATTAAAAGAAATTTAGATGTAATCCAAGCAAGAGTAAAAACAAACAGAAGATTAAGATGTTGCATGTTGATATGGCATAAGAGACTTAATTACGCTACCGTACTATTGGTACAATGAATATACAGTAACACCACATACGTAAAGTGTATGAAACTGTTTATGAATAATATGTATGCATAATATTGCACATTGAAAGTCATATTTGAAACATGACTACAAATTGAGAGGCATACATATTCATATTAGTATAAAAAGTGTATGCCAATATGCATAATATTGATTGTACATACAGTATGTAATACCTTTAACATTATTACACAGTGTCCAGAAGTATTTTTTCTCGCACACACAGGGGAGTTGTTATAGAAATACTGAATGGTATAAAAATGATAACCATTGTTTCAGACAGTGAAGCTGAATAAGACAGCAAGCAGCAGTTAGGATGTTCAAAGTTCAGCAAAACTTGTTGAGCGAAATGTGAGAGAGCGTGAGCCCTTTGAGCTGTGCCAGAAAGGCCAAACATCTTGATTCCCTTTATCTGAATCACGAGAAAATAGGGATATTTTATCATATTCCTGTTTTTTTGGAACACAGCCCTGACAACATGGGCCTGCTAGATCCCGCCACCAGTGATGGCCGAGTCATCTTCTTCTTGCCTTGGGAGAAGATGACCATTGCTGGAACCACAGACACCCCCACCAATGTGACAGCCCACCCCATCCCTGGGGAGAACGACATCAACTTCATCCTGAGCGAGGTCCGCAACTATCTCAGCCCCGACGTCGAAGGTAGAAGTGACGGCATGGTCACTGGCGAGATAGTATCAAATAGATTTTATACTGTAGACTTTGCATCCTGCAGTGAGACGAGGTGACGTGTTGGCAGCATGGAGTGGAATCCGTCCGCTGGTGACGGATCCCAACTCCAAAGACACTCAGTCCATCTGCCGTAACCACATTGTCAGCATCAGTGACAGTGGATTGGTCACCATTGCAGGTCAGCTTGTCTTTGTGACGATGTTGAGCAGTTCATTTGGCCTATTTTATTACAGCATCAACTGCGTGCACAGGTGGCAAGTGGACGACCTATAGATCCATGGCTGAAGAAACTCTGGATGCTGCCATTAAAACACATGCCCTCCCAGCTGAGAAATGCAAGACTGTGGGCCTGATGCTGGAGGGTTCCAAGGGCTGGACGCCGACGTTTTACATCCGTCTGGTGCAAGACTATGGCTTGGAGCAGGAAGTAGGACACATTTATTTGTCCTGAAGTTGATTACAGATGCTTAAGTGTGTTGCCGGTGTTCCGCTATAAAATTTTCTGACCGTTTCTTTTTCTTTTTTTTTTTTTTTTTTTTATAGCTTTTTTTTTTTTCAAAATTTGAGTATTTTACTTCTGCCATTAGAACGAATCACACTTCTTCACACCTCTGCATCCTGATCATCCTCCATAGACTCATCTTCATCTTTTAATTTTGGCTCCTGCACTGACTCGCCTTCAATTTATTGGTGAAAGGGCACTTGAGCCTGTTTGCCATTTGTCATTCCCATGTTTTCGATGTAGAATCCCATTTGAATATCAGAACAAGATGAATCTACGAGAACTTCCTGATTTCCTTTTTCAAGTTCATCCCAGTCAAAAGCTTTACACAGCTCTGTTACAATCTCAGCGCTGATGTGCATAGGAAGTGTGTGTGTCTCAGGGGTGTGAGTGAAATAGCTGATCCGTCCTCCTGTCCAGTCCATTATTATGCTTTTTGCTCCTTTGTCGGTGTCAGGCAGCCCGTCTTTTCTTAGTTTGCCCTAACACTGCGCAAGCAACGCCAAGAACTCCAGAGCTGTGTGAAAGTCGGGTACTCCGTAGTGCTGGAGGGTTTGTGCCTTGTTGCAACATTGGAGGATGGCTTCAACGGGTGAAAGTGGATCAACCAGCTGTTAAATTTTCACACAATTACGGAGAATCATTGCAGCATCAGTTGTTGATGTTTCCATGACGATCCCAGGACAATCAAGAACCTTAATATGTTTGTCCAAGTGCACTTCTTGAAGGCACTTGGTGACACCAGGAGTGGCTCCAACATTACACGTTCTTGCACGTTTTAAACTGTTCATCAAACTTCTCTTTCCAACATTAGGAAAACCCTCTTTACGTCAAGGTTGCGGCAGTAGATACAGAGTAGCTTCATCAAGCAATCTGCACCAATACAAGCACTGGTGCCAAAGAGCTCTGTGGTGACTTGAGTCACTGACACATAAATGCGTTTCAAGTTTTTGGATTGCTGTTGTGTAGATGACTGGAAAGCCACTATGGGAAACCCATTCCGCGGATACCATCCATCCATCCATCCATCCATCCATCCATTTTCTACCGCTTATCCGAGGTCGGGTCGTGGGGGCAGTAGCTTTAGCAGGGACACACAGACTTCCTTCTCCCCAGCCACTTAATCCAGTTCTACCGGGGGGGATCCTGAGGCGTTCCCAGGCCAGCCGAAGGATGTAGTCTCTCCAGCGTGTCCTGGGTCGTCCCCGGGGTCTCCTCCAGGTGGGACATGCCCGGAACACCTCACCAGGGAGGCGTCCGGGAGGCATCCGAATCGGATGCCCTAGCCACCTCATCTGGCTCCTCTCGATGTGGAGGAGCAGCGGCTCTACTCTGAGATCCTCCCGGATGACCGAGCTTCTCACCCTATCTCTAAGGGAGAGCCCGGACACCCTGCGGATGAAACTCATTTCGGCCCCTTGTATCCGGGATCTTGTTCTTTCGGTCACGACCCACAGCTCGTTCCCATAGGTGAGGGTAGGTACGTAGATCGACTGGTAAATCGAGAGCTTCGCCTTTCAGCTTAGCTCCTTCTTTACCACAACGGATCGATACAAAGTCCGCATCACTGCAGACGCTGCACCGATCCGCCTGTCGATCTCCTGTTCCATTCTTCCCTCACTCGTGAACAAGACCCCAAGATACTTGACCTCCTCCACGGGCAGGATCTCATCCCCGACCTGGAGAGGGCACGCCACCCTTTTCCGACTGAGGACCATGGTCTCAGATTTGGAGGTGCTGATTCTCATCCCAGCCGCTTCACACTCAGCTGCGAACTGCTCCAGTGTGAGTTGGAGGTCACGGCTTGATGAACCCAACAGAACCACATCATCTGCAAAAAGCAGAGATGCAATACTGAGGACACCAAACCGGACCACCTCTACACCTCGGCTGTGCCTAGAAATTTTGTCCATAAAAGTTATGAACAGCATCAGTGACAAAGGGCAGCCTTGGCGGGGTCCAACCCTCACTGGAAACGAGTCCGACTTCCTGCCGGATATGCTGACCAAACTCTGACTCCGGTCATATAAGGACCAAACAGCCCGTATCAGGGGGTTCGGTACCCCATACTCCCGAAGCACCCCCCACAGGACCACAGGACACAGTTGAACGCCTTCTCCAAGTCCACAAACACATGCAGACTGGTTGGGCGAACAGACTCTCCTCCCTCATGGGAAGGCATGTCGGTGGAATTGAGGAGGTCTTCGAAGTATTCTCCCCACCGGCTCACCACGTCCCGAGTCGAGGTCAGCCGCGCCCCATCCCCGCTATACACAGTGTTGATGGTGCACTGCTTCCCCCTCCTGAGACGCCGGATGGTGGACCAGAATTTCCTCGAAGCCGTCCGGAAGTCTTTCTCCATGGCCTCGCCGAACTCCTCCCATACCCGTGTTTTTGCTTCAGCGACCACCAAAGCTGCATTCCGCTTGGCCAGCCGGTACCCATCAGCTACCTCAGGAGTCCCAGCGGCCCAAAAAAGCCTGATAGGACTCCTTCTTCTGCTTGACGGCATCCCTCACTGTTGGTGTCCACCAACGGGTTCGGGGATTGCCACCACCTTACGGCCACAGCTCCGGTCGGCCACCTCAGCAATAGAGGCGCGGAACATGGTCCACTCGGACTCGATGTCCGCCGCCTCCCCCGAACATGAGCAAAGTTCTGTCGGAGGTGGGAGTTGAAACTCCTACTGACAGGGGATTCCGCCAGACATTCCCACCAGACGCTCACAATACGTTTGGGCCTGCCACGTCGGACCGGCATCTTCCCCCACCATCGGAGCCAACTCACCACTAGGTTGACAGCTCCGGCCCTCTCTTCACCCGAGTGTCCAAGACATGCGGCCGCAAGTCCGATGACACGGCCACAAAGTCGATCATCGAACTGCGACCTAGGGTGTCCTGGTGCCAAGTGCACCTGTGGACACCCTTATGCTTGAACATGGTGTTCGTTATGGACAATCCGTGATGAGCACAGAAGTCCAATAACAGAACACCGCTCTGGTTCTGATCGGGGGGCCGTTCCTCCCAATCACGCCCTTCCAGGTCTCACTGTCATTGCCCACGTGAGCATTGAAGTCCCCCAGCAGAACGATGGAGTCCCCAGCGGGAGCACTCTCCAGCACCCCCCCAAGGACTCCAAAAAGGGTGGGTACTCTGAACTGCTGTTTGATGCATAGGCACAAACAACAGTCAGGACCCGTCCTCCCACCCGAAGGCGGAAGGAGGCTACCCTCTCGTCCACCGGGGTGAATCCCAACGTACAGGCGCCGAGCCGGGGAGCAACAAGTATACCCACACCTGCTCAGCGCCTCTCACCGTGGGCAACTCCAGAGTGGAAGAGAGTCCAACCCCGCTCGAGAGGACTGGTACTAGAGCCCAAGCTGTGCGTGGAGGCGAGTCCCACTATATCTAGTCGGAACTTCTCGACCTCACACACCAGCTCGGGCTCCTTCCCTGCCATAGAGGTGACATTCCACGTCCCTAGAGGCAGCTTCTGTAGCCGAGGATCGGATTGCCAAGGTCCCCGCCATCGGCCACCGCCCAGCTCGCACTGCACCCAACCCATATGGCCCCTCCCACAGGTGGTGAGCCCATGGGAAGATATTTAATCTACTTCTCCACAATTTTCTTTGATACCAAATACATTTTATTTCACACCAACACAATCTTTTTGTTTGTTCCACTTTGAATGACTGCCTGCTCAACCTGAGGGCATCTGCACCCCAGTGGGTCATGTGTATCCAAAATTTCTAAGATCACATCTGTAGCCTCCACTACCTTTTTAAATTATTTATAATATGCTTCACATTTTCAAAGTGCACATGCTTTTCTAAATTCTGCATCTCTGTTTCCCTCTGCTCAAACTCTCTCTGCCTCTGGAGGATGTCATTTTGAACGCTTGGCACATTCCTCCTCTTCATCAGCTGTTGTTCTCTGGAGATCTGCTTTTCTTGGAGCTCTTGAAGCCTTTGCTTTCTGGTTTCTTCTGGTTTTTTGTCATTGACATGTTGCACAGATGACTGCTACTTAGAACTCCTCCCCCCTGAAGCATCAGCAGTTTCCCCATCTTTATTCTTATATTTCCACCAAAAACAAAGGAGTTTTGCTCGTTTTTGTTTTAATTTAGACATAGCTTCAGCCCCAATTTTCTGACCGTTTCAATCGCTTCCATTTAGTAGTAACAGGGAACCCCAACTATTCCCCACAACAGTACTAGACACATTGTTTCGGTGAGAAACAGAAGCAGACACATTGACTGCATCCAACCTGATGTGGAGGTGTAGACATTAATGACGTCGACATTTCCGCTTTACAAAAAGACTTGACACATGAAGAGGCTGTATGCTGAGCTGTTCATTTGCGTCAAGTCCACCGGATCCAATGATTCACATCAGTTGCATACAACAGTTAGCCACTACCCTCCCATTAAATTCAATAGACAAATGTTTCAGTCGGGAAAAGTGCTCCTTCAGTTCACTTACCCCTTATTAAAGGCAGCTCACAGCCAGGGCCAAATATTTTTAAAAGGTCACTGCTGATATTTGGACAGTGTTTGCCCTTTTGCATGATGGGCAAGCCAACCATCTGAATAGCAAAAAGCTCTTGTGTATTCTGTAAACGTGACACCTCAACAACATTGTGCCAAAGAAATCCATCATTCTTGCCTGCAACTGTGAGACTTCAAGACAAGGTAAATTAAATTAACAAACTGAACCTTTTGTGTGTTCTCAGGTCGCGCAGCATCTGGCCTCTACGTACGGAGGGAAGGCATATGATGTGGCCAAGATGGCGCTGGTCACAGGGCAAAGATGGCCGATAGTTGGGAAAAGGCTGGTGTCTGAGTTTCCATACATTGAGGCTGAGGTGATGTGTGATGATATGCTAATGCTCACATTTTGATCACTCTTCGGCCCCAGAAATCCTAATGAAATGAGCACGTCGTCTCTTGCAGGTGCTGTACGCCATCAAGGAGTACGCATGCACCGCCATTGACCTCATTGCCCGGCGAACGCGACTGGGCTTCCTGAACGTGCAGGCGGCGGACGAAGCCCTCCCACGCATTGTGCAGATTATGGCCAAGGAGTTGGGCTGGAGCCAAGAGCGCAAGATGGTACAAAAATCAGGAAATAGATTTTAGTCCCCATTGGAGTGTTCTATCAGAACACAATAGGGAAGTCTACGCCCATCATCCTCTTTCGAGGCTGTTACTATGCATGTGTAAACTGAGCCTTTATCAACCAAAGAAGGAAAGTCATTGAGCAGTGAAAAAACAATAAATCATCCAAGAGTAGCTGTGGTTGTGTTAATGTAGCACTTCTTTTTAATCTAGGCTGAGCTGGAAGCAGCTAAAAAATTCTTGTACCATGAGATGGGCTACCGATCTCGCTCTGAGCAGTTGACCAAGACATCTGAAATGACCCTGGATAACCAGGAAGTAGCCAGGTAGAAATACTCAGTGGCCAAAGTTCTCTCATAAACTGTGACTCTGATTTAGGCATAGAGAAGTAATGCGGTCAGTTTTAATGTGGTTGGCAGGTATAAGAAGCGCTTTCATATGTTTGACAAAGAGAGCAAAGGATTCATCACCACAGTTGATGTTCAAGAAGTCCTGGACGTGAGTTCCCATTTCCCTGATTGTCATTGCTCTTCTTCACTGTTACTGGGCCAAGATTCCAACCAAAGTTCTTCTCTCTACAGAGTATCAATGTCCACATTGATGAGAATGCCCTCCATGAAATTCTTAATGAGGTTGACGTCAACAAGAATGGACAGATTGAAATAGATGAATTCCTACAGGTATGTAATGGTCGGTGATTGTACTTGCAGGGGTTATTAATATGTTAATTTTCCCTTATGTCTGGATCAGACTACAACACAAATTTGGCCTTTCACAATTGCACTATGTCAGTCTACAGCCATCAAATCTTGCCGTATCTGGGTCAGACAGTGGTGACACTACATGTATTCCGATACCACCGTATCCCGTCTTTTACGATCACTGGGCTTTGTCTTGTCAAATCAAAGACTGTAGCGGAGGCGTGACCAGAAAACGTGTCACCTTTCACCCCAACCGGATATATCTGTTACCATGGCAACAACAAGTTGTAGTCAAACAATGGATCGCTGTGGCAAAGTTGGGAAAAATGAACAAAAAGAGGAAAAAAACATGCGGTGTCATAGGGTGCTCGGGAGATAACGTTTTGCGCTATGCATTCAAGAACTGCTTGAGGTATGGTCACGTACTTTTAACATTATACGGCTTGCAAGCAGGCAACAAAACATATGTAATCTACCAAGCTAGTGCTAGCATTAACGTTTGTATGTAAACATGCTGACGTTCTGTTGAATCATGCTCTGAAGCTTTGGTAAACATTGGTTTGTGCACAGGAATAAATGTTGACAACGGCGACAATGTTGACAACAGCAAGTAAGGGAGGCGACGCACTGGTCAAAATACGCAATCCTATTGGTCAACGTCAAGGTGCGCTGTCAGAAAGTTGTTGTTATTATGTCACACTCCGTGGAAGATATCCAAAAAAATCAAACATACTAGATTTTTAATTTTGACATCTTAGGGCTAGCGTAGGGCCAAACCGTTGTGCGTGGATTATGTCACACTCCAAGAAATTTTGTCATTCCCGACAAAATATGTCAGGCGCGATCTGGAAAATCGCCTGCGATAGCTGATCGGCCCAGTATCGGGGCTAAAATCCTGTAGTCTGATCTAGGCATGAACTGCTACAATCTGTCATTTTCTATGAAAATTCTTGGATGAACCTGCCATGCTCCTCTTTGCAGCAAAGAGCAGACAAAAGACAGAAAAGGTGGTTGTCCACCTGAGACCCGCACACAGCAGGTGTGAACTTTCCTCAACTAGATGAAGCTAATTAGGATCGAGAATGTGCTACGGGGTATAATGAGGGCAGAGCTCCTGCCTCTGTCTGTAGCTAAATTACTTTCTCACTTGGCGGCGCGTTGAGAAAAGAGCGTCATTGCGAGGGAGCATGATGACAGTTGGGGCTTTTGTGTTCATTAGTGTGAGCCGCTCATGAGCACATATCTGGTCAGACTGTCCCAGGGGACAGCGGCATTTTTAGTAATGTTTTCCCTTTTTGAAAAAAGCTATTTTGTTTAACTTTTGTCCTTAAATGTCAATGTTTGTTTTTGCTCATGTGTCCAACCTGCTCATGGCTGATTTAGAGACTACAAAGAGGTAGCGTATGCAAACTACTGGTGGACAATAAATAACTCTGAAATTCAACCCTTATTTAACTTTTAACTCTGGTGTCTAAATATGGCTAGAGGGGAAGAACTCACTAGAAATGTGTCGAAGATGTTTTAAAGCTGCACTGGGCATGGCGTCAACAATAAAGCTGCTAAGAAAACTGAAAAGGGACCGACAAACACTGTTGGACGAAAGAGGCACAGGCAACAGTCACAATTGAACTTAAGAACTGTGGGTACTTTCACACGTCACCCTTTTGTCCTTTTTGATTGACGTGATTGTGTGTGAAAATAGTTATTGAACTTGGGTGCACATGCAAATCAACTTAACCGAGACCACCAAGAAGACTTTGCAGCCGTTCTCTCATGGTTTGGTTGAGGTAAGAAAGCAGTCCAATCTCAAAGCATGTCGACAACTTCATGAGCAATCATGTACAGTATGTGGCACTTACATTATCTGTTCAACCCCAAAAACGTAAAAGCAGCTCTGTTTACCCTTTGATTGCACATAGTTCTTCCAAAGATTTTGGGATGCTCTTGCCAAACTGCCAAGTCATGGGGAGAAAACCCCAGTTCAGCTTTAACACATAAGGAAAACCATCAAAGTCAGCAGGTGTTGGGTTCAGTGAAGCATGTGAAGGTGGTCGGACCGCTCTCGTATGCACTGTGCATCGACCGAATAGCTTCTCCTCTTGTCACCTGTGTACGCTCATTCTCTTCACCATGTGTCATGTGTCACTCAGTTGATGAGCGCTGTCAAGAAGGGCCAAGTGTCCGACAGTCGCCTAGCAATCTTGATGAAGTCGGCCGAGGAAACACTGGATAAGAGGGGCCCTGTGACGGTGGACCGAAGCGGGGGCGGAGTCTGAGCCCAGCCTTTCATGAAGGTCTCCTGTGAATAACCTCATTTGAATGACAATGCAATCAGGGAGGCGACGGCGGGAATTTGCCCAAATCAAGAGCAAATCGGCGTCGCTCCTGAGTGTGTTTTGGGTGAAATAGAATCCAATGATTGAGGTTTGTTTTCCTGAGCCGCCTGTTTGCATGTTGATTGGTTCTCAACATCAGGTGCCTCCAATGTTCCACAGTGCACATATGTGTCTATTTATAGAATATTTTTATCAAATATTTCTACCTTTATAGCGCTTTAACACTTTTTAAACTTGACACTGATTGTTGTGTAAATGCTGCTCATTTAATTTAAATGTAATCTTGGGCTCTATATTAAAGGTCAACAATCTCTTTTTATGAGGCTAGAACATTTGATTTGATGATAAGTGCAAAAGAAACAGGCAAAGAAGCTGATTATAAGAAATCATTAGTATAGTTTTAGGTTCTGCCAAACTAAACAAAAGACATTGTAGACCTGCAATGTAATAAGTTTCCAGTTGTTTCTGAACTCTGCTTTACTGTCCAGGCACTAACTTGTACAAGCACTTAAAAACTTAATTAGAGCCAATTTTGTGCAAGAGAGACTTAAAGTCCATCCAGGAAACTGATGGTGTACAACTTGGTCAACTTCCAACTGCTACTGACACTGATGTTTACAGGGTTTGAGCTTTAGCTGTACTATTTCTGCTCTTTGAAATTATTTATAGCTTTTTTTTTTACTGCAGACTTTTAAGTTCATAGAGACATTTACTGAGTGACAATTAACATATTTGCATTCATTATAAAATAAGGTTGAAAAGGGATTCTATATTTTTATTGTTTACTGAAATGCATGCTCATATTTTCTAAGTATTGTAACATTTTTTTAAGTGGCGTTTGTATTTGTGTTAAACGAGATTTGAGGAATGCTGCGTTATCGCCATACATGCGGTGCTAAATTATAACATGTCCAAGCACACCCAATGATCAGATTTAGTAAAGAAAGAATGTGTGACAAAGGCACTGATGGATACTGCCATGTCATTGTACTACTTTTACGAGGGCTAGACTAAACTTCAAGGTGTTGTTGATAGGTTTTGAGAAATCAACTGCAGACGCTCCCACTTGGGTTTAGTACATATTTATGGGTATGTATTATTCATCCAACTGGCCTCCAGAAGCTCATGTCAGCACGTGTTTTTCTGACCCCTCCCATCAAGCAGATGTGTGTTTTGGGTGTGTTGTCACTTTGGGTTTGTCGTCCATATTTTCACGGTGAAGATTGTCAAACTGCCAATGTTGCCTGTCAACAATAGCTCATTGCAAGCCCGTCTTAAATGTGCATCCCAATGTTTAATTGTCTCCTTTTGGATGAAATTACAGCTTTATCTAGGCTCAAAGAGAATCATGTTTCGCGTTCTTTTTTCCCCCACCTGTACTGTAAGAATACTTTTGAGCCAGTGTTCTGAAGAGACAATGCAATTATCTAATTAAATGTATCTTGTTGCTCGAAAAGCTTTGTTGTTTTTAATTTTAATTTTTTTCTGGTCATGCGTTGTCTGACATCATTCCCACTGGGTACCAGCACACAGGGCGTCTGTCATGAGAACATGCCAGCGCGTAACTTCATTATTAGAAGGCAAAATGCTAACAAAAGAAACAGTTACTTAAATCTATTGTAATTTTTTATGAGAATACCTTGTCAAAAAGTGTATTGTTTCACTGCAGGTGCTAAAATATGGTAATAAGAAATATTTTTACAATTATGATCACCTCTATACACTGTAAAATCTATGTTGACTTTAAAAAATATACTGTATAAGAAAACCTGTTGCCTTAAAGAAAATGTCAATTACTACTGAGGTAAATTATATTTAACTCATTTAGTCTGAGAGTGCAGTAATCAAATTAAAGACCCTGTAAAATGATATCGTAGACACATAAAGCTCTATTTCTAATTCTGCTCAATTGTGGAGATTATAGCGTTAAAGTATTTTTCACCATTTCAGTTTTCCTGACTTTTATGGGCGTGACTAAAATGGCACCCAGTGACGCACTTTGGCTCGGGCATGAGTCGCCCTCCCCCACAACAAAAAAACGTGAGCGCCTTCAATTGCATCAGTGGTTATCTGGCATAATTGCTGGATATTCGGCAGTACTCATCCCATTTCCATCACTACAGTGTACAGTTAGCTAGGTATTTCTATACCCCCAAAAAATGCATCTTGGCACAATAACAGAACAGCTCGGTGTCGTTATTTAAATTCTTATCCATCAACCAAGAGAAACTTGTTAGCACATGAGCTAGCAGGTGGCTAGCACCTCGTCCTGGTGTGGAAAGCACTGTTAGGCCCTAGTGGGATATATTCCAGCCAGTGGATGCTAGATGAAGTACAGTAGCATCCATTTTTCAGTGGGGACAGATTCACAGCATTTGAGAGCAGAGACAATGGCTTGATTTTTCATGATTTTGAAGCCTCATTTTATATACTTGTGGAATTTTTAAATCATTCAACTTTGAACACTCTTCAGTGTGTCAGTTATACAAGACAAATTTGTTTTCACTTTACAGTTACTTTAAATAAACTTTTTATCTTGAATAAGCAGTGTTCAAATAAATTGGATTCAAGTAGGCGGCACGGTGGGCAACTGGTTAGCACATCTTCCTCACAGTTCTGAGGACTGGGGTTCAACTCCCAGTCTCGCCTGTGTGCCGTTTGCGTGTTCTCCCCGTGCCTGCATGGGTTTTCTCCGGGTTTCCTCCCACATCCCAAAAACATACGTGGTAGGTTGACTGAAGACTCGAAATGACCTGCAGGCGTGAATGCGAGTGTGAATGGTTGTGTTTCTTAGTAGCCCTGCGATTGGCTGGCGACCAGTTGAGGGTGTACCCCGCCTCTCGCCCGAAGATAGCTGGGATATGTGCCAGCACGCCCGCGAGCCTAGTGAGGATAAGCGGTACAGAAAATGGATGGATGGATTTAAGTAACTTGTTTAACTTCAGTGTGACTTCTATTTTAACTTCTATTTTAGAAAAAATAGAGTATTTATAGGAGAGTAGTTAGATAGAGTAGTTTATTTATAGGTAGCTTCCATGCACACATGTGGAGTTCTGATAAGTAAATTAAACTAAACCTTCCTGAGCTGTGATAATATATATATATATACATATATACAGGCGCTTTAAATAAATATATGGTTAATGTGATGATAATGGAAATAATACAGAGGGATTTGGTTTCTTATGGGGTGTCACAAGGCATTGGGAGATACCCAATCAAGTTCCAGCTGAATAAAATGTTCTCATTGTCATTAGTTCTGTCAAGGATATAAGCACAGGAACATACACACAAAACTCCAGGCCTTTTCTTGTGAAAGGTCACTGTGAGATTTGAGTGACCGCTTTAAATCCTCCTATTGGATGTGGTTTGCGCGCTCTCCCTGGGAAAGGCCGGAAGCATGTGGAAATGATTAATTGAAATGAATCATGGGACAAATGTGCTTGTCAAATGGTCTCTAATGCAGCTTCTTTTCACTCTTGAGGATGAGCATGAGGAGCACACTAATTGAAAAGATTGCTCCACAGCAGTATGACTAAACCTCACTATTCATCAATTTAGGAGTATACCAAGTAATATGCTGAGCAACCCATAGCTAAAGATACACTATACTGTATAGACAAAAGTATTGAAACACAATGGATGTACATGCTAACCAGCTGATCAAAAAAGAGGTTTGCGGGAGGCCTCTTTCTGTCCCACTACACAAAGCAAGTCTTATGAGAATAGTTGTTCTGATTTTTTCTTTTTTCTTTTATTTATTTTTTGTAAAAAAAAAAAATTAACACCAGTTACCACCTACCACAGTAAGTAAAAATTGTACCCAAATAGAAATGTTAAAACAAATAGTTCTTAAATATCATCTGCAAATATATTGGACTGAAAAGTTGAATACAACTGAAATGTACATACTCAGTGATTCTTTCATATATCACACTTTGAGAATCACTGTCTAAGAACATTTGTAGCTTTTATAGCTGCACATAGGGACCCAACTGTATATTTTTGCACCATTTTCAATTACTCTAGGTGTAGCCTAGTCCTGCAACCTTTAACCTAAAATGTTATCAGCAGCTCAGACCTTTTTAACAGAATGAGTCAGGGTGGAAATGCCCACAACTGGAGGGAGAAGATTAAAAAACACCCAGTGAACTGTAACAGTTTTAGATTTATGGTTTGAACCTTTCCAGAAAACTCATGAACCTCCTCCGGGGAACAAAGCGGCATTTTGTAAGGTGTCCTGACATTTACCTGCGTCACACACAGGCTCTATGTCTTGTTGCCTGGCGGACACGCGCTTTCACAACTAGACCAATCATCAAAACAGCTAACTGAAGACAAAGACCAGAACATTAATTGGCGTCTTTTCATCCCGGCTAAAACAGGGCCTTTTTGGGTTAAATGGACACCAAAACTGCAGAATAGGAATGTGGACATTTCTCTTAGATGCATTAAAAATGCTTGCAAAAAGTGAGGAAACAGACATACTTTCTGTCAAAAATAAAAGGGAAAAAATCATTTTAGCAAGAAACATGAAGTAGACACTTTATTTGCTTTTATCAGCCACAATGATGTGGTTTCCCGACTCTGGCCCCGCCCTTCAGTTTAACACCTCTCATCTGAGTCTTTAATCAACCTACATGTGTGTTTTTGGAATGTGGGAGGAAGACTGAGTTACAGGAGAAAACACATGCAAGCACAGGGACAAGATGCATATTCCGCACAGGAATGCCTAAACTGAGATTTAAATCAAGAATCTCTTGACTGTGAAGCAGATTTATCCATCCATCCATTTCCCAAGCTGCTTATCCTCACAAGGATCGCGGGCGTGCTGGAGCCTTTCCCAGCTATCATCGGGCAGGAGGCGGGGTACACCCTGAACTGGTTGCCAGCCAATCGCAGGGCACACATAAACAAACAACCATTCGCACTCACATTCACACCTACGGGCAATTTAGAGTTGTCAATCAACCTACCATGCATGTTTTTGGGATGTGGGAGGAAACCGGAGTGCCCGGAGAAAACCCATGTCGGCACGGGGAAGAACATGCAAACTCCACACAGACGGGTCCAGGAATTGAACCCCGGTCCTCAGAACTGTGAGGCAGACGCTCTAACCAGTCGGGCTAACGTGCCGCCAAGGCAGACTGATATTGATGAAAAATTATTTTTAAAAAGATATTGCACTAAAATTATAACAAATTATTATTACTGTATATATTTACTAAATATTTACTGGTCGGCGGCACGGTGACCGAGTGGTCAGCACATCCACCTCACAGTTCTGAGGTTGGGGGTTTGAATCCGGGCTCTGGCCACCCTGTGTGAAGTTTGCATTTTCTATCATGGCTTGCATGGTTTTTTTTAAAATCAAGATTTCCTAAACATAAAAACTTTATTCTATAATATTCTATAATTATGTTCATACTTTAAATTGCTAAAACTAGCCAAAAAAACTAATGTTTCCCCCTTTACATAGTACTGTGTTGGTGTTGTTGTTTTAAGTTTTGGGTCACTTTTCCTTCTTTCTCTTTCTGTAATTGTACTGTCAACACAAAGCAAAACTGCTTTATGCTTCATTTTCCCACATGCAGTCCTATAGTCTTTAATCGAACTTTGTACTCATACTTGCCATACAGCTAAACCTGCCTTTGACTCACTGGTCTCCTGTTTCAAAACCACTCCCTCTTTTGTCAGTATTTCAACCAGCACCACTTAATGACTCCTCTGAATGTCACAGCAGAGGATGTTGGAATATATTGTATGTCACTATTCAATTTTCATTAATGAGCTGCTGAGATATGATTCAGTCACTTGATCGATCTTTTGTCTCTCCCTCTATATTCTCCCTGACAAATTCCCTCTCAACATCATTGAAGATGACAGGCCCCGGGCAGGCGGTGGTATTTTGGTGTGTGGACCAGGCTTGAACTGCCCTTACCTTCAAACACCCCCACCCAAGCTCCCTTTTCCTGTTCTTTGTGTTCCATCTTATGTGGGGAGTGAAGACAGAAGGCAGTGGTGAGGCAAAATGCAAAATAGAGCAGGAACATATTTTGTGTTTAACAAGAAGGTCAAGGAGTGCCTGCGGTCCCTGATCTTCCGTTGAACTCTGACCTCGTGCTGACATTTGCCTTTATTCAAATTGAAGCAGAAATAGGAATTCTTTTGAAGCATATGCATCTCTGCCTTAGTGACGGACTATAGAAGTATTTTTATAATTTTTTTTATGTGGGGTTAATTCTGGTTAAACCCAACCCCTTACAATGTTCAAATCCGTTTATTAGGTCCCAATTAGGAGCCATTCATGAATAAATTTGCATCATTTAACAGCTGTCTTTTACACACAATATCTACTCGTATGTAAAGCCATTTGAGCATTTAGTCGATATCCTTGATATTCAGCTCAAGGTACATGTACTAGAACGTTCGTTGTCCTCACTAGCAAGACAATTCAGGTACAAGACTAACTTGGGCGCACTAGTAGAATGACTGTCTTACTAATAAGATTTTTATTTATTGATTTTTTTTTTTGTACTGTGGATGCCACTTATGACCAAATCATACATACGTACATGGATATCAAGGATATCAAATGCAGGCTTTTCATGAACCTGTACTTAGTAAATGAGCTTTGATCTGACGTTTGCAAGCGTCACAATAGAGCTCCAGCGACGTCTGCCCTTCGTATGACGCCATTGCACAGACAGTCCAAACCCACCGACTTCATGTTGAAACGTGAATTAGTTTTTAATTAAATAGATTAGGAACTTTACAAGGCATAATCTGTGTTTCCATCTCACACCGGAAATCACCTGCATCCATCCAAACGGGCGGTCACTGTTTTCAGACGTTTCAAGGTTAAAAAAACAAACAAACGGCACCCGACGTAAGAATATGACGTCATGCTCAGTTGGTGGCGTATTAGCAGTCGTTTGACGTTCCAAGCCAAACCCAGTCATGTGGCCCCCAACATCTGCAAAGAGTTTGAATATTCATATTTATCAGCAACTAAAAGGTGTATCCTGCTAGTATGCTGCTGGTTCCTAAGGTGCTAGATAAAGCCCTTAAAATCCTTCTTGAGGATTATTATCTAACAAGTGAAATAACGCATTTTACTGCAATTAAGAACATTAATCAACATTTAATACGGTTTACCATTTCAACCGATTTCGTACTCACTTGGTGATGAAGTGTCACTCGTGTCACTCTACTTCATCTCTACTGCATCCTCCTCGGCTGACACTGACAGCAGTGCTACTGCTACTAGAGCATGTGGCTTGTGCTGCTGTCCGTGATGCACATTCCGTGCAATCGTGTTTTCCTCCCGCCTTCCCCTCTTTCCGCTTCACAGGGATAACTCAGTTTCATTTTCCTGACAATGCACCAAGGCTGTTTTTCCTTTTCTTTTTCTTATTGCTACCCTCAACTTGAATCAAGTCTGCACATGCACAGTCAGATGGAATAGTCCATTGCATGAGAAACTACCTTATAGATAGATTAAGCATTTTGATGGTTATTTTTTTTTACACTGGTGAATTAAGAGTAAAACAATAATAATTGTTCTAAATGCATTGAGGAAACTTTATTCCGTTTTCGATTAGATGTTTGGGTGGGCGTGTGAGGCCTGTACCGATCAGTTACTGACGTTTTTCTATTTATGGTCTACAATTGTTATTTCTATAAACATGTACTGTAATTATGACATTTCGAGAATACGAACGGCATGCAATGAATGAGCTTGGCGGTGTAAGAATGTTACCACACGGAACACGAAGGCACGCTCAGTTACTGCTGTACCTAATTCTTTTTTCATTTGATTGTTTTATATTTATGGCCTAAAAGTTAATTTTTTTTCCATACAAATAAATATATGCTGTAATTATGAACTGACTACTGCTTTAGCATAGGTAAGTGATTAACTACAGCGTAAAACGTAAAAAAATTGGTTTACGTTTCAGAACTCCGTCTTAAAAAAAAAAGGACCACCTGTATACTGGTCTACGTTGGAGTCCATAATAAAAGCTAACATGTGGCCACTACCTTTGGAACATTCACATCACACGCTAAAAATTAGCACTCTTACGACATTCAAATCACGTTTCAAAACACTCCTCTTTAAACAGGCATATTCATTATAATAGATTTGGTTACAACTATTTTGATCTTGTACTGTATTATATTGGTTGTAATTTTTAGACTACTTTGCAGTATTTTAGTCCTCATTTTGCATTTCACTTTTAATCCTGTAAAGTGGGCTTGAGTGAGATGAAAGGCGCTCAAAACAAAATGCAGTATTATTATTACTATTGTGGTGTTAGTAATCTAATCATGTAATTCTTGAGTATGTGATGAAAAACAATCAAACACCTGCATCTGCTTAGCCAAAGTTATTGGTGTGGAAAAGCTAACTGCCCAGCACTTGGTAATAAATAGACATACATGTGTAAAACAACAACAAAACCACAGAGCCTGTCATGCGGGTGAGCATTCCCTTTAGTCTTTGAAGTAGCAAAACCGGAAACAGGAAGTGAGCTTCTCCTCCATGAGTCCCTTCTTGGCAGACGTGAATGCAAAAGCGCTGCAGCCTCCACAACAAGGGCCAAGTTTTTTTTTTTTTAGTTTTTTTTTTTTTTAACCACACCAAGCAAACCACTTCCAGGGTGACCACTTCTGAGTAGGAGTTTTTCATTTGCATGGAGTGCTGCTTGCTTCTCCCATGTCATGTCATACATTAAAATAGGCTCTCGGCCATGCCTGTTTAATTCATTTGTTCGTCAAATCATGGCAAGTTCCTTGACAATGTACCTTTGTGGACCTCAGACTCGAATGATGCTGATAGAGGAGGAGGCTCTGTGAAGCTAGGAGGGGGACAAACAGGATGAGAGGCAGTCAGGGGCAGAATTCAATATTATTTCTCACACGCTCACACTACTGAAACGCGCGCATACGCAACTGAAATGCTCAAACACACATTTCACAAAAATTAAAAGTCCTCTCATATACACGACTGAAACGCTCTCACTCATGACTGAAATATTTTTGCTCACATTCACTGCTAAAATGCTCTGGCCCACTACTGAAATTCTCATACACACGACTAGAAAACGTCATACACACCACTGTGTGTGTGCGTGTAAACAAAAAAAAAAAACCCAAAAAAAACAATCGTAGTGTGTGAGAGCGTTTCAGTATTAAATAATGTCCCTGTCAGCCCCTTAGAAAACAATAAAGGTCTCAAATAAACATTGCACCACAATGTGAATTTACACTCTCAAAGATTCCCTTAATCTTTCTTGCTGAAATGCAGAAATATGAGGCCGGGAATAGTTGTAGGAGTGGTGAGTGGCACATGAATAAAAGTCTAAGCAGTGAAAGTTTCATGCAGATGAGTATTTTTCCATAAATGATGAACAAGGAAGAAATGAGGCATTGACTACCCTCATCCAAAAGAGGGTAGTATAGTGTAGGATAGTTTGCAGCACAGTAGAAAAAAATAACATCTCATTGTCTGTTATCTTTATTTATTGTGCTGATTTGTTGTGGCTGTGTTCCTGACATGTCTCCCTGTCCTTTTTGCGCTGTGTTACAGCTGGATCAAAGAAACAACAGTGTGCATGAAAAGTGTATGCCAATAATAATATGTTCTTTTTTTTAATGGACTTTGAAGCATAAATGACGGCTACAAAAAAAATTACTTCACTCGCGCCCCCAAGAACAAGCAGTATAGAAAATAGATGCACTTAATGAGAGTCTGCCTAAAATTCACTCGAAAGGACTTGTCTGTATTACAGCTGACCAAGCCATATTGTTGCTAAGAGACACAATTGTTGCAAGGAACAGATCTGGTCACTAGTTGGTCATAGTGGGGTACCAAAGTGTATGGAATGTAGTTGTTGGCGCACCACCAGTTTTATACATAAAATGCCAATGAAAATCCTCTCTCTTCACCAACTTGCATTTAGACTGAATTGAACTGGGTCTCCTGCCTACATGTTTTATATTTAGCCCTGATGACAGAAGGCCTTGTTGCTAAGAGATCAGTTAAGCACCAACAGAGGCTGTTCTGAGTTGGAATATTATCACCTCCCAATAATGCATTGTGGAGGTTCTGCAAAAAAAGAAAGCTATGAGGGAAAAGAAGAGCCAACAATAGTAAAGGAATCACCCTGCCACTGTGGATGGCACCATTATGGTAGATGGGAGAGCTGGTGGGCGAGGCGTTGTAGTAGGAGGAAGCAACTGGAACCAGCGGCCTCTTGGCCTTTTCTCGGGTACCATTCGAGTCGCTGTCCTTGATGATGTCGTACTGCCGGCAGAACAGGGCGATAACAGCTATGAAAAAAGATGGTGACGTGTGAGCACATGACACGTTGAGGTTGATGTAGGAGACGCACGAGCATAGAAAATCAAAGAGAAGCACAGAGAAGCGGACCTGCCCACAGCAGCAGAACCGTGGTGATGATGAGCAGCTCTCCAGTCTGCAGGTGAGGCGACATTCCCAAACCTTCCATAGCCGGTTCATCTGAGCCCGGACACACAGATGCCACAGAATTGTTATTGTTGCTGTAGAGCAGTAATTCTCAACTAGTGGTATGCGGGCTCCCTCTAGTGCTATGCAAAAGAATTACTTCATTAAATGCTAAAATATGCATAATGTTACAGTGGCTTAAACTCTTTTTTTTTTTTTAATGCAGTACATTTGTTAAGCAGAGTTCACTTGTATTAACTTAAGTACGTTTGCATTTAATCTTTTTTGTTCAAATATTTATTTAGGTAACATTTTTATTTAACTTTATGTACAATCAATTTTAATTGAAGTACAGTTTTATATTCATATATTTAAGCGTGGTTTTAATGTTCAAACTGTGCATCATGTTACGGTGGCTTAAAATAATAATACATATACCTTTTAGGAATAAAACCTCTGCTTCATTTTTGATAAACAGTATTGGGCCTACTACTCTACTGTATGTTAATGTTGGTCATTATGGTGGTACTTTGAGAGCTAAGCATTTTTTGAGATGGTACTTGGTGTAACAAGTTTGAGAACTATTGTTATAAAGCATGTTGTTGGTCTGTGCATCGTGTAACATCAAGCTCATTTACGGTGGTCCAGCACTCCAGCCGGATAATGGTCGCTCCTTTCCAGCGTCCTGAAGTGGATGGCCCGGCTGGGTTGACTGTCGCCCTGGAGTCCAACAGACTGCACCTGAACCCAACACAGATAAGACTGAAGGAAGGTGGGAGTTGTTGTTTTCATGTCTTCACAGCTGCACACAAACTGTTGTGTTCACGGCTTCCTTAGACAGGCATTTTCAATATTAATTTCACGTAAGAAAAAAATAAATCCAACCAGCAGTGTTTTCAGGAAATCCCTGTCACTTGAAACCATATTCCCAGGCTGTCAAGCGGATGCCAAACAGGTGGCACAATAACCCATCCATCCATCCATTTTCTGAGCCGCTTCTCCTCACTCGGGTCGCGGGCATGCTAGAGCCTATCCCAGCTATCATCGGGCAGGAGGCGGGGTACAACCTGAACTAGTTGCCAGCCAATTGCAGGGCACATACAAACAAACAACCATTCGTACTCACATTCACACCTACGGGCAATTTAGACTATGCAATTCATGCATGTTTTTGGGATGTGGGAGGAAACCGGAGTGCCCGGAGAAAACCCACGCAGGGACGGGGAGAACATGCAAACTCCACACAGGCGGGGCCAGGGATTGAATCCCGGTCCTCAGAACTGCGAGGCAGACGCTCTAACCAGTCGGCTACCGTGCCGCCGCACAATAACCACTCACCATAAATCCATTTTAGCACATCAGAAGCCTAAAGACAAGCCTGATGTCCTGGTGACCAATTGTGACATGTTTATTGAAGAATCCTAAAAGACCAGGTTTTTCTGACTCTGTTTTGTGGGTGGTGGTGTATTATCACATAGTGCCAAATGCCAGAAACAGCAAGATTTTCTCGTAAGTGCTGGATCTCCTAGATCTCCATGATCACTAACCCATTTGGCCCCAATGCAAGCAGACTGTATCACCACAATCTGAAAAATACAAAACATTATAATAATAATCTTCTTTTTGACTACACTGTTAAAACAGGATTGCTGTGACGGCTTCACATAAAAATGCAAAGGCCTGTGTTCTCCTGTCCTGTGCTTATCTGTCAACTCGTCCTTGATAATAATAATAGAGTACAGTAATCCTTTTCAGTGATTCCCGTAGGGTGATTGCGTTTTATCCTCCAATGTGGTCAAAGATCATGCCGCCTGGGGATGGTGAGCTTTGAATGACGCTTCTAATCTGAAGGACACATGCTTGCTGATGACTACTAGAGAGGCCAGAAAATACAATGTCAGCCAATGAAGATCTAGTTCAGGGGTGCACAAACTTTTCTCTCTGTTGTATACAGAAAAAAAAGAGGTTTCAAGGGCTACTTTGACATTTTTCACTTTCAATGTGTTAAACAGGTTAAAACCAATCAATCAGTGTAGGGAAACATACAGTATGCTCAGCAATTCTACATGTACATTGTTTTTATATATTGCTGGCGTTGGACGGAAACCTTGCATGTCCAAAACCATCACTTTTCAGGCAAACCCCCCAAAATGGCATCTTTATTGAGCCATTAACATTGCATTGTTAAAGAGAGTGAGCAATATTTTCAGCACTGAATATTTGTCAATCATTTGTAAAAAGAGCAGAACCATGTGGGGATTGACAAACAGTATCGATTTAAAACAATATGAAATCGATCACATGTGGACATAAAAGGTTTCCTACCGAAACTGACTGTTGCTACAAAAATGTAAATAATTAGACATTTATGTTTTGCTAATTTTTTTTCATTATTCTTATCCTATTTAATTGTATTTTTTTATTGTCCATCAGTTTTTTTTTATCCTGTCCTATTGTCTTTTGGTCTTTTTAACTTTTTCAGTTTAACTGCAGCATGGGTGCCTCCTCGCTGGGAGGTGTGTTCGGTTTGCCTGCGGGGATGTCATCTTGGACTTCTGCAGGACAGGGGGGCTCTGCACAATGTGGAGAGTCCATTCCGGTCTAGCCGTGTCATGATGGTCTCTACGGCTGCATCGTCTGTGGTTGCGGGCTGTGGCACCTTTCGGTGTGGATAGCTTTCCTCAACTGGTTCCTCAATGCCATTCCATGTCTCTATATTATTAAACAATATATGTTGTGTGTGTGCTAGTATCTTTTTTGCAGGTGTGTTCGTCTGGGTGTGTTTTGCATTTACATGCAGGGATGGAAGGGGTGAGTTCTTATATATTTGTGGGTATTTTAATCGTCAGCTTTTATCTCGGTAAAGCACTTTGTGTTGCATTTTTATGTATGAAAAGTGATATACTGGATAAATAAAGTTGATTTCATTTGATATTTTTGCTGTAAATTGCTTGTTTGCATCTTTGCAAATTTATAAAAGCTCTACAGAAAACCATCCATCCATCCATTTTCTGAGCCGCTTCTCCTCACTAGGGTCCCGGGCGTGCTGGAGCCTATCCCAGCTATCACCATGGTTCCCAGCCAATCGCAGGGCACATTCACTCGCACTCACATTCACACCTACGGGCAATTTAGAGTTGTCAATTAACCTACCATGCATGTTTTTGGGATGTGGGAGGAAACCGGAGTACCCGGTACAGAACTGTGAGGAAGACGCTCTAACCAGTCGCCCACCGTGCCACCTTACAGAAAACCTATGTATTATTATTATTATTATTATTATTATTATTATTATTTGTAGTAGTAGTGGTCATGGTCATTGGTGTCGCACCCATCGAGGACGTGGGTGTGGGACACCCACACTTTTCATACTGACCCCGACCCATTTGATTATTATTATTTTTTTTAAATAACATCATGGACTGTGTCAAATGCTATTCTTAGCTGCTAAAAAAAACAGACGCCAGGCGGCAAATAGCCCCTGGGCCGTAGTTTAGACACCCATGTTCAAGTAGGTCACAAAAAGTTTTATAAAGTCACAACAGCGGAGTCACATGGATGCAACTGCAATGATGAGGAAAAATAAAGAAAATGTTGACGTCATGCCAACAAAGTGTGGATGAGTGTGTGCCACCTGCACACTGTAGTGTGTGTCCTCATCCAGGTCCCACAGCACACACCAGCGACTTGACGTGTTCACCTCGCGAATGGAGCGTTGCATCAGGCCATCTTGCCTCTGCGCATGAAACACATATTTATTAAATCCAGCACAAAATGACCTTAGTGGAAAGTAAATGGGAAAAGAAGTTTTATCTGTAGGCTAGCGAGCGTCACAATAATTGCTTCGAAGCAGCAAAAAGCAATTCAGAACATCCAGACTTGACCTTCAAATCCACTGCAACCCACCACCTTAGATTTACTCTCCTGCAACAATAAATAAGCATTGATATAGTATGTTCATCAATGTCAACTACTCAGCAGAGGTAGCAGGCTCTCATGTACTCAAAGCAGTTTGCCTGGTAAAATTCAGCAGACACACAAAGACTTCAATGACTTGACCTTTAGCTCATGAATACATAAATAGTGGGATCTATGAAGAAACATGCAGAAATTTACAGAAAGGTTCGCATCTCTAATATCGATTTTTTTTCTGTGTGTGTCAAAAAGAGAGAGTGTTGCATAAGAGCCGGAGCTGTGGGATTTGAAATGAATGCACAAGTCTTTGTCTGCAGATTTCCTTGTCCTGCTTCTCCTTCTCCCTCAGCACGTTGCAGTGTGTGAAAGCATAAAATAGATTTATAGCTGTTTGAAAATCCCGACTCCACTCTTGGAAAAGAACAACAAAGAGTCGTTTTAGGTTAATCCAAAGCAACTCCAGATGACCAAGATGTGCCAATTAAAACCTCACAATTTTCAACTTTCTGAGTTGACGGCAGTTGCATTTCCCACAGTGCACAAACATGAACTACCTACAAAATTGACTTGAGGCCACTTAAAAAACAAAAAACAAACCAGCTACCGCCCTGTGAGATAGGAGGCAGGGAAAACCCTTTCCACTGTTGGCGGCAACTCTCACTCAGAGTGCGGCTGACATCTGCTGCCAAACTGCGAGTGCCTGAAAGCTTGACTATAGTGTGCTGGACAAAATGTGAAATGTTAGAGTGATGATGACATAAACTGCACTCAAAGGTCAGCTTAGTCCAGGGCTGTCCAACCTTTTTCCGCCGAGGACTGCATAAGGAAAAATCGATGGATGCAAGGGCCACTTTAACATTCTTTGACTTTGACTTTAGCAAAAGCTCAACTCAAATCAACTTAATTTCTAGAACACATTAACAACAACCACAGCTGTAACAAAGTGCTGGACATACAGTAAAATACAATAATTCCAAAAATCAATAAATCAATATTATGTTCTAATTAAAACATACGGGAGCTCCCTTCACATTGGGATTTTGCATACAGGAGGTGCAAAGTTGTATTCTCTCTTGTTGCACATTCTACATGTTGAGAAGTTGTCCATCGATGAGAACATGATTGTAGTCTCCACTGTCCAGTATGAGAGCGCCGGGATGCTGAAATTTTACTCTCGCGATCACAACATGCATGATATCACTCACGTTTGCTACAAGCTGAAGTTTGCATGTAAACAACTCCAGTTTTCTAGCAGCTGTTAGTTCGTGCATTGGCGAGTAACAAACATACAGAAGGGATGGTTCAAATCTCCTGTGTCACTGAATTTCAATTTACTTGATCCTTTTCCTAATCTCCACTTCCTTGTCAAGTGGATGCCGGCTGGTTGCATGTTGGGGCAAAGCTCCTCACATTTGCAGCATCATAGTCAAACGATATTATCTGCTAAAAAAATATATCACGGCTAAAGTACTGTAATAGTGCAAACTGTTTAGTGCCACACAAAAAGAATAAAGGGCGTAAAATAAAACTAAACGACAAAGTTAACAGGCTGCTGATTGACATGCACACAGAACAACAAAAACCGCAGGATTTCTCTGGTAAAAGAAATCCCGGCTAAAACTACAGATGAAAAATGGTTTAGTGCAACACAAAAAAACCCATCCATCCATCCATCCATCCATTTTCTTTACCGATTACCATCACCAGGGTCGCGGGCTGCCAGAGCCTATCCCAGCTATCTTCGGGCGGGAGGCAGTGTACACCCTGAACAGGTCGCCAGCCAATCGCAGGGCACATAAAAACAAACAACCATTCGCACTCACATTCACTCCTACGGACAATTTAGAGTCTTCAATCAACCTACCACGCATGTTTTTGGGATGTGGGAGGAAACCGGAGCGCCCGGAGAAAAAACACGCAGGCACAGGGAGAACATGCAAACTCCACGCAGGCGGGACCGGTATTTGAACCCCGGTAACCAGAACTGTGAGGCAGATGTGCTAACCAGTCGTCCACCGTGCCGGCGAAGAACAATATTGTCATTAAAAAATATTTTGTTGCGGACTATGTTATTTTTTGTAAATGCCACAGGCTGCAAAAAATGAATGGCAGGCTGCAGTTTTGACATACCATGTTTTAGTAGATCCTGTATCAGATCTCATCAGGTAATAAAAGTGTACCTAATGTAGTGCTCATCTCCCAAAATATGTTTTTCCTAATTTCCACAACTAAAATATTCAGTTTGTAAACAAAAAAGACTAACTGCCCTTCAACGGAACAGGAATGAGACTAGACAAAGGTGACTTTAATTAGGGACAGTTTGAGATTAATGAGGCATGCAACAATAATGATCTCTGTTCTTTTTTAACTTGTAAGCAGCAGAGTACATCCTCCACTGGTGGCCAAGCAATTGCAGGACATCAATTCAAAATAAAAAATAAAAAAAGGTTCACAGCACAGCCATATATATGCTCATGAAAGCACGTGGAAAGTAAAATATACAGACTCAATGCAAAACAACACACACCTGCTGCGAGATGGCGTATCCAATCACAGTGTCTCCTAGAGGGACGTTCCAAGTCACCATGGCTGAATGGGCTCTCAGCTGGGTCACCGACACGTTCACTGGTGCAGCTGGCACAGCTGTTGCCGTGGTTACACACACACATGTGCGCGCACACACACACACACACACACCAATTTTTATGAAATTGTAAATATTTTCAGAATTATACAAATGTTATTACAACAAAGACAAATGTATCCAACATTATTTCTACAAAAATGATGCCAGGCGTTCAGGTTTGTAGCCAAAGCAAATTTGCAACTCTTATTCACTGAAATACAATGGTAGAGAATTATTGCAGGACATGCTTTTAACTTTGCGCAGAAGTTGGATCAGCCACTAGATGCAGAGGCAAGATGCTTTGGGGCACATACAGTAGCTGAAGTAAGTATTTAACACATCACCATTTTTCTCACTAAATATACTTCCAAAAGGTGCTACTGACCTGAAACGTTCAACAGAGGTTGGGAACAACCCAAGTAATTCATACATAGAAAGAAAGTAGAAAAACTAGGCTCAGGAATGAAGTTGTGTGTAAAAATGTGAAATGACACAGGGACAAAGTATTGAACACATGAAGAAAGGGAGGTGCAAAAAGGCGTGGAAAGCCAAGACAACACCTACAATCTATCAATAATTAAACAGCAATCCATCCCCTTGTCAGTGCAAATGAATATCAGCTGGTTCAGTCCTAATTGATGGCCTACAAAAAGATCTCATTGCCAAAGTGTGAATCAAGACACATCAAGACACAAAGAGCTGTCTCAAGACCATCGCAGACTAATTGTTGCAAAACATAACGATGACATTGGTTACAGGCGCATATCTAAGCTTCTCAATGTTCTAGTGAGCAGAGTTGGGGCCATAATAAGTAAGTGGAAAGCCAATCATACCACCATAAATTTGCCTTGATCAGGTGGTCCTCGAAAGATTTCTGACAGAGGAGTGCAAAGGATAATCAGAAGAGTTGTCCAGGAGCTAAGGACCACCTGTGGAGAGCTTCAAAAAGACCTAAAATTAGCAGGTACTGTTGTCACAAGGAACACAGTGAGTAATGCACTTCTATTGAAGGATTATGAACCAGATATGTGCGGGTGCAGTGAATTAAAAACAACAACAGAATGGGATTTTTTTTTCCTATTTGCACTGCTTACTAAACTTGTTTTATGGCTGCAGAGCATTCTGGTCTATTTACTGACATGGTGGGTATGCAAAATTGGCTTTGCATCGAGGCATTGTAATGGTGAGGCAATAGAGGACAAACTTATCTCAAGGCAATTTTAGGCTTGCAAAGCATTCTTCGAACTTCCGTCACATCATGATTGAGACGTTCTGCCACTCTCCTGTGCTGAAGCTGGAGTACACACATGGCTAATCAACTTCTGCATTTACATCAAACAAACTAACGGGAAGGACTCCAGTCGGGGCATTATGGGATGGAGTGAGACAGAAAGATAAGGAGGATGAACACTGGTAGTAACATGACAGGGACAAATGAGTCAGAGCATGGAAAAATGGTAGGAGAATTTTTAAGTTTTGGTTTGTAAATAGAGAAGTGTGAAGCAAAGCGAGATGGATGACCTTGGGGAGAGAAGAGATCAATGATGGATGACATTGGAGAGAGATGAGATCAATGATGGAGAGAGTCATGAAAAGCAATATATGGAAAGCTTGTGGAAGGAAAACCACACATATTGATTTGATGTATCGATGAAAAACAGCATTAGAGGAGGACATAAGCACAAAAATCGCCCTTCTCCATTCTTCATCTTGAAGGCCACTGTGTGCAAATTATATCCATCCATTTTCTGTACCGCTAATCCTCACAGGTACAGAGTTTTCTCCAGAGTGCCCAGAGAAAACCCGCGCAGTTACGGGGAGAACATGCAAATGCCACACAGGCGGGGTTGGGAATTGAACCCCGTTCCTCAGAACGGTGAAGCAGATGTGCTAACCAGTCGCCCACCGTGCTGCCTGCAAATTTTAGATTTATGCTTATTTTTATTTTTATCTACGACAAATGTAACCCAATTTCAGCTCTTCTTAAAGAGGAAAACCCCATTCAGTTTCAGTCGATTCATTCATTTGCTTGTCTAAAAGGTGATAACTTGTTAGTACTGACGTATTTAGAGAACTCCTGAAACGAGAAACATGAAGCGGCACTAAAATGCAGTGGCAGCAGTTTTTGCCTCCTTTAAGCCTTTTTTTCTCCTGATGCTAAAAAATAAATATGAGCCTTATGACATTTGTTTACTTGTTGGAGTTTTTTGTGTGGTCCGTCCAAGGCCAGACACTAAATCACAGGGAACAAACAGTTTGCTGATCGACTGGGACAGCCTCATCTGGCTAATGGCTCTGTGAAGGATGAATGTGTGTGTGCTGCTTGCTGTAAAGACAATGAAAGCTGCGTATGCTGATGTAGGTAGTGTATATCAAGAGATTAGATTGGATTTTTATGAACCTCCTGATAGCTGACAGAAAGTTGGTGGTCATTTTGAATGTTTTCCTGCATCACTGCAACTGCTGAGGTGACAGGTTACATTTACCGACCACTCCATTTGTTAAACCTGTGCTACAAATCACAATCCCAAACAGCTTTCAGTATGATGCAGTGAAGTTCTTCACCACTGCAAACTACGACCACAATCATAAACCTGTTGTTCATGGTACCAATCTGACGCTCAGTCAGTGAAACTGAGGAATATTAGCCACGTAAAGCAGAGGTGTCCTCTGACGAATATTTGACATGACGAGCAACTTTATTAAAAAAAAAAAAAAAAAAAAAAAGGAAAAAAAAGGCAAGGGAGTGTAGATGCCGAAGAATTAGGCGGGTTGCAATGCCAACTTCTCCCATGGGAACAAAATATCTAACAACTCCTACTCATAATAATAATCCATCCATCCATTCTCTGAGCCGCTTATCCTCACAAGGGTCATGGGAGTGCTGGAGCCTATCCCAGCTATCATCGGGCAGGAGGCGGGGTATACCCTGAACTGGTTGCCAGCCAATCGCAGCTAATAATAATAATACTAAACTGATTTTATATAGAGCTTTCTAGATATGCAGAGATGCAATGAAACTCTTTACAATTAAAATATTAACATCATTTCCCTTCATGTAGGTGACAAAAGATAATTGAGTTTAAGAAGCAATAGTTGTTTACTACACTTTTATGTCAAGGTCCAAAATGTAAAAATATCACATTAATGATCCCCAAGTAAACACTGCTTTAAAGATTGTCAGCTTTCTATAGATTGTCCTTGTTAGGGTTCTGAATGCGGAGATGTAAGTCAGCTGCTGCTCAGTGCTGTGCTGGATCTCTTCTAGTGGGATACAGGGAAGCGAGCTACCCTAAAATCCTTAAAACTCCTAACCTGTATTTGCCTCATCGCCTTCATACATCACAAAACTAATATGCAATTGCTGGATAGATTTATTTGAGCAAAAAGTTTAAGTTGAAGAAATAGCCCTTGCTTCATTTAAATTTCCTGTATGCGGCCCTCAGAGGAAAAAGTTTGGACACCCCTGTTGTGAAGGAAGAACTTCAGACAGCAGAATTAAATATCTTGTAGTCACTTTTGAACTATTGTTTCATTTGCCTGACTTGGCTTTGTGCCGGCAGCATGGGCTCAGTTTCCAGTGACGGTCTGAATGTGTGTAAATGGTCTGTCTCTGTGCTATGTGCCCTGTGATCGACCGGTGAGCAGTCCAGGCTGTCGTTCCGAGTTCCGTCTTTCACCCACAGCCAGCTGGGATAGGTTCCAGCTCCCCGCAACCCTCAACAAAATAAGCGGCTTAAAAAATATATAGATGGATAAATATCTTCTGCCGGTGTACCAAATGTTTTCTCCAGGGGTGTCGATGCTGCTGAGAGGAAGATACCACAGCTTGTTTATGTTAAAGAAAACCTTGAAAGCACTTTCTCAATCAATGTTGAGGGTGGTAAACAAAGATTAGCCTCCTCCTGTTCTTCATTTATGGACTCATCTGCTACGGATGCTTTGGTCAAACTAGCGTCAAGGTAGCGGAAGGCTGACTGGATGAATTAAACACCTGTAGATTTGCACAGCAGCTAATTAAAAAGGCCAGCGATCCAGTCAGCAAGAGATATTGCTTTGGAATCGCCTTAGTGGACAATCAATTATGGTTTTGACAGTTTTACAACAGCTGTTTTTCTAATTGAAATACGAAAGCATAAACCACCCACTTGCCCCAAAACAAGTGGGTGCTGCTGCTAGACTTGAAACTGCCAGGTGAACGAGTTGCCCATTTCCAGAGTCCCCTCTTACGCTATTGAGTCAAAAGTATTGTGACATTATATTTTATATTTAGATTTTCTACATTTTACTTGTTCCGAACTTTTCTCTTTCGGGGCCACTGTTTTGGATGAGCTTTCTCCCCAAATGTTCCTGCTCATTTGTTTTTTTTTTTTTTTTGTTTTTTTTGTCCTGTTCGGCTTTTAGGTCAAGCAGAATGGAAAATCTGTATCCCTTTTATGGCGGACCAGTTTTATTGTGTCACAGTAGAGTTTTTAAGCTTCCGCTGTGGTATTATAATTGAGGTTTATTGAGAATCAGACTTGATCAGTCGAACAGAACAAAGTTTCTTGAAGGGAGAGCGAAACAAAGAAAAAAGACAGAGCACTAATTGTAAACAGGATGAGAGAAGTAAATCATTACATTATATACAACAATGAAACATTAAATATGAGTGTTGCATGGGGCTATAGTGCTACACCCTGTGAAGAAAGGACAGGACAAGATAGAACAGGACAAGGACAGGAGAAGAAGCATGCAGGACAAAGGGTCGTGAACCCGGCTGTACAACTGTGTGGTGCTTTGGTGGCATTAATTATGTGAATTATAAAAGTCTACAGGACGAGAGTATAAGTGAGGGGATACACATCAATTTGCATATTCATGAGTTATTTGTCGCAGTAAGTGCGTGACCCCACACCCAGTGAAAGAGTCCTTGGGGTGTGTGCCTGCGGATACATGCAAGTGAATTGATACCGTTTTACATGCACAAAGACTGAGAGAAGTGTCCTGTAATTGCTGTGGCCGCACTGCGGTGGCTGAGGAACCCACCCAATCAATCGAGGGGTGGGATCAGGTCCACCCGAGAGCAGCCCGGTGGACGGGACACGTCCCACACCGAGGGACCCAGGCAACCGGCCATCCAGTGGGGGCCGCAGGGACCCAATGCCACCCTGTATAGGTTATACGCCATGGTAATGGTGGGACAAAAACGTTTTTAAATGACTGACCTTAGTCTCATTTTTTTTTTTACATACAAAACCCTGGCGTTGGAACAGATGTGTGTAGAATTTTTATATGCACTGTATGTTTTGGCTTTGGATTGATCCCCACTGCCTCAAATGCTAACTTTTTAGATATAGTATGATATGATATGATATGATATCCATCCATCCATTTTCCGAACTGCTTATCCTGACAAGGGTCACGGGTGTGCTGGCGCCTATAGGTATGATATATGATATTGTATTATCCATCCATCCATCCATTTTCTGAGCCGCTTCTCCTCACTAGGGTCGCGGGCGTGCTCGAGTCTATCCCAACTATCATCGGGCAAGAGGCGGGTACACCCTGAACTGGTTGCAGCCAATCGCAGGGCACATACAAACAAACAACCATTCGCACTCACATGCACACCTACGGGCAATTTAGAGTCTCCAATGAATGCATGTTTTTGTGATGTGAGAGGAAACCGGAGTGCCCGGAGAAAACCCACGCAGACACGGGGAGAACATGCAAACTCCAGGCAGGCGGGGCCGGGGATTGAACTCGGGTCCTCAGACCTGTGAGGCATAAGAGCACTTAGTCAATCATTGCTAACTGAGACTTTTGAGACTCTTTTGCCCTTAATCAAGGGCTATACAAATAAAATTGACTTGACTTCATGCTGTTCTTTTCCATGACAGGTGGTCTAATTCAGTGTTTCTTAACGTTTATTGAGCCGAGGCACCCATTTTACTTTAGATGAATCTCACGGCACACCACCAAACAAAAATATGTTTTTTTTCTTCCTCAAAAGTGATGGTTTTGGAGATACAGCAACATTTTACATTAAGAAAATTCTCATAGTACACTACCAAACAAAAATGTCAAAAAAGTGGATGGACAGGTCGATTATGTACCCTCTGACATCTAATGGAAAAATATTTACTTGTTGTGCCTGTCACTATAAATTGCTGGCATAGATAGACGAACAAATATACATTTGTATTTGTAAATAAATCATACCAATTAACTCTTTAAGAACTTGTGAAAAAGTTTGCATTGCATTCATTCAGTTATGATAAAAATCATGACATCATTCCTTTGCAACATCCTCTGTACCAAACTGATGAGATAGCAAATACATCCACACTATGGGCCTCAAAACGGATTACAGATATTTGCTTTCTGGGTTCAGCAGAATTGGATAATTTCCCACAGAATATCTTGAGGCGCACCAGCGGCATGGTACTCAATGGCTTCGATGATTTTATTTATTTAAGTACCTCCCGCTACGGACCCACTACAGACAGACAACTGAGACAATTAGACACTTACTTCCGCCGACCATCAAGCATCCCATCATCATTATCATCATCTGCGACAGCGGCAGTCTGGTGTCCAAGTGAGGAAACGCGCTCATAACCTCCTGTGAGCGCGCACACATGTTCAGACCCTCGACGCGCGCCTTTCACCGCCACCTTTGACCAACATTGACGGGGTCTATCTCTTCAAGGTCGCCACAGGCCACTCGGCATCCTCTTAGAAAGATAGAGATTGTCGAAATGGGGGGAAACAAAACAAACAAAACAAAACAAAACTAAGATACACCACGTCTTTCTCCTGGTGGTGTTTTCTTGCCCACAAGTCCCAGATTATTATTCCCCCCCCCCCCCTTTTTTTTCTGCGCGAAACGCTAACAGGTAGTTTGGAGCTTTTCGCGTGCGTCAAGCCGGAAGAGCCTTGCGCCAAAAGACGGCGCCGCAAACGCGAGCAGTGTTGCTTGTTCGCGAGAAAAAGCCGATTGTGGATTGGTCCAAAAAGAGCAAGACAAGCATCCGATTTGGTTTAGGGGCAAGCTGGAGCTGCATCCAGTCCATCGCTGCTCTGCATCGAACAGTTATGGGAAATGAGTGCAGGGAATGGGGGGTGCACGCTGAATGAATGGAAGGGAGGGCGTGCATGTGCGCGTGTGCGTGGGCACTCAACTGCAATAAGAAGCCATCGGAGATCATTGTGTTCACAGCATCCTCTCCATCGAGACGCACACCGCCGTGCTCTTGCAGGCTTATGTATTTGTTGCACTCTTACTGTATGTCAGAAACAAAACGCAAATTGATCGTTTTGTTGAGCGTGTCACGGTTTTAGTGGTAAGGAGCAAAAGGCACTGATGATTTGAATTATTTCATCAACCAAAAAGAGTTGAAGGCTTGTGGTCTTCTCATCATGTACATATATATTTTTTAAAATTTATTACTGTAAATTGTGAGATGTGTTCTTCACACTACGGGATGATAAAAATCTAGGATGTGAATAATTGATCATGACACGGTGTGCCTCCCACCCATGTCAACGCCGCAAAATGACTGCAGGTGTTTGCACCGTCGTGTTCCCCCTGCTGGAGGCGTCTTCACTCCACTCTTGTTGTCAACGCCTGCAGTTCTGTTGCAGAATATCTTCCGGATTGATTTTCCGTTCCCATGCAAGCAGAGACAGCATGGGTATACGTGGGTCTCGATTGGATAAAAATCATTCAAAGGTATATGGTTCTAGTTGGTATTTGACTTTCCGCACTCCCTGGAGAACATGTTGGCAAGTCTTACAGCCTTGTTTGCTCCAATATGCTAATGAGCATTTTTTTTTTTTACAATGACACACAAAGGGAAAACAGCCCTAAAATCCTGGTGAGGAATAAAGGAGTCACGCTACAACAACAAAAATGCTTGATTTTTTTTTTTTTTAAATATACTATAGATTTGACTCAAATCCATAGGTTTGTCTTGAATAAAAGCAATAGCAAAGCATCATTTGATTGTCCAATTAGCAATATGGTGTTGAGATCAGTAGGAAATGGTTTTGCCTCGGACTTCCTGAATAGTTAACATGATGCCTGGTCAGCAGGTGAGTGGGATTGCTGTTGACCAATATTTCCCAGCAGGGGGCGCTGATAGCCTGCAGAAGACCATCTGACCTTTGGCGATGCAAAGGCTTCTGTGTGAGTCAAGCAACTTCACAACGTGTCTTCCTCCAGTTACAGTATAACACACGCATGCACTGCTGGCCCAGTGAAGAGAAACTACTTAATTCAGGTTGTGACATTTTTTTTTTTTACATTCATATTCAGGTTTGATATGTATTTATAGCCTTTATGACAAAAACGATGAGCATCAGACAATACAAAAAGGACTACAGGGGGTCCACAGTCAAGATGCAAGAGATGAAGGAACACTTGCAGCTGCACTTGCTGACTTTCATTTTATTGTTTCATATTTGTTTCATATTTATGGCAGAGCAGTTTTTTTTTCTTACAAATATTTAATGTAATTATGACTTTACTACTACCTGAGGTCCTGAGGTTGGGGGTTTGAATCCAACATTTCAAAAACCTACATATTAGCTTCAGTGAACACTCTAAATTTGCCATAAAGGTGAAGGTGTATATATGAGGATAGATGGATGGATGGAAATTTTGTTGAATGCAAAAATAAAGGCATCCAGAGACTTAACTCAAAATGGCAACATGTTTTCACGTATACATACTGTATATTGTATCTTTTCCCTCATCCAACATTGACTGTATATAAAGGTACTTTAGGAAGCTTCCTGTCCACATGAGTCTAATAGTCACTCCTGGAATATTAAACCACTGAATTTTAAGAGACAAGCTCATGAAAAACAAATATATTCCTGAAAAAAAAATGAAATAAAAAAAATGTAGGTGCTGGACTGCAGGGTTTGTTTTAATATTTCACAGCTGAGGGGTTCATGGTGTCTTATAACCTGGAACGCATGCGGATCGAAACATTGTCGAATATTCCGAGCAAAAATAGCCTCACATGACATCTACATTGGGCATCTCCTTTTTGTCTGCATGCATCTTAAATTGCATGTTAAGATGTTCTTATATTTCACACTTTAAGCCTGATCAGAGTTTACCCACATGCAAAAAAAAATCCTCAAGGGGGGAGAGAGGGAGCTTGAAAATACAAGGTCTAATTTGGTTTGTTTTATTCTGGTAATTAGGGGAGGCAGCCATGCATAGACTAAGTGAGCAGCTCCACATATGGTGCTGTGGTGCCGTGTGCTGTGGCCGTGAGGAAAGTCACTTTTAGTCAGCGGCTATCCAATGTGAGCCCACCCACATCCAACAGGATGACTAATCTGAAATGTATGCTGTTATAACATCCTAAAAGTGATGAGCTTTTTTTCTAGGCAGCTGCGACATTATATGTTTTTTTTTTCTGATGCCTATTTTGATTCCGATAGTTATGGACCAAACTGCATAGTGTGAAAATGTGCAATGCAATTTGTCTGAGGGGTGCGGCATTTTATCAGCGTTTACACTGGCCTCCCACATATTTGTGGTTCTGTGATCGTGAATTCGCCTATTTGTGGATTTTTCGGAGATACTATCCTTCATTATTTTCCCAAAAACTTGCTAATTCACGATTCACGATTGTGGCAAAAAAAAAAAAAAAAAGTCTGAAACTGCAAAATACTACATGTTGTTTTGTAGAGTCTCTCTAATTGTGACAATCAATGGTTAACTAACTAGTTGTCTGCTCAACCAAACTTTCTAGCCCAACTTCCACTGTGGAAGGCCATAGGCGTGTCTCACTCATCCAATAACAAATTTAACAGCAACTGTGTTAGATCTGGGATTGACACGGATCATGATGGTTACACCTTACTAGAACTAAACACAGCATAAAAACAAATAGAATCCATAACAACAGCTGAGCGGAACATTGCTAAACCTATCTACAAGTCGACTGCCAGTTTGTGTTGTCACTGCGTGGATCCAACAGTTTTAGCTTCGTAATCGCTGAAGCGCTAGCTGCTACGTCGGCCCAGTGAATGACTAAGCTGGACGTTCCCGCCAGCACAGGCCGCCATCACAGACATTACCACCGATGTAACTTCTGCAGTTTGCTGTGCAGACAGCTAGCAATTCTTTATCATCATCATCATCATCAGAATTGTTGACATGTATGTACAGGTACTGTACATTGTGTATCTTTCTGCTTCGCTGTAATCTGTTTACTGAACTGTATTTTGAAGGGTACAGCAATGTGTATAGATGCTTGTAAGCATTTGAAATGATATTAAAGTGTTTTGGAATCATAGTTTGTGGTACGTTGATGTTTTAAACTATTCATATAGGCAATTTTGAGTGTCAGTTCACAGACATTTGCTGTTTGTGGTCAGGCTCAGTCCCTATCCCCCACCAATAGCAGGATGCAATTATAATTGCATCTGAAAGAGCCTCACGTCTACAAACTATGGTACCTTTCCTCCAGCTCAGCCATGTTCTTTAGGTGGTGTATACCTTTGGACCTGCAAATCTGCTGTAGTACAAACAACCCTGTCCATTCGCATACATACAATGCAAAAGTCAGTGTGACAGGTGAAAACAATAACTCATCCTGCTACTTCCATGAGTTCAGTACAGCAAACTGGCTTCTACATAGCGCATGCGGATCAATTAAGAATATAGTATATAGCCAGAAGCAATATAAAATAACTTTGTCACATGAATATAACCACCAAATAATGCATGCATAGAACACCCCCCCCCCCCCCATTTCTCTCTCTCTCTCTCTCTCTCTCTCTCTCTCTCACACACACACACATGCACGCTTTCAGTCAATTGAAAGCATCAAGGCTTTAGCCATTCTGACACCCAGGGGAACTTGTGTCCTTTGTCAAAGCAACTGGTTGTGCCACAATGGCAGCTTCAGCTCGAAGGCAGAGGGAAGACGGGGTGGGCTGGTCTCACAGCTGCAGCGGATGTGATCTGAATGATTATCTTGCAGGCTGGTCAGCCATGCTAGGCTCATGCTAGGTACCGTGCAGCACATCTGTCTATCATTTCACGCATATTCTAAGAATTCTGGTGTGTGAAAAAAAGGTCACTTTTGTAAATGTAAATGAACCGTCATGCCCACCAGGAGGGGCTTGTAATCGTAGCAATAGTTTGTCATTGCAGCCTGGTTTCAGCTGCATGGCCACACCACCGAGAACTTTCTTGGCTTGCACTTTGAATTTTCACCACTGGAGGCCGTTAAATCCCACAAATCAATGTATTAAAATGAGAAAAAAAATCATAAAATAATCCCGTCATACAATTAGGTGCCAAGAGATTTACCTCGTTTCTTTCAATGTATTAATCACCCATAATAATTCTTTAAATGCATCCAAGCATTTCTTCATTTATGCACCATATTTCCTTGTGTTTCAGCTCATAAAATTATTTACTTTGTGAACATGCCGTCATGTGCTGGTCCTCAAGCTCGTTCTGCCAACTCTGCAGTCACTCAAAGCGCCCGAGGTTGTCTCTTGGCTTTCTGCACTGCAGGCCCTCTAAGTTTGCTAACGTCAAAGGCTGTCCTTCTGAGGTTTATGATGTTCCTCTGAGTGTGTGTGTGTGTGTACCAGAGTGTCTCATCTCCAGCCTCTGGCATGGTCAGGTCCAATTTCTATCACTGCACTCGTTGGATGAGCTAAAGAAATGGTTTGCTCCACCACTGCAATGCACCAGTCGTCTGTTTGTCTACCCAATTTTACCTCCATCTACAACGTATTAATACTGAACGTATTCCTATATTTCCAACCCTGCAGTGGTCATACCCGTAATCACCTGGCTCATATGGCTATAGTTATCATATAGGTGCCCTGCTTATCATCATCTTCATCTGATTTCCCAGCTGTATGCGCACTGTGTGACATCACATCCCATGGCCGGGAGACTAAATCCTATTGGGATTGTTCCAGGAGAGCCCACGTGTCAATGTGCTGTGTTGATTAAAATAGATTTTGCTCATGCCATATTTATTATGACTCAACAGCAGAGTTATGTCCTCTAGTACAAAAAAGGTAATCATGCCGTGGAGCCAACATGTATCGTCTTTCTCACTCAAGTATATTTGCTTGGCATTTGTTTGTTTGTTTGTGTCCTCACATTCACACAGGTTGATATGTGTGATACAAGAGATTACTTGCCAAGCCTCCTTTATTTAAACCTCCAACCTTTTAAAACCACTGATCAAAGTGCTGAACAAAAGACAAAGTGACAAAAGAAAAGCTTACAGGTAAATTTTTCGGTGCAGGTTGTTCCACTGCAACAGAGCATCCATCCATCCATCCATTGTCTATATTCCTTAACTTCATTAAAATGGTGGGCGAGATTGAGCCAAAGCTGACTGGGCAAGAAGTGAGGTACATCCTGGACAGGTCACCAGCCAATCGCAAGTCACATATTCAAACCCCAATTCCAATGAAGTTGGGACCTAGTGTAAAACGTAAATAAAAACAGAATACAATAATTTGGAAATCCTTTTCCACTTATATTCAACTGAATACACTAAAAAGCCAAGATATATAATGTTCAAACAGATAAACGTTGTTTTTTTATTTTTTTGCATATTTTCACTCATTTTGATTTTGATGCCTCCAACAGATTCCAAAAAAGCTGGGACAGGGTCTTGTTTACCACTGTGTTACATCACCTTTCCTTTTAACAACGTTTGGGAACCGAGGACACTCATTGTTGAAGGTTTGGAAATGTAATTCTTTCCCATTCTTGCTTGATTTACAACTTCAGTTGCTCAAATGTCTGGCATCTCCATTCTCTTATTTTGCACTTCATAATGCGCCACACATTTTGAATAGGAAACAGGTCTGGACTGCTGGCAGACCAGCCTAGTACTCACACTCTTTCACTACGAAGCCACACTGTTGTAACACGTACAGAATGTAGCTTGGGATTGTCTTTCTGAAATAAGCAGGGACATCCCTGAAAAAGACATTGCTTGGATGGCAGCATATGTTCCAAAACCTGTATGACCTTTTATTATTAATGGCACCTTCACAGATGTGCAAGTTACCCATGCCATAAGGACTAATACACCCCCATACTATCAAAGATGCTGGCTTTTGAACTTTGTGCTGATAATACTCCTTATCCTCTTTGGCCCGGAGGACACGGCGTCCATGATTTCCAAACACTGTTTGAAAAGTGGACTTGTCAGACCACGTCACACTTTTCCACTTTGCGTCAGTCCATCGAAGATGAGAAGCCGGCGCCGTTTCTGGGTGATGTTGAAATATGGCTTTACCTTTGCATGGTAGACTTTTGTCGATGTAGCGACGAACTGTGTTAACTGACAATGCTTTCTTTATTTATTGAAGTTGTCCAATGACGTGTGATGATCAGTAAGATGTTAACGTGATGACTATAAATACAACCCCAATTCCAATGAAGTTGGGATGATGTGTTAAACATAAATAAAAACAGAAAACATTGATTTACAAATCATGTTCAACCTATATTTAATTGAATACACTACAAAGACAATATATTTAATGTTCAAACTGACAAACTTTATTGTTTTTAGCAAATAATCATTAACTTAGAATTTTATGGCTGCAACACGTTCCAAAAAAGTTGGGACAGGTGGAAAAAAAGACTGAGAAAGTTGAGGAATGCTCATCAAACACCTGTTTGGAACATCCCACAGGTGAACAAGCTAATTGGGAACAGGTGGGTGCCATGATTGGGTATAAAAGGAGCTTTCCTGAATTGCTCAGTCATTCACAAGCAAAGATGGGGCGAGATTCACCGCTTTGTGAACAAGTGCGTGAAAAAATAGTTGAACAGTTTAAGTTAACAGTTTTCCTCAATGTAAAATTGTAAGGAATTTAGGGATTTCATCATCTACGAAATCTGGAGAAACCACTGCATGTAAGCAGCAAGGCTGAAAACCAACATTGAATGCTCTTGACCTTCGATCCCTCAGGCGGCACTTCATCAAAAACTGACATCAATGTGTAAAGGATATCACCACATGGGCTCAGGAACACCATCCATCCATCCATCCATCCATCCCTTTTCTACCGCTTATCCGAGGTCGGGTTGCGGGGGCAGTAGCTTTAGCAGGAATGCCCAGACTTCCCCCTCCCCAGCCACTTCATCCATCTCTTCTGGGGGTATCCCGAGGCGTTCCCAGACCAGCTGAAGGACGTAGTCTCTCCAGCGTGTCCTGGGTCGTCCTCCTCCCAGTGGGACGTGCCTGGAACACCTCACCAGGGAGGCGTCCGGGAGGCATCCGAATCAGATGCCCCAGCCACCTCATCTGGCTCCTCTCTCTGAGCTCCTCCCGGATGACCGAGCTTCTCACCCTATCTCTAAGGAAGAGCCCGAACACCCTGCGAAGGAAACTCATTTCGGCTGCTTGTATCCGGGATCTTGTTCTTTCAGTCACGACCAACAGCTTGTGACCATAGGTGAGGGTAGGAACTTAGATCGACCGGTAAATCGAGAGCTTCGCCTTTCGGTTTAGCTCCTTCTTTACCACAACGGATCTATATAATGTCCGTATCACTGCAGACGCTGCACCAATCCGCCTGTGGATCTCCCTTTCCATTCTTCCCTCACTCGTGAACAAGACCCCAAGAAACTTGAACTCCTCCACTTGGGGCAGGATCTCATCCCCGACCTGGAGAGGGCACGCCACCCTTTTCTGACTGAGGACCATGGTCTCAGATTTTGAGGTGCTGATTCTCATCCCAGCCGCTTCACACTCGGCTGCGAACTGAGAGTTGGAGATCACGGCTTGATGAAGCCAACATAACCACATCATCTGCAAAAAGCAGAAATGCAATACTGAGGCCACCAAACCGGACCCCCTCTACGCCTCGGCTGCGCCTTGAAATTCTGTCCATAAAAGTTATGAACAGAATCGGTGACAAAGGGCAGCCTTGGCGGAGTCCAACCCTCACCGGAAAAGAGTCTGACTTACTGCCGGATATGCGGAACAAACTGTGACTCCGGTCGTACAGGGACCGAACAGCCCATATTATGGGGTTCGGTACCTCATACTCCCGAAGCACCCCCCACAGGACCCCCCGAGGGACACGGTTGAACGCCTTCTTCAAGTCCACAAAACACATGTAGACTCGTTGAGCGAATTCCCATGCACAATCGAGGACCCTACTGAGGGTGTAGAGCTGGTCCACTGTTCCATGGCCAGGACGTAAACCACACTGCTCCTCCTGAATCTGAGATTCGACTTCCCGACGGACCCTCCTCTCCAGCACCCCTGAATAGACCTTGTCAGGGAGGCTGAGGAGTGTGATCCCCCTGTAGTTGGAACACACCCTCCGTGTCAACCAGGACAGCCCCACAACATCCAGAGCCTTTAGGAACTCTGGACGAATCTCATCCACCCCCGGGGCCTTGCCACAGAGGAGCTTTTTAACCACCTCAATCCCAGAGATAGGAGAACCCGCCTCAGAGAACCTCAGAGAACCCAGACTCTGCTTCCTCATGGGAAGACGAGTCGGTGGAATTGAGGAGGTCTTCAAAGTATTCTCCCCACCGGCTCACAACGTCCCGAGTCGAGGTCAGCAGCGCCCCATCCCCATTATACACAGTGTTGATGGTGCACTGCTTCCCCCTCCTGAGACGACGGATGGAGGACCAGAATTTCCTCGGAGCCGTCCGAAAGTCTTTCTCCATGGCCTCACGGAATTCCTCCCATACACGAGTTTTCAGCGACCACCAAAGCTGCATTCCGCTTGGCCAGCTAGTACCTATCAGCTGCCTCAGAAGTCCCACAGGCCAAAAAGGCCCGATAGGACTCCTTCTTCAGCTTGACGGCATCCCTCACCGTTGGTGTCCACCAACAGATTGCCGCCACGACAGGCACCGACCACCTTACGGCCACAGCTCCGGTCGGCCGCCTCAGCAATGAAGGCGCGGAACATGACCCACTCGGACTCGATGTCTCCCGGCTCCCCCGGAACATGAGAAAAGTTCTGTCGGAGGTGGGAGTTGAAACTCCTTCTGACAGAGGATTCTGCCAGACGTTCCCAGCAGACCCTCACAATACGTTTGGGACTGCCACGTCGGACCGGCATCTTCCCCCCCATCGACGCCAACTCACCATCAGGTGGTGATCAGTTGACAGCTCCGCCCCTCTCTTCACCCGAGTGTACAAAACATGCGGCTGCAAGTCCGATGACACGTCGGCGCGAAGCCCCAAACAACTTAGCTCCTAGGATCATTGGGACACACACGGATGTAGCACTGAACAGTATTTACTGACATTGACATTGAACTGTATTAACTGACATTGACACTTCAGAAAACCAATGTCAGTAAATACAATTCAGTGCTACATCCGTAAGTGCAACTTGAAACTCGACTATGCAAAGCAAAAGCCATTTATGAACAACACCCAGAAACGCCGCCGGCTTCTCTGGACCCGAGCTCATCTAAGATGGAGTGATGCAAAGTGGAAATGTGTTCTGTGGTCCGACGAGTCCACATTTCAAATTGTTTTTGGAAATTGTGGACGTCGCGTCCTCTGGGCCAAAGAGGAAAAAAATATCCGGACTGTTATGGACGCAAAGTTCAAAAGCCAGTATCTGTGATGGTATGGGGCTGTGTTTGGGCCAATGGCATGGGTAACTTATACATCTGTGAAGGCACCATTAATGCTGAAAGGTACATACAGGTTTTGGAGAAACATACACTGCCATCCAAGTAATGTCTTTTTCACGGACACTCCCTGCTTATTTCAGCAAGCCAATGCCAAACCACATTCTGCACGTGTTAACAACAGCGTGGCTTCATAGTAAAAGAGTGTGGGTATTCGACTGGCCTGCCTGCAGTCCAGACCTGTCTCCCATTGAAAATGTGTGGCGCATTATGAAACGTAAAATACGAGAACGGAGACCCGGGACTGTTGAACAGCTGAAGCTGTACATCAAGCAATAATGGGAAAGAATTCCACCTACAAAGCTTCAACAATTAGTGTCCTCAGTTCCCAACCGTTTATTGAATGTTGTTAAAAGAAAAGGTGATGTAACATAGTTGTAAACAACATGACCCTGTCCCAGCTTTTTTGGAACGTGTTGCAGCCATAAAATTCTAAATCAGAATTACTCATTGTTTTCAGCCGTGACCCAATGGTTAAGATCATTGCCTGCCATTGTGGGGGACCTAGGTTCAAGACCCCGACTGGACCATCCGCCAACATCTCCCGGACTCACGGCTGTGGTGTCCTTGAGCCAGACACTGATGCCCCGAAATGCTCCCCGGGCGCTTCAGCTACCCCCTGCTCCAGTGTGTTCCACTAACTTGTGTATGTGTTCACTGTGATGGGTTAAAAGCAGAGAACAAATTTCGTGTGCATGCATGCATGCTCATGACAATAAAAGGTGATTCTATTCTATAAAAACAATAAAGTTGATCAGTTTGAACATTAAATATATTGTCTTTGTTGTGTATTCAATTAACTATAGGTCGAACATGATTTCCAAATCATTGTATTCTGTTTTTATTTATGTTTAAAACAACGTCCCAACTTCATTGGAATTGGGGTTGTACAACTAAAATGCTTTGATCTCTTGCATGCTGGTGTTTCATGTTTCTGTACTCTAACAAAGTTTGAACACAGAGTTTGAACCAAGAAAAAAAAACAGACACAATCAAATGGAGAGATGTTTGAATAGATCATTGGTTTTTGCCAGCAGGCAAAGTGGACCCATTACGTGCCGGAGCAAACAGGGTCAGGCACTATTTTCCATTAGGAAGCTTGGGTTTGTGTTGGGTTGCATCAGAGGTATAGGGGATGCTTTTAGAGGACGCCTTCATTGTGCACTGGAGTGCTCTGATCGTGGCCAACGGGAATAAACTCTACACAAAAGAGGATGCCAGATTACATTTATTAAAACATGAATCCAACTCTTTCATCCATCCATCCATCCATCCATTTTCTTAGCCGCTTTTCCTCATTAGGGTCGCGGGTGTGCCGGAGCCTATCCCAGCTATGATCGGGCAGGAGGCGGGGTACATCCTGAACTGGTTGCCAGCCAATCGCAGGGCACATACAAACAAACAACCACTCATATTCACACCTACGGGCAATTTAGAGTCTCCAATTCAGGCATGTTTTTGCGATGTGGGAGGAAACCGGAGTGTCCGGAGAAACCCCACGCAGGCACGGGGAGAACATGCAAACTCCACATAGGCGGGGCCGGGAATTGAAACCCGGTCCTCAGAACTGTGAGGCTGACGCTCTAACCAGTCGTCCACCGTGCCGCCCCAACTCTTTCATTTTTTCTTATTTCTTCTGGTATACCAGTAGCCACTTCATTGTACTTCATTGTAATTCTGCCTTTATTGTGTAATTCCATATGTGAACATCTCAGGTTTTTATAACCTTTATAAGTTAACTTCAATGACGCGCAACCTTGGAATTTTAAACAGAGCCTTGCCACTGCAACACTGAATTGCAAATGCTAGTCTGTAGAAATTTAATGGTTATATTACTTTTAGGCGGCACGGTGGCCGACTGCTTAGAGCATCTGCCTCCCAGTTCAGAGGACCCGGGTTCAATCCCCAGCCCCGCCTGTGTGGAGTTTGCATGTTCTCCCTGTGTGGGTTTTCTCCAGCCACTCCGGTTTCCTCCCACATCCCAAAAACATGCATGGTAGGTTAATTGAAGACTCTAAATTGCCCGGAGTTGTGAATGTGAGTGTGGATGGTTATTTGTTTGTATGTGCCCTGCGATTGGCTAGGAACCAGTTCAGCATGTACCCTGCCTCCTGCCCGAAGATAGCTGGGATAGGCTCTAGCACTCCCGCGACCCTTGTGAGGATAAGCGGCTCAAAAAATGGATGGATGGATATTACTTTTATTTGGTGATGATTTTAATTTAATTTTTAATTTAATTTTTAATTTAATTTTTAATTTAATTTTTAATTTAATTTTAATTTAATTTTAATTTAATTTTTAATTTAATTTTTCATCCATCCATCCATCCATTTTCTGAGCCGGTTCTCCTCACTAGGGTCATGGGCGTGCTGGAGCCTATCCCAGCTATCTTCGGGCAGGAGGCGGGGTACACCCTAAACTGGTTGCCAGCCAATCGCAGTTTAATTTAATTTAATTTAATTTTTTATTTAAATTTTACCAGTGATATTGTGTATTTGTTGCCCATTGGCTGGATTCAGTCCATGTCTCCAACGTCAATTAGAGTTACGTGGTTGTGCTAGTTGCAGGAAATCAATATTGCAGTGAAAAGCATGTCAGACACAGTTTATAGTCTATATGACTAAAGATGAAAAGTTATTACATTTTCAGATCACGATTTTAGAGACCAAAATGATCACAGATATAATTTTCATGCATGCAAGACTCTAGAAAATTTACTTAAAGACTAAAATGACTCAGAGTCTTTTCTGTTTTCTTTGCCTACATGATAGTTGACTTAATTTAATCACTGCAGTCTTGGTAGTACCCTAACATATCATAACACCACAACATCATCTGAACATCTGACGTCTTCGCTCTTCTTCTTTTGTTCTAGGGTTCGCGTTTGAAATCAATTTCATCCCGGTTTATTGGTAAACCCGAAACAATTTCCTCCCTAAATATGACTCTCAAGTTTCATCTCCTGCCTCAAACCGTAATACACACCAGTCTATCACTTTCCCACAACTTTTCAAAATAGTGATTGAAATTCATTGCCTGCAAACCCAGTAAGGTCATCTCAGCCCAAAGTTTGTGTCACCTCTCTCGTGCATGGACAGCAATCGGTGGGATTGAATATTACTGCCATCTCCCTCACCCTGTCCTTCACACCCTTCTGCCTCCATTAGGCCACAGACATCGTGATAGGAAATGTGGCTGGCTGTGAGGACAAGTTCTGGTAGGGGTGGGATGGTAATGGGGCTGCCCATCACCTTGCTGGAGGCGACTGGCAGGCAGGGTGTGCTGGATGGGATCAATCAGGTTTTTCGGGCTCTCTTCACTCTAGTGTGCCCTTAATCATTGTGGTGCTAAAAATCCCAGGACGGACCTATAAGAAGCTTCTTTACTATTTTACTGAAAGGCTTGATTTGCTTCGGTTAAGCATCTCTCACTGAGTTGTAGTAGTGAAGTTGGACCAACACATTATACATCCCCACACCTCTTATTATTCAATATAGAGCTAATTTAATGCTCTATTTGTATGTAATTTGTCCCCTGGGCCATTTTATAGTTGGGTTGGTGAGCCCAATTTGTGTGACGTAGGTATGAAACCAAGAACCCACTATGTATATATAAGCACTGTTTTGTTAGGAGACATGGGGAAAATATTGACAATGAGGTAAAAACATGTTCTTCATTGTCTGCATTGCCCCTAATCCAAAAACATTTGCTTTCTCCTAGCATCCCCGTCGAAGCCTAATAATGTCAGCTTAAGCTCTGCACAACTGTCCATCTGACATGAGGGCTGGATTTGTGCTGGATTGGAAAATCTGGATGGGCTGTCTCCCAAGCCCTATAATTCTACACACACCCACCCACACACACACATACAGCCAGCCAGATTAAAAAGCAGAGGGGCTGCAGATGATCTGCATGTCATGGCAGTTGAGCGGGTGTTGACTCGACCTTTTAGGGCGTTTGGCTGTTTAGAACCAAAAGTTACTAAACTATCCCGAAAGGCAAATTTGAAATAAACCTGTTCATTTTAGTGATAAAGACTCAGTGGATTTTGGGCTTCTTGACCCTCCCATGGGCACATGAAAGTTCCCTGAGGCCACAGTTCTGATTAAGAGCACCTCAACCCTAGATATGTCCCCACGATGTCCTTGTGCCTCAGTGGGCATGCATGCCCTCCTTTTGTTGCAGAAAAAACAGGAAGGGGGGTCGGAGGGTCTTCATAGGGTGGTGGGCGATGCTCGCCCAGATTACACTTCATCATACAGCCTATTTACACTTGACACCAAACATTACGGCAAACAAATCGCACCAGAGCAACTAAACTTGCTCGCCGACGTTCACGAAAATCAGAGAATTTCGAGACTGGTCACGTGTTCCTCCGGTCACTCACGTGACCCCCTAGGCACGGACCAATCGGGTGGCGCTTCGTCCTGGCGAGATCAAAAGGAAGAGGGTGGAGATCTTTTTCCTTTTTGCGATTTTTAATCTTGCTACACCATCGGTGGTCGTTGACATCATCCTTCCCTACAGAAAGGTAAAACTGCTTTTCGTGACTATTTATTTGCCAATAGAAGGCCAACATCTGATGCTAGTTGTTTTTTATTGAATTAATTAATTTGCCCCCTGAAAATATTTTACTTTATATATATATCCAAGAAAGCGATGGTTGCTGGATTTCAGATGTATGAAACTGGTGAAGTGCAGTTGTATTGTCTCACGCCATCAGTACTTTATAATTTAATTTATTAATTTAGTAGCGTAACTATGACCTTTTCAATGCGCTGCCGCCGTTATGACTCATGATCTTATTTTGTCATCCGGAAAAGATCTCGTTAAGGTTTCCTTACCTTATCCTCAGTTCCAACAATGTCCCATGCAAACTAGAAATATTTTGATTTTCACAAGACAATTTCATTGAATGGTCAGTTGATTGAGCGCATCTTTTGTTCAGCTCAAGCATGATCACTTTTATTTAGTATGAATTTATCTGCAGCTGGCTTGACCTTCACTACGACATGCTGAAACGAACACTTGGCTAGCTTGTGATTGTTATTCCAATTATCGTCACATTGATATTAGCACTGCCATGTTTGCAAAGCCTGAAATGTGGTCTCAGCTCAAAGGCTGTACAGCACGTTCAATAGCTGCTTTGTTGTTGCAAAATACTCTTTAAGGAAGATGAGCAACATTTGGAAAGTGTGTACATATCTTCTTCCTGGGCTACAAAGCAACCTAAAAGTCAAAGAGCTTCAAAGCGCACAGGAGCCGTGAATTTCTTCACTTATTGCAAATTATGGAAAATCTAAAATGGCTGACTTGACGCGCAGCTTTTTCACAGCACAACATGGTGCGCCTGTGTCGTTAAGCCTTTGACAGTGCGCCACGGATGCTCGTACCCCCCTGCTACCCCCCTCTTCCCCATCACTGCCACAGTTGTAGGCGAACACACTGCGAGGTACTTTGAACGCTACTTGGTGCAAGTTCGCTCCGCTGTTAATGTCTTTGAGGAAGCTTTTGACCATGATCGGGGCTGAGGTATCGGGATTCTGGGTCGCTGATGTGGACTGACAGCTTTTGAAAGCACTGTCATAGTGGCGTGGCATTGGGCGGATGCACGCCCCCAACCCCCCACCCACTTCCAACCTATCGTACCACGTACAACAAAAGCCCACGCAACATGAGAGCTGCTCATATACCAGTAAAAAGAATTTCTGAAGAAAGCATATCCTGCAAGCTTCCTGTACTGAAGATCTTCTTCAATGCAAATCAGATTATCATCACTCGAAGTTGCCAAATTATCTCTTGAAGGTTGTGTAAAAAAATATGTATCAATGAGGTCAGCCCGAGGGCTCCCCCTCCTCTGCCCCCTTTTGTTCACCCGTAATTGGAGCACCAACATCCGGAGACCTCAGTTATATGAGGAAACATATTGGCCACACTCAAGCTTTGCCTAAGGCCAAATGATGAGCTGTCTCATCAATGGATGCAAACATCTGTGGAGGATACAAGCAGGAAGATTGATTTTAAAGTGTTTCTGAGGTGGATGTTTTTCATTTTTATCCATGAACCCTCCCTGAATGTTCCAGGTTGTATTCGAATATTCAGTTAGTGTCGAGAGAATAGTGCGTCTTTGCTACCAACATATTGCATCCCTGCATCAAACCATCATGGCGGGATCCCTCGCTTGAGTCGTGGATTAGGTGGGAACAGATGACAGAGGCTTTGGATGGCTTTGGATGGGATCGTACAGCAATTCTCTCCTTGTTGTGACTTGTTTGGTAACATATTTGCACCACGGCTTATTGATACAGAATTTTAAAATTACCTTTGCCACAATGCAACATTCCTCGTGTCCTTAAATACACAATCTAACCAAGTAAGGTGGTCTTTGCGAATCAAATTACCACAGTCGTTTCTAGCCAGGGGTGCTTTTGCATCATTTACACATCAGCAAGTCCTCATAAAAAAAGTAGCGTCTAACTGTTGTTACAAGAGCAGAACTGGAAGCCAAGACATAAAGAGACAAGGCCTCAGGTTCATCTTTTTTAACAGCAATGCACAAGTCTTTTCTGTGCATGGCAATCAGATGCAAGGAAATTCGGGAGGCGAGGGGTGTGTGTGGGGTGTGTGGTGCATTTTGTGCACTGTGTTGTCCAGCCGAGCGTAAAGCGTGATTAATTCAATAGCCTCCATAGAGGAGGAGGCTAGCAGCGCTGCAACACCGAGCATGACCCACTTTCCCCGTCAGATGTCATGAAAAATTCCCTGCCGTCCCTCGTTGTGTGTCGTCCCCCCAACTTCCTGCCTGACTATCAGAAATGGGGGAGGAACATTTGCAAATATAAGTGGATATTTGTAAGATATGATGTCATGGAATTGTCAGAGAAAAGGCAAATTCTTGACTAGAATTGGGTTTAAAAAAGAAAAAAAAAAGATGACCTCAAATTAAAATGAGCATTTGCTGCATAGTTTTAGCCCAATGGGCCAAATGATTCATGGGGCCTTGACCTAATTCTATTATGTGCTCAAAACACTATTCAAATTCAAGGTATTATTTTTTATTTTTTTTGGTTGACCTCAATCTACAGATTTCAGTGTGTTTACAGTGATCACTGTTGCGGAAGTATGAAAATATTACTTTATGGGAACAAAAAATGCATCTCTGGGTAAAGAGGACACAGACACACAAGCTGAACTGTAACATTAAACACACAGCAACTCACATTTTGCAGCACTTAAATGTGCTCTGCCTCCCCCTCCCTTGTGAAAACCTGCACCACTGGATCGAGTCTTAAACCCGGATTAAGGTTTTTTATGTAATCTGGTCTCCTCTGGGAGATTGGCGAGACAGCTGGCGACAGAATCCCTGTCCTTATCTCTTGGTCCTCCGTTGGCCTCTAACCAAGCCATGCATGCAGCATGCAGCATAGGTATGATTTCTGGATCCAGCGCAACATGCTGATGTTGGTTTCCAATGAGATTGCTGCAATTACAAGAGCAATATGTTGCTCACAAGATAGTAAGGGTACATTTTCCAAGATTGGATGTAATGATTAACTATTAAGTGGTTTGCTAATCATTCAAAATCAAGCCCAGCAATTATTCTACAAGCGATGTGCAATCAAAATCAAAATTCTTATTATTATTATTTGCAAACAGCTGGCAACTCCATGCTTTTAATCAAGTAACATCTTGATTTCTTGCACTTAAAAGATTGTCAGGGAAGGACCATAATTACAAAGCTGCTAATTAGCAGCTGGCAGGGACACAGATGCATTTTGCTGCTGCAGCAGGTGAGACGAAAACAGAAAATGTGTTTTCATTTCCGCTTCTGCTTGGGAGATTAAGATTGTCAAGGTCAGCTGCTGCAAGAGGTTTTCTCCCACTTTCTAGCCAAGCACTATTTTTAAGGTATGACGCATCATGTCTCATTGAAAAAAATCCTCTGACAGCTCAAAAACTCAGCACTACATCTTACACCACAAGCTCAAACTCATCTTAAATTCAGTATCATCCGTAAGGACTTTGGGTTTAGAACTGTTGGGTCTTTGTTTCCAGTCCTGCTGTTGAAAACAAATAACTTTAGTTGAGGTGCCCTTGAGCAACACGCCAAACCCCGAGAATCACCTCAGCAACTCTCCATCACTCTGACATCTCTCTTTTAATGTATGGTCTGGTTCTGTGTGTGGTGTGCAACAAAAATATACAGCGACCTATAAATGGAATTTCCCATGAAGGATTATGATCAGTATAAGAAATTTAAAAATGTGTACTTTCCATTACAAATTAAACTGCAATGAACCGTACATTACAAGAAAACATCGATATTTACAAACTTTTACAATCTAAATGGTGCCATTCGATGTCATTAATTTGACTGTGATGACCCATTCTGACTGGGTGCTTGACATTATGGTCCGGTGCGCCCTCCTGTGTTCACCCTTGTAACTGATATCACTCCGAGGCAGGGATGAGATTGGAGCTGCAGCTGAAAAGAGTGATGAAAAACAAATATGCATTGGATGGCTCGTCTCAGGGCTAAATCCTCTCTTACAAATGCTATGAATTCATTTGGATTTTTCAGGGGAAAATTACATTTCTTTATCGGGGAAAACTGCATTAACAGTTTATCCCGTTAAAACAATTCATTTACCCAGTATGCACACAATAGAACCGCATGCTAACATCGTTTTTTTTCTTTGTAAACGTATTATATGGTCCATTGTAAAGGGAAATCAGGGCCATGAGGTGTTTTTTCTCTTCAAGATGGGCATATTGTATGGTGCAGAAAACACAAACTGTCTCTTGCCTGTAGCTGGACCGTGAACAGTGAACTGTCCCAACTGCAATTTCTCATTCACAGACCAAAAACGATTGTGTAACATGTCTGATGTTAACACTCTTTGCCTTTCAGGTGACCCATTGACCGACCTCACCCTCACACCCCCATTGGCCCACAAACTCCTCTCTGACGTGACCAATCCCCTTCCTCTCGCATCCAACATGGAGCCCATCAAGGTCCAATCAGAAGGTGGACTGAATGTGACCCTTACCATTCGGCTGCTGATGCACGGCAAGGTGTGATGCTCAGATCTATAATTCTACCAATCACACATCAGAAAGCACCCAGAAAAAGAGATAACATTGTTGCAAATTTGTGTCTCTGCAGGAGGTTGGGAGCATCATAGGGAAAGTAAGTGTCATCGGCTCACATTTTCAATGCAATGCAGTGCGCCCCCACTATTCACGAAGGATCGGGAACAGGCCGCAAATAGTGAAAATCTGGGATTAATTGATGCCCAGTTGCATTGGGGAAAAAAATAAATATATATATTTTTTTCCTTAAACTCCCAAAGAATTTCAATAAGTGGGGATAAACTGCCAATAAGTGTTTTCGTGGTCGGTTCCTCCAGCAAAAAAGAAAAAAAAAAAAACATTTACAAAATTTTTTTAAAAAACTATTTTGAAAAAAAAACGGAAAAAAACCTGAGGCTGTCGAACCGCGATTGTGTGGAGGTCCACTGTATTTTGATTGAGAAATAATACGGTACATGCAACATCTAAATTGACTAAATTCACTTCCAGAAAGGGGAGACAGTGAAGAAAATGCGTGAAGATGTAAGTAAAGTTTTTCTGCAGGCATCTTCTTGTGAAACCTAATGCAGTGGTACCTTGACTTACTAGTTTAATTAGCTCTGTGACAAAGCAAGTAACTTAGTTTACCCGTATCTCAAATCCCACCCACTGTGGTACATTCGTATGTTGATGTGTGCCATTAAGGGGCGTGGCCTATTGGGCAACATCAGGAGCCTGGATTCAGTCACGTTGGCCATTTACTACATGCTTAGTTCAGTGTTAGTGTCTCCTCCATGCTCCTTGCGAGTGTTTTCATTTTGTATTCATGTTTGACTGTTTGTCCCGATCAATAAACGGCCTGAAAGCGCAACGGCAACTATGGCTCTCTTTTCGTTTCTTTTTAACTTCACTTAAGCGGCAGCGCATTTTTAGCTTGCTTGCAACTCAAATTTTGCCACGCAACACAAAGCAAAATAAATGAATAAATAAATATAACTCGATCAAGCGACACCCCGTAACTAAAAAAAAACTGGTAAATTGGGACACTCGTAAACCAAGGTACCACTGTAGTTTCTTGCTCATAGATCAGACTGTGCTCCTATACAGAGTGGAGCTCGTATTAACATCTCAGAAGGCAACTGCCCCGAACGGATTGTCACCATCACTGGGCCAACGGACGCCATCTTCAAGGCCTTCGCAATGATAGCCTACAAGTTTGAGGAGGTAACAGCTGACGTTAGCTCGCAGGCTAGTAATTATGTTTTGCTAAATGACTCAAAAGACAACCCAACCAAACATCAGAATCAGAATCGCCTTTATTGTCATTGTATGCAATACAACAGAATTTGAGGTTGCTACTCCTTGATGCCTATATTTACTACCGGTACAATAAATTCAAGTAAGAGAAGGTCAACATAGGATAGGAATAGTACCGCATATAAATAAGATTAATGCAAATGAGAATAGTGTAATGTAAATAGGAACAGCAAAATGACATTATACATACCAGTGAGAAAATGCCTTCCAAAAAGCAGATGATGAACGTTTGGTTGCCTGTCTGTCCCTTTAGAGGTTGCTACTACATGCCTGTAACTATTCTCATTCATCCAGGTCATTTCATTCTAAGGGCACTGAATCGCTCACAACTGGTTCAGCTTGTCTTAGAAGTTTCGCCTGTCATCCGAGCAGGCTTCATCAAGTCATGCAACAATGCTTAATTAGGAGAACAGTTGTTTTTATGAACTGATGAAGACTACACAGACGAGAGACGAAATGTCTTGTAAGACAACCAGAACAGTCCAGTTGCGATCATTTCAGTGCCCTGAGAATTGCTAAGACATCTCATCTTTATACAACTATTTATAACAGCCATTCCATCTAGCCTCCTAAACCACATGGTCTACTGGATTAATTTCAATATATATATTTTGAAAGAAATTCAAAGAAAACGCATACAGATTTGGGGGTATATATGTTGGTGCAATGCCAAACAAGTTTTTGTCATGGTTTTAGTTCAGGTCAGCAGTAGTCAATTGCTTTTTTCCCATCGGGAAGTATCCTGGCACCTATTGTTTGCAATCGTTCTTGAATGGTCTATGAATCCAAAAAATGTCATTCTAGGATATCATCAACTCTATGAGCAACAGTCCTGCCACCAGCAAACCCCCTGTCACCCTAAGGCTTGTGGTCCCAGCCAGCCAGTGTGGCTCGCTCATTGGCAAAGGGGGCTCCAAAATCAAAGAGATGAGAGAGGTAGCGGAAAGAACACACGACGTCCCAGTGAGCAAACACAAACACATCCGGACTCTTCCTTCAGTCTACAGGCGCTCAGGTCCAAGTGGCGGGCGACATGCTCCCCAACTCAACAGAGAGGGCGGTGACCATTTCCGGGGCGCCGGAGGCCATCATACAATGTGTCAAACAGATATGTGTGGTGATGCTGGAGGTATGGTAACCTCGTGTATGCTGCATTCTTCTCATGTGGAACTCCAACCATTATTTTCCCCTAGTTTATTGGCACATGGTCACATTTTGGGGATTTGACAGTGTTGATTGCTAATAAAAGAGCATGGCAGATGATTAATGTTAAATGTATTGGTGACCACTTGCAGGGACCAATCACATTTGTGGTCTTTCTGTTGCTTGCTTCGTTAATATGAAAATTTGAACTGTCTGCACTGCCAGTTGTCCAGCCGGCCATCATGATGGCACCCACCATGGATGCCGGCACAGTTGCGACACGGCTGTAAGTCTCCAGAGTGCTCAGGGGGGTTGTTTTAAGTGTTTATAGCGTCATCATTATCCAGTTGAAAGTGGTGTTCCGGGTGAATCACAAACTGGACCTTATGTCAGCATGTGCACAGTGGAGAGCACTTTTGTGTCACAGGTCTTCCCTCAGGCACTGTCCCTCTCGGTCTCACTTTATGCTCTCTTTCTTCCTCTTTTTCTTCTTCTCTAACACTCTCCACATCTCACTCTTTCTCCCACCCTTACTCCTCAGTCCCCACCGAAAGGTGCCACAATCCCCTACCGCCCCAAGCCTGCCTCCACCCCTGTCATTTTTTCAGGTGGCCAGGTAAGAGCAGACCCACTGGGGGCGTCCACAGCCAACCTCAGCCTCTTACTGCAGCACCAGCCACTGCCTGTTAGTGTCACACCAGGTTTTATTCAACCAACCCCCCCCTTCCCACCACGCACACACACCCCACCCACCCTCACTTCCCCACCTGCCCCCTCCACTGGCATGAAACTATCACCGCTGTCCGCTGTGCCCTCACTGCCATCCATCAGCCTGGAATTGGGATAGAAGGGATCACTGGAGTCATTAAGGGAGGATTTGGCTGTGACTGCAGTGTATTATTCTGGGTTGGGAAAAATCCATCACGTTTGCAGGGAGACTGGCCAGTTTACCAAATTATTGATGAGAGCCAAAAAAAGATTAGAAAAATGTCCATGCTGTTCTGAAACTGAATGAGCAGGACAGAAAAAAAAAAATTAAATGTCAAAATTGTCTTGACGTAAATACAACAATTCCAATAAATTATATTTATATTATTATTATATTTATAAATTTATTTTGGTTACTTTAAAAGGAGATTATTTAGTGGCCATAAGATAGTTTCATTTACTGCTTATAACCATATGGTTATTGTCCACATAGCCAGAATCTGAGCAAAAGCGATGAAACAAAACACAACAATGTCCATGTTTTGTTCCTTACAAACTCTGTTTTGTTAACAATGTTAACAAAGTTTTTACAATGGGTTTTCTGCAGAATTAACGACACAGCAGACCATATATGCGATTTATTTTATCACTCCAGCTGCTGTCTTGAATGGTGAAATGAAATTTAGCTGAGTTCTGGCCTCCGCAGCCCTCCACCGACCCATTCATTAGACCAAGTCACATAACTTCTCCTTCCACCTCTGTCCCTCCTTTGTCACACTGATCCCATATTGATATAATTCAACTGGATTTGATTGATGATAGACTTAATAATATAGTGCATGTCTTTCCCGTAACCTGGCTAAAATAAAAAGCTTCAGACCATAACCAAAATGTATTAGAACATCAACTTTCTGTGAGTGTCGAAGCACCTTAACAATGCAGTTTCATGTTTACAGGCTTACACCATCCAAGGACAGTACGCCATCCCACATCCAGATGTGAGTGCTCGCCACATCAGGCGCTCCACATTGCATCCAAACATCTCTCTTGGAAACACAGGCTCCTAACAGCACCTCCCTGCCCTTCTTTATTAATATTAAATGCTAATATTAATATGGCTTTTACTGTATATCTGAAATGTAATTCCTATATCTTTTGACGCTGAAGACTCTTGACTCCCGTCTGTCTGTTCTCCGTTAAACCTGAGGGGGCTTGGCCTGCAGCTCGCAAAACTAGCTAATAGTATCATCATTTAATATTTATCTGCTTTCCGCCTGCACTCCAGTGTGTAACATGTCTTCAATGCTTGCTCAGATCAGCACTGCACAACATGTTGACTGCATCATGTAACCAAGCTGCTCATCTTTGAAGGAACCATCAAAAGAATGACCAGAGCCACTTAATGACAATTAATTTGATCAATTCATTATCAGTATAGTCAGACTCCACCAAGGCCAAAAAATCCTCAACATATCTTTCTGACTTCTTTGATACAGTGCTCAGTCTTGTTTAAAGTACTTGAAAGTGCTGCTTGGGTGAAAGTACAAGTATCGTAATAGAAACCTTCTTGAATATTACTGGAGTAAAAGTCTGACAGTATATGACATTTACTGAATTTAAGTATCAAAAGTCATGTTCTGAGATTAAACATACTAAAATGTTGCTGTAAAAGTGTTTACAAAGCATTACGTCAATGAACAAATTCTTCTGATTTATTTTGTAGTAGCAAGTAATGAAGATGGTTTACAGGGATGTCTCAGTGTAAAAGTATATTTTATTTAGGAAATGTAGTAGTGAAAGTTGCCAGAAATATAGTTATTCTGATCCATACCAAAACGTAAAGGGTTCTTGCTCAGCATGTGCCACCCCTCAACAAAGAAAAGGAGCTTGTGTTGTCTTTGTATAATCCGGCAAAACTAAACAAACAAACAAAAGGAGTACCTCTCGCCCTCATGCTTTCATGCTTGCTGTAATAAACTTTTTAAAAAAAGGAAGTTGAGATGCTTGTAACAATATCAGGCCAAGCCCTTCACCTTCACCTTTTTGTGTTTCCTCAGATCCTATCTTGACTCTTGTAACCTTTTGGATAGAATTCAGTGTGTGCGTGTGTGTGCGCGCGCTCGTATGTGTGTGTATATGTGTGTGCACAAATGTGTTTTTAACGATGACCTCATAGCTTTGCTGTCCTCCTCCCCCCCCCCACTCCCCACCCCCTCAGCAGTTGAGCAAGCTCCACCAGTTGGCTATGCAGCAAACCCCCTTTACCCCCCTCGGACAGACCACCCCTGCCTTTCCCGGTACGTACCCACCTACACGACAACCCTCTTTACCGAAACTCCTTCTCTCGTTTGTACCTGTAGAAGTGAACGCATTCTCTTCCTCCAACACTTTGTTGTTCTTCTTCTTCTTCTTCTTCTTCTTCTTCTTCTTCTTCTTGTCGTCTTCCTCCTTTTGCTCTGCCTAGGACATGGCCTGCTGGTGGTCTGCTCTTGTTGATGTTGAGGTTTTTTTCCCCCCCATAGCATCCTTTCTTTAAATGATGCAACTGCCTCGCAGACTTTCTGCATAGAGAGTCAAGTGTTCTGATGGGTGCTCGTGGGCCCAATGTGGCGCATTGCTCAAATGTTCACGAGTTGCGCCAACATGTCAAACTCTATTTTATGTATTCTTCCTCTCCTCCTCTTCCTCTTCCTGGTGCGGTCAACAGCAAGTCTGGATGCCAGTAACCAGGCCAGTACTCATGAACTCACCATTCCCAATGATGTGAGTATCGAATAAATCACTATTAAGTTGACTTTCGAGTTTGTGATGCTAATTCTTTAACTAGGGATTTATTGCAGTCAATTACAAATCTAACAAAGGAATGTGAATAATAAAGACAGACCAACATGTGCATGCCCTGGCCATCCTAAGTCCCGCCCCCATTCTTTTCCCAGCTAATAGGCTGCATAATTGGACGCCAGGGAACCAAAATCAACGAGATCCGTCAGATGTCTGGGGCACAGATCAAAATTGCTAACGCCATGGAAGGGTCATCGGAGCGCCAGATCACCATCACAGGGACCCCCGCCAACATAAGCCTGGCCCAGTACCTCATCAATGCAAGGTAAATGCTTGCTATGTGCTAAACTCAAGCTTCCGCTCTTCCTCCAATTGTTTTTTGTTTTGTTTTGTCGTTATAGAATAACTGTAAACCAGTAACCTGTTCCTGAATTTTCCACATCAAAAATATTTCAAAACTTGGGTGAATGTTTTCATTCTGAACTAGAAATAATCATTTATTTTGAACCCTAACACTAAACTGTCTCAATAAATCTTCAATGGGAGTTTTTCATCAGCGCACAAAAGTTTCTTTTCATTGTGCCGAATTAGCAGCGACACGCCCTCGAGTCAAAGTCGCCAGGGAATCAGCTCGACAAGCAGAAGATGGACAAAGACAAGAGAGCGTGGGGAGGTTCTGCCGGCTTCCTAAATGTTTCGTTCGTCTGTCCCACCATCGGGATTGGAACCATCTCATTTAGCAGGAACATCTCTCTTTTTCTTTTTGATCCCAGATTCGCTATTTTACTTCTAAATTTAATTGCTTACTCTCCCAATAATTATATTTTTATAATGTTCCTCCTTTCAATATGTGTTGCCTGGAGACACCAAACATAATCATTTGAACATGAAGCCTAGGTTAATAAAACAATTAAAAGTCAAGATCAGTAAGTCATAGATCTTCATATAGTGTATTCACACCAACATGTATTGATGAGTGTGTGATGGGCTCGGCAAACCCTACTCATGTTCTCCTGAGGAACGTCGACGTGGTGGGATAAAGAGAGGTGTTGTCTTTTTGAAGTAGTGACTCCTTTGATGAAAACAAGGGATGTTGATGTCATTGTGTTCTTCTTATAAGCAATCGGTTAATTAACATTCATTGTCCACCGACGATCAAGTAACAGTGCCAATTCAATCACAGTGTTCAACTCAATGTAGTTTTCGTTGGAATTTGGCCATCTTGAGTGGGATGAAAAGGATTTGGTAGTGGATCTAAATGTCAATTTGGGCGATAGCAGGCCCCTCCGCACTTGGCTTCGTGGTTGGTTCTAATCTCGCCGGCATCAAAGATTGTTGCTAGATTCTGTTTCCTGCCGGCATGCCGCGTTCTTCACTAAAATGTAAAATGTTATGTTTCTGTAGGACGATTTTATAACTTTTTTAAAGCACTTTGTGAGTCATCTCTGTGAAAAAGTGCTATACAAATAGAATTTACTCACATGCCCTTCATCCTCCAGGTTCCGAGATGTGGCGGCCATGTGGAACGACCCGTCCTCCATGACCACATCCTGAGCTCCCGAACTGGCTCTTCCATCTGGCCCTTTCCAACAACTGACGACACCCTCCGGACTCTGGCTCTGGCTCTCCGAAAACCCTGCGCACCGGCCGCCCTGGTCCTCCACACACTAGCGAAGGCCGAGAGCTCACTTTTATTTCAGAGAGCCAATTAAAAAAAGAAAACTCTCTGTTGAGTATGTTTTTGTTTTAGAGAACTGTTGAAGCATGTTGAATGTTTATTAGCAACAACTTGTGTTACTTTTTTCTTTCTGTTAATCTATTTTTCTCTGTCAGTGCTGCGTCATAGAACATTTAAGAAGTAAAAGATTGAACATTTTGTAGAAGTAGTTCTTTGCATTTATTACAGCTCAGTGATGCTATCGGCAGAGTGTGGTGGGATGTAGCCAAAATTTTATAATATATCCTAGGAAAATTGAGCCTTTAGAAAACAATATTGGACTATTCCACTTCTGTCCTCATTTGCATCTTTGTCAAATTACATCATGACCCTTTTTAGCCAATGGTATCACTCCTGGAGCCTCCCTTTTTGTGTTTATATCCTATACTTACGTATATTATTGCTTATATTGCATGTGTTAAGTGTTGTATTGTTGTGTATTTCAGCAGAACCTGTTCAGTGGACCTTGAAATGTTACTGTATATCTTTGTGCACCTGCTCTTTTCCGCTCTTGTTTTACGCTTTTTTCTGGCCACTCACTTGTAGTCCTACACCCTGCCCAAACCTATAGCCTCCTTCTATTACTAGTGTAGACATGCATGAAAGGAAATTAGACAAAACCCAGTGACTATAACACTGACTGGAAATTTAAATGATTGTTTATGATCATACTGTATTTGTTTTGTACAAGGACTTTTATGACTATTTGTCAACTACGCGGCGCTCATGCAATAGATGATTCAACACTTTACTCTGGACTGCCTCTGATGTGCGAGGGGTTAGTTGGCCTCAGGCTGTGTCCAAAACCTTTTGGCTTCTTTCCATTGTTGTTTTGATGGAAAAATAAAGGAAGGTCTTAAGAGCAGCTCACAGGGGAAAGAAGTTGAATCTTCCCACCAAAAGAGTTTGGACCAAGCTAAATTGTGTTTGGAGGCCAAAGAATGTTCAGGGGTTTGTTGGGTGGCGGGGAGCAGGGGAAGGGGGGTTGGGTGTTGGGGGGGCTCACGGGGCCGGGGCGGGCATGACCACTCAGTCTCTTTTTCACGATTGTTTATTTGTGTCACGTCGCTTTCATTGTTCATTCAATGCTTTAGGTTTGAATGTCTTTTTACAGTCACAAATATGTCAGCAACTTAATTGGATTTGATTTATTTTTTTGTGCAAGTCAGATGACAAACACACTTTTTTATTGGTTCATCAGTAAACTCAAGCTAATGAGAGGGAGGTAAGAATGCTATTTGGTCTACAAAGCTCAAACTCCACTTGATGCTCAATTCTGTGTTGATGTACACAAACAGCTATTGAATGTTACTGTCCCAGTCACATGATCTACTGTATGTCCAACACGATGTGCAACTTTTAATTTGCAGCATGCTGAGCCTTTGACTAAAACATGGCCCATAGGCGGATAGGATACATTGCCAGTGGTCATTCTGCAATAATCTTACAGTTTGATCTGATAGTTGAGGTGAGAAATGTAACAATAGCTTTGAGTTTCTACTATTTGGGCTGACTAGAATGTCAAAGGACAAGCTGTCATTCTTTGCAAAGTTTCAGAAATATGCACAAAAGAGCAGAGCGCATTCACTTTTCTTGTAATGATGGTTTTCTTTGCATTTTGTTGATCCTGATGGCAAAGCAGAAATATTGAGTTGAAGTGGTGGCAGTGTAATTTCAATAACATCAATATTCATGTACAATTATTTGTTTAAAAAAAAAGAACTGTATTTATTTACATTTGTGTGTATGACTGAAGCAAACTGCAACTAATGCAATAACAGGGTGCAATGTGCAATTATTTATTCAGTTTGGTTTTTTTTCCATTTTGACTTGTAGATCAGAGAGCTGAGTAGCTTCTTGCAAAATGTTTTGTTCTTAAATCTATTTTCCATGTGGCAGGAGCTTTAAAACAAGATTTTTATTTTCAGCTTCTGTTTGTGTGTATTGAAGTTTGGGGAAAAAAGTGAAGTTCGTAACAATTTTTGATTTATTTGCTCTGTGCAGATCTATATTAGTTGTGAGTACTATGTTTAATTTCAAATTGTTGGTAAGTATAAAGACAAATAAAGTTTCAGTTTTTCTTTCTGTGACTTGTTCCTTTTTCTCTTATGTCACTTTAGCGCTGTGTCTGTGTCCGGTCCCGAGATATAATAACCATTGTCATATGCACCTCCAACAAAGTCAAGTAAATTTTGTGGGGGGTATAGCGTCAGTTCACACCTGGCTCAAGACACTTTACATACCGCATAGAGCAGGTCTATAACCTCACTCCTCACACAGTAAAGAAAAAAAGAACTCTTGGCGGTTCCAGATGGCAGCAGCACAATGTACTGAGGTCAAGGTGGGGGCAGGCTAAGTGTTAAAGTGTGTATGTCAGCAACAGGGAGCTAGACTGTTGAGAACCAAAGAGGGAAAATGATTTCAGTGTCTCGAAATAACTTACAAATTGCTTTGTCAGAAAGAATACAGTCCGCCGGCAGTTTCCGCACAAGTCAAAGGTCCTAATAATCATAATGCTAACAGGAGCTTCTACTGACCAATTCTTAAAAGCCACGGCAACAATTCTTGCATTTTTCAGTTGACAAGTTTACAATTCCAAGATTTGCTCCTAATAAAGATAAACGCTATATGATAGTCTGTAAAATAAAGTTAATGTTTTATTTTATATCTAATCCTGAAAAATATGTTCATGCAAAAAAAATAAAAATAGTACTTGGACGAGACGGTGACTTTTAAGAGGCTTGGGAGTTGAGAGTCATTCATTCATTCATTTGTTTATTTATTTGTTCTAACCAGTCGTCCACCGTGCCGGTTTATATTTAATATCCATCCATCCATCCATTTTCTGAGCCGCTTCTCCTCACTAGGGTCGCGGGCGTGCTGGAGCCTATCCCAGCTATCATCGGGCAGGAGGCGGGGTACACCCTGAACTGGTCTAATATGATGGATATTCATTGAAATGGTAGTTGGACAGAACGAGGTTGAGTGGGGAGCAACAGAGAAAAAAGAGAGGACAGAGGGAAAAATAAAGTAAAGACAGGGCACTAGCTGTAAGAAAACAAATAAGACAAAGCATTATATGAGATTCTTGTCACATCTCTGTGGGGCCAATTATACATTATTCGTGTACTCATTGTTGTAGTCTCGCCACTCTGCACTATTTGCATATCTGTTGTTGACCAATACTGGCCACTCGTCCTTGAGAAGTATCGGCACCATTTGCACAATTGTCACTGTATCAGATTATCGTGCTATTAGTAATTTCAAACTGCTTTAAATTGCTAGAGGACTCTGCATCATTTGCACAATTGTCAAAACAAAAACAAAACAAAAATTGTTTTGGGATTACCGGTAACCTTTCATTGCCCAGTGACTCTCCGTACTGTGTTTTTATGTTTTTATGTCTCAAAAGTATTTTCTGTCAATGGACTGTTGTCCTACTAGAGCGGCTCCAACTACCAGAGACAAATTCCTTGTGTTTTTGACATACTTGGCAAATAAAGATAATACTGATTCTAATTCTAAAGATGATTCTGACAAAACCACAACGGTGACACCAGACTTTTCCAACCCCTCTAGTGACAGTTTTTCAAAAAAGCAACAAGCAGCAAATCTATCCCAAGCACCCATGAAGATTTGATTGTATTTTCTCTCATGGCGACAGGACAGGTGTTAGTCTCTGAGCAGAGGAATTACACTTTTGTCAATTGGTGTGCAGAACCGTGCACGCCACACCGACTTAATGCTGCACACTGAGCGACGCGGCTGACCACGACTGAACTGTCTCAAAAATGTTAACACTGTCGCAAGGTTGTAGATTTTTTTTTAGGGTTTTTTTTTGTAAATAACTGCATTTTGATAATTGCGTGCTTATATTAATTTTTTCCCCCACTAAATGCTGCAAAGTGAGATGCCTAACTGAATTTCATTGTTCCTGTGGTAGTGACAATAAAGTTCTATTCTATAACAAATGACTGATCATTGCATTGCCAGTAAATTAAGATTCCAGGGTGATGAGATGTGATGCTTGAGAAGGGTGGACAGTGCCAAGAATAAGCAGTGGCTGAGGTACAGTAGGAAGCTTTGTGGTGCATATCAGAATCTTACTACTCATCAATATGACAGAAGAATAAGGAGAATTACATTTGCACTGTATCTTTAAATTGCAGAGATGTCAGAGGATCAGTAATCTGATTGGCATCGGGTGACATTTCAAAAGAATAGCTGCTGTTAGCAGAACAAAACAAAACGGTAAAAGTGTTTTTCCTCACTTTAAAATTCTCATTTGTCAATTTTCTTTTGCGCAATCCTCACTGATCTTTGACATTCGAGCAGAATTGTATTCTTGCAAGTGCAAAAGTCAGTTTGTACATAGGTGCCTGTAAATGCACTCAGGACGAGCTGCTGTCAGTCAAACAACACAATTGTGGTCCGCTAAAAATAACTATTTGCTCCTCAAAACTCTTATTTCATCACATTATAGGATGAACTAAAAGACTTTCATGGTCTGATCAAGTAGCTCCAGTTAAAAAAAGATCTGACTGGATCCATACTTTGAGTCAGTTAAATATGCAAAGGGTGAAAGCCGCACATTGTGGTTTATCAGCTCCTCACTAAGTGCACAAATGGCATCATGTCATCCCATCCAGTGGGCAACCACTCTGACAGCACTTGTGTGGTCAATACATTTTAAAGGGCACTGAGAGCCACTTCACAATACCACTAATAAAGTGTGCAGTGTGAGCAGATGAGCCAAAATGCTTTTTTCTGGACGTTTTTTTCTTCAAAATTCACATGGTTTTTCTTTTTCTTTAAGCAGTTAGCCATTTAACATTGATTAAACGTAGGGTGACACGTTAAGCTACTCCAGGAATCCATTAGCACTTGTGCTACAATGGGCGAGCGGGCAGGAATTTTGCCAGGAATCTGACAAGATGAGTAAGGATGTTAAACAAATACCTTGGCAACTTCCAAGCTGCTTGCCGCCTGTCAAGTGACTCTATAAGACTGATTATCCAGCAGAAAGACAAAACTGCTATTGGGATGTTTGCAACATTGATTCTTGCACGTTGACAGTTGGGCTACTGTCAAGAAGACAGAAGGATAAAGCAAACTCATACACGCTAAAATGCTCCAGTCGTCAATACAATCAATCATTTTGTCTTTCAGCAAAATGCCAGTGATGAACTCTGCACACAGCTGCCATTTAATCATACAGATGCTTGGGTTGCATTCAGGTGGTTACAACAATGGTGTTGGACTACCTTCAAAAAATCTTTTGCGAGGATGGGCGTGACAGTCAGCGTATTAAGGTCCTCTACCGCCGCAAAATGAAAGGAAAAGGTTAACAACCAGAAACTTGTTATCCACCAATTTGTTGTGTATATGTAACAATATGATGAGATGATTCTACATTTATATGATGTCACAGTCATAACGGCCCTTTGAGGGAAACCATAATGATAATGTGGCCCGTGACGAAAATGAGTTTGCCACCATGAGCTGCATAATGTGCAATGGCTCCTTTTACATTGACGGATAGCCGCAAGGAATAAATATATTTCTATGTGCAAAGGGGAGGTAAAATCAAAATGATATACATGGTATTTAAATGTGCTACATTAATCATATAGTTACATGAATAAATGCACATGAAATCTACATTGGAAAGTTGGTAAGGTCCATATTTTTCACAATTAAATTTTCTACATGAAACACTATATTACACAAATTACAACTGGAATGTATACATTGCTACAAACAACCTGTAATGAACTGTCCAGTGTAGATGTAATTAGTGTCACTCACTCACACACACGCACACACACACACACACACACGCACGCGCGTGCGCACACACGAGCACACACACACCTACACACACGCACGCACACACACGCACACACACATGCACACACACTGTTGCACGGAGCAAAGCTGCACGGACAGCAGCCAGCAAACTCTCACTGTGCACTTGCAGCTTGACGGCTGCAGCTGCTTTCTGCAATTTGGGATAGAAACTAAGGACGTAGGATGGAGATGATTTTTCTATATCGTAATTGATTCTCCGATGTCTTGAACTGCTTGCCATGCACTGATTAGGACCGGACCAAGAGGAGGTTACAGCCAGGTATTGACTCCTCACTTTACTTCACCTTTTTGTTCCACAGTGGATGATTTTTGTCCAGGCTGATGTAAAAACATGAAAATAACGCAAGAAGAAATATTCTTGAAATATTGAGGTAGACGTTTGTATACCTTTGGGTAAACAATCTTTCAGAGATTTGTAAAATTATGCATCTCCTTTAATAATTTTTCTGTGGCACATACTTTTGTGTGTGTGTGCAATATTCCACTGTTACAAACAAGGTAGAAAGGTTATCAGAAACAGGTCATCAATGCACATTATCGTCTTCTTGTTGATGGATGACGAAATTATGGATTTTGACCTTCAATACTTTCGTATGTTGCACTGTCATTGTTAATCATATAAATTCAAAGTCCAACTTTGCATTTGAGTTATTTGAAGAGTACTGCACTGAGCAAATATGCAGTTTTTATGGTTATCTTGAACTTTACTGCGTTGCGCTCTAAGCAGTATTAAGTGTGTACAGGGGAGTTGGTGTTGTAATTAAACAACTTTCTGTTGCTACTTGATCTCCTTTTCCTCCAGTCACTGGTGACTCCTCAGTATCTTCTTTGGCAGAGAACGTCGACGGGGCTCCACTCTGACATCTCATCTCCCAGCTATGCAAAGTTCGAGATGCATTGTGTACGAGATTAGGGTTTATCAGGAGGCAGATGACAATTGAGCAGGTGAAGGTTGAAAATGGGCCTGAGGATGAAATTTACAGACTAATGGGGGCCGCTCAGAGGTCATCCATGAAATCTTCCTCTTGCTCTTGTCGTTACTTCCTGGGTGCTCTGTGTCTTCTACTGACCATGATCACCATTGCACATGCATGCCCAACTAGATGCCATTGCACTGAAAGGAATGGCGCTGTTGTGCAGTGTACATCACGTAACTTGGAGAACATCCCCTCAAATCTGCCCAAGGACACTGTGGTTCTCTTGCTCTCATCCAACCAGATCACACACGTCCCCAAGGAGGCCTTCACGGACCTCTACCGAATCAGGGAGCTCGACCTTTCCCACAACCTCATTGAAAGCTTGGAGGTCGGCGCCTTTCAAGGAATTTCCGAGGGCTTGAGGACCTTGGACCTTTCTAACAACCACCTCAGCAGCCTGCCCAAGGAAACCTTCACTAAACTACAAGCTCGTGTTCGCCTGTCTAACAATCCCTGGAACTGTGAGTGCTCTTTGCAGGAAGTGCTGAGGGAGCTGAGACTCGACCCTGAGACCATCAATGAGGTGAGCTGCTATACGTCTGTGCAGGATGAATACGTAGGGCAACCGGTCATCCAAGTCCTGGACTCGGGAATCAACTTTTGCAACTTCCATCAGAAGACGACGGATGTGGCCATGTTTGTGGCCATGTTCTGCTGGTTCTCCATGGTGACCGCTTACATCATCTACTACATACGGCACAACCAGGAGGAGGCTAGGAGGCACATAGAGTACCTCAAGTCCCTGCCAAGCAGCTCCCATATCAGCAAGGACTACGATACAGCCAGCAGTGTCTTTTAGAAAGGATGTACCAGTGACTACAGATGAATGTGCATTGATGCATATAGATGAATGTCAAGGAGGGAATATGTTTGAGGCTTATGAGTTAACGATAAAACCCTGCTCGACGATACATTGCTGCACAAGTCACGTGCAATAAGGAGCAACAAAAAAGAACAACAATAATTCTGTCTTCAAAAAAAAACCAGCTCGAATATGTGGCCAGAAGGGCAAAGTGCTAACATGTAGAAGGCTCTGTATTTAATTCTCTTCACAGAATATCAATTAAATCACCCTGTAATTCATTTGTTACTGTGACTGTTTTAACGAAATGACAGGCATATGTGTTTGACTTTCTTGGTTTCGAGTTGTGTTTTTTTTTTAGGACTTTTTTGTGAAGTAGACAGTGTCTGGAGGGCCAACTGCTGCCTTCATACCTTGTTATTAGAGACATTAATGGAATACAGTGCATATTACATGTAGCTGTTTAGTGTCTTTAAATAGTTGTTATATTTTGTAATAGGCGAAATATTTTAGCCCCTAGTGCCAGGAATGTTTCAACCAATTTTAAGGGAAAGACTTCACTACATCCATTAGTTCATGTACAGTTTTTGTGAAATAGACAAAAGACAGTGTCTTTTCCATTTTACAGCTATTAATTATTATATATGTATATATATATATATATATATATATATATATATATATATATATATATATATATATATATATAATTATAATTATTATTATTATTATTATGTACTTTATTTATTTTATTTTGCTGCAGATGAAAACTGCATCATGCACCAAATAACGATCGCACTTGTCTTCTGCTACACTTGAGGCAAGAAATCATTTTACAACTCCAAATTAGTTTAATTACACCAACAAATTAAATCCATAAATCTGAGTGGACTTTGCGCCAGGCTTCATTTAGTATCTTGTTACAGTTGGTTGGAGACGCTTTTTTTTTTCCTTTTGCGCTTTTATTTGTCTATCAGGGGTTACCTTTTATTTAATGTATTTTGCTGACCTTGCTGTCCTCAAACTACCTCCGACTGAAGTCTTAGTCGTACTAAGGTTGTTAATTGAAATTACATTCATTCTTTGGCTTTCCTTATCAAGTCCAATGAGCATAATCAAACACAGCACAGAACCATCTCAAGGATGATCAGAAGAAATGGACAGCACCCGAGTTAAATATATGAGTGTGACAGCAAAGGGTCTGAATTCTTATGGCTGTGTGATATTTCAGTTTTTCGTTTTTAATAAATCTGCAAAAAATTCAACAACTTCGTTTTTTTTTCTGTGAATATGGGGTGCTGTGTGTACATTAATGAGGGAAAAAAATGAACTTAAATGATTTTAACAAATGTCTGCAATATAACAAAGAGAGAAAAATGTAAGGGGGGCTGAATACTTTCCGTACCCAGCAGAAAATGTAGGAAGTAAAATTAACTATTTTACTTTAAATTGCCCATTGGTTTGAATGTGAATGGTTGTCTAAATGTGTGCTGCGTTGAGTGGAGACCAAACCAGTGTGTACCCCGCCGCTCTCCCAGCTAGGATAGACTCCAGTACATCTACACACTAATGGGGCCAAACAGTAAAGAATGGATTAAATACAGACTGATAGGGCTACAGGTTGGTATTGAATTTCTCAAAGACAGAACATTAAATCCAGCATGAATACTTAAGATATGAAGCACATGTTTTGTATGAGAGAGGGATGAGGCTCAGTGAAAAACAACATCAATAAATGTAACCGAGCCAGTGTACCTTTTATATGTATGATGCAGCCTATGAAATAACATTTGGATCTCTGTGTGTGTCCCAACATACAGCACCATGATTGGGTTTTAGTCCCAACCAGAGAGGTAGCAAACGTTCTCAGCACGCAGTCACTGGCTGGTGAGGTCATTTATCAGAAGGTGATGCAGCTTTTTAAATTGGCCACCATACAACAACCAAAGATCTGGCTCACACAATTCTGTGAAACAAGTTAAAAACGACTGTATCACAGCTATGTCTTTCACTCCAGAGCGAGAGGTTTAAACCCCTGAAGGCGGCTAAATACTCTTAATCTAGTCTTCCGCTGTTCCCTGGTGAAACCATCCTGCTTGGAGAGTAGCCAAAAAAATTTCATGCAGGGCTTTACTCAGCTTCAAGCAGTGATTCCTGTGTGCAAATATTTAGGGAAACTGGCACTGGTCTCTGACTTTTTTCGCCTCACACAACATAGAAAAAAGGGAAGATTCATTCAAGAGCAAAGGACAGTGTGCCCTTATATGTCTTCTTGTCAACAGATATATAATCAAGTGCGTTAAGAGTTGCGCCTGACTCAGTCATCAATAACTTAAATGTCTTTGGCTTTGATATTTTTATGCTAAAAAGACCTTGTGGGCTCCTCAAAGTCAAAGGCACAGAGAGCACCGGCTTGACAAATGTGTCTGCCTGTAAGAAAACAAAATAAATACATGATGGCAACATCTCCATGTCGATCAGAGGACACGGTAGACGGGATGGTGAAGGTCTTTGTGCCTCGTGATGGTCACCAGAATGTACTTGGAGGCCCTTATGTTATTCTGGGATTGGAATGATGGGAAAGGCTGCTGCAGAGGATTAGTCTTGGATGGATTAGTTTAAAAATATATTTATAATGAGAATAATTATGTTCGAATTTCGTAAAACTTCATTTTAGGAGAAGACCTTCCGCACGCTTGTTTTTTTTTTTTTTTTCAGTGAACATTTTTTCACATATTGAGACTATTGGTTAGTCCCCCAAATGGGTTTGTTTTTGTTTTGTTTTTACAAATTATTGACCATGATCTGGTGTCGAAAATGGCTTGCTCTCTTTATGATTCAATGTTAATGGCTAAACAACCATGGCACTTTCTTGGGTTTCCTGAATAGTGATTGTTTATATTATATACTGTATATACAGCATACGGTGTTGATAGACTGTATTGATTTTTAAAAACGCAAGTGGACTGAACACATTGTGCTATACTCTGTATTCACTTATTGACCTGTTCATCAGATTCAGTCAGTAAGGTGTCATGTCATTTTGTGAATTGATTTACTCATTTACAAGTAGGTCCATCTTCAAGCAAGCTACATTTCTAAATAAGAGAAATAAGGACATCACAAGCATAATTCATTAGTTGTCACCTCCCTGTGCCAGCCTCCACAACATTAGTTTTATTGATATTCTCTTCCACTGATGATATACAGTAACTGTCATATTTATATAGCCTACAATATACCCAAACATCTACACACATGACTTTTTTTTTTTAAATTAAAGCACTTGGGGTTGACGAAATTTTATGTTGTTAGATCAGTCAGCCTTAATTAATTATCACCAGTATGTTTCCCATTAGTGTACATATGACGAATACTTCTAATAGGTGTTCAAGTCTTCTATATTTAGTTATCAACCGGTATACATTAGGAAGCAGTCAGAACCAGACGCTTTTAGCTTTATACACCACAATGGATTCGAAATACTCCCTGATGGTGTAGTGGTAAATTTGCCAGATTTTGTTGCAGGCAGCGTGGATTCAGTTCCCACTCAGTGACAGTGTGAATGGGAGTCATAATGGTTGTCTGTCTCTATACAGTATGTGCCCTGCGACTGACTGGCGACCAGTTCAGGGTGTAGTCTGCTTTTTGCCCGAAGTAAGATGGGATAGGCTTCAGTGCCCCGTGACCCTGTATAGAATAAGCGGTATAGAGAAGGAAGTGGATTTGAAATACTCAATTGCCCAAATATTTATGGGCAACTGAAAATTGCGGTACTCATACAAATTGTATCCGTGATGCATGAAATGGATGTATTTCCTTCTATTCTCAATTTGTCTATTTTTCTACTGCTTATCTTTTTAGTTAATGTCAGAGGAAGCTGCAATACCTGCTGAAACCCCATGAAAGCACAGGGGAAATTTAAAAAGACTTGAGATTTGAACCAACATTATTTTGAATGTGAGTCAGACATCAACATGCGCCACTGTTCTTTTCTTCCGCACGTGCCTGCTTTCATTGATGTATCACACAACACAACATTACTTTGAAAGTATTTATTTAGAAAAATATCAAGAAATACTATAAAACGGGTGTGCCGTTGGTGCTGTGCTCTTCCCAGGGTCCAATAGAAGGAGCTGTACTGCGCTGGTGGCCTTCTAGTCTTGGATACGTGCTGATCTGTGAGGACTGGAGGCTGCGCATCAGGCCTCTTGCTCTTGCCTCATATAGCTCCACTGAGGTTTTTTTGTATCTGCAAGAAACAGGTCAATAATTTGTAAAAACAAATAACAAACCCAGGTGGGGGACAAACCTTTATACAGTCCTTAACTAATTTATTAGATCACCACCATGTAAAGTTTATGCCACAGTTGCCCTAAATTACTGTAAAGGTACATACAGTATGCAAGTTTCCAAACTGCTAGCAAGTTTTGAATGTAGCATCACTCACTCCCCAACCCTGCGCCAAGCTCTCTTCGCATGTGCTAAACACGAGATGTTAACGGTTTGATGTTGTATTTTATGGAATGTACACTCAATTAATACTATAAGAGAGGTGATCCACTTACCTGATGACCTGGTGAGAATGGCGACGTCACGTCGGCCGCGGTGGTAATTTCCAAGCCCAGGCATACAGCCATCCGGGCGTAAGACCCAACCGTTATATAAATTTACACTTGATTTCTCGTGAGAGAGAGCTGTCCAAGTCCTTCTTTTCGACTTTTGTTGCTAACCGGAGTGAAATAATCTGACCTTGTGACCCCCTGCGAGGCTCGTGATGACGAAGGTCCTCAAAAAAAAAAAAAAAAAAAGGTGCAAATGATTGACAGACTATCTACTACGCCTCCTGCCTCTACGGTCTCTGATTGGCTATTCTTGTCGCGCTGTGCCCATTTTTTGTTAAGCACTGTATTGTTTACTTCCATTATCGGTGTGCATTCCATTTCCATTGTAAAATCTGACTGGGAAATTTCTGTGAGGCGTTTGCACATTTTCCCAATGCATCCGGGTGCTCTATTTTCCCATACAAATAATAACATAAAATAACATAACATAAAACATAAGGTTGATTTCAAACTTCATGTAGCGTCCGTGACCATGGTGCTGATAAAAAATCTGAATTTGGTGACAGAAGCTAAACTTTACAAAATATGGCTTTAAATCTAAATTGCTGCCAAACACATCATCTGGATCGTGCATCCATCCATGCATCCATCCATCCATCCCTCCACCTTATACCGCTTACCCTCATTAGATTCGTCAGTGAGCTGGAGCGTATCCCAGTTGACTTTGGGCAAGAGGCGGGGATGAAGAGAACACACATAGTCCACGCGGGAAATAACACAGATACACACATACGCAAAGTAATAGTGGACCAAGACTCACAATCTGAGCAGCAAAGATGACAGCACCACAGAAAGGGATGAGGTGGCCATTGCAGCTGAGCCCATCCAGGGTTGGAGCACCAGGCCAACAGGCATGAACATGCCTACAGTGGGCAGATGAGAGGGCTGAGTAGGCACAGTTTCCAGGATACAAACAGTGGTACCTTGACTTAGGAATTTAATTCATTCCATGACCATACTTGTCACTCAAATTGCTGGTATCTCAAATCAACTTTCTGCATTGATTTAAAAAAAAGAAAAAACACTTTACAGTATTCTAATCTATAAAATCATACCGTAATAAACTTTACAATCTAGAATGTACAGAAATAAACCAATTTCACTTAAAGGTTCCATGCAATCAAAATGTATTTTTTTGCAACTGTTTTATGCCTAACACACTGTAGGTCAAAATGAGTGTGTGACATGGCTTGACATCTATGTGGTTAGTCGATTGATTGCAAAAGACAATGAATTGCATAAGGCTTGTAAAATGACCAGATCAGATTTCTGTGTGTTTGTGATGTAGAACAGTTACTGATTATTCAAGTATCTGTCCACTTTGGTACCCACCAACTCAACTCATCTTAACGGCAACACGGTATCTGCGGGTTTTAAACAAGCGAGTCTCAGCCGCCACGCCATACGAATACTGTACATTCTAGAAAGGATTTATGTTGTGTTTTATAACAATACTTAATTTAGAATTTATAATGTAACTGTGGATGACATAGCGACGCTTGCATTCATTGTCGCCAAAACCTTATGCACAGGTTCAATTCTAGTGACTGAGAGCGAGTGGCGAGCATAATCTAAAAATATCCACCTCTTTTTATTTTCATCCATGTCCCCATTCAGTTTGCTTCTATTACTGGCTAACAATCCAATGCTTGATGAATTCTGCTTCCCAATGATAGACCCCACTCTGAGGCATCCAAAAGTGACATCAGTATGATCGCTTGGGCGCCACAAGATGCTGTGATATCGCCAAGGAACAATCAGAGCAAAGGTGTTTTCCATATTTAAATTAATACCGAAATCCAATCAGAGCAAAAATTTATTTACATATGGAATATTAATGAGAAATCTGGCTGTCTCATTTGCTAGAATAGCTTGAAAAGGGACATTTTCAACCCAAATTATCCTGCAAACCTGATGAAAGGACATCAAAGACAATGAAAAAAATGGCATGGGACATTTTACTTAATACATTTGTTATCACTTCACTTTGACCAAACTTAACCATTTTCACTACTTCTTGCCATTGCAGCACGATTTCCTCACTTTTAACGGCTTATCCATCTATTCATGGAAGGAGATCCGCAGTTTAGAAATAATTTTTTTAATCGACTCGAGAAAGAGAAAGAGAAAGAAAGGGCTTTCCATCAAACGCAAGGGTACGACCCCCGATGGTGGGATGGATGAGAGACATCCTAAAGAAGTTAGGGGAACCTCCCCTCACTCTGTCTTTGTTCCTTCTCCCCAAGCCTCCTGGTCCCAGCGGCGCAACTCGACTTGAGGTCGACACACCCCATTTACCACTGTTGCTCTAGCGTGACGGAAAGAAACTTTCACACACCGATAAAAACTCACTGTGCAAATCCAAAGCGAGCAAAAAAAAAAAAAAAAAAAAAAAAAAAAAAGCTGACAACTCCTAACCAGAGTTGACAACAACCTCCCGCCACCAATCCAGTGCTGTCTTCGTCACCGAATAACTTGCAAGCCTTTTCTCTCATTGCCGGCCCGCGATTCATCCAACTTTTCTCCCACCCGTTGATCCCAGACACAAACCAGACTTTTATTGCAGATTTGAAAAGGACAGTTTCACTCCACACACCCACCCGGCCGCACCCCCGACCACAACCACACCTCTGACTTCTGCGTTAACCATCCATGAACAGGATGTGAGACGCATCTTCAAACAACAGAAGATTAACAAAGCGACAGGACCGGACCATGTGTCCCCATCCTGCCTCAAAGTCTGCGCGGACCAGCTCGCTCCAGTCTTCACTCAGATCTTTAACAGATCTTTGGAAATGTGCAAAGTTCCATCCTGTTTCAAATGCTCCACCATCATTCCGGTCCCCAAGAAACCTGCAATCTCTGGTCTGAATGACTACAGGCCTGTCGCTTTGACATCTGTGGTCATGAAGTCCTTTGAACGTCTCGTGTTGGACCACCTCAAGAGTGTCACAGGTCCCCTGCTGGACCCCCTGCAGTTTGCCTACCAAGCGAACAGGTCTGCGGATGATGCAGTCAACATGGGACTGCACTTCATCCTAGAACACCTCGACAGTGCAGGGACCTACGCGAGGATCCTGTTTGTGGACTTCAGCTCAGCGTTCAACACCATCATCCCGGAACTCCTTTCAACCAAGCTTCTCCAGCTCTGCCATCTGCCAGTGGATTTACAGCTTTCTGATGGGCAGGACACAGCAGGTCAGGCTGGGGGAGGCCACCTCATCCACACGCAGCATCAGCACTGGGGCGCCCCAAGGTTGTCTCCTCTCTCCGCTGCTCTTCTCTCTCTACACGAACGACTGCACCTCAGCGAACCCGACTGTCAACCTCCTGAAGTTTGCAGATGACACCACTGTCATCGGCCTCATCAAGGACGGTGACGAGTCTGCATATCGACAGGAAGCGGAGTGGCTGGAGCTGTGGTGCGGCCGACACAACCTGGAGCTGAACACGCTCAAGACGGTAGAGATGATCGTGGACTTCAGGAGGCATCCTTCGCCACAGCTGCCCCTCACGTTGTCCAGCTGCCTTGTGTCAACCGTCGAGACCTTCAAGTTCCTGGGAATTACAATCTCTCAGGACCTGAAGTGGGCGACCAACATCAACTCCGTCTTCAAAAAGGCCCAGCAGAGGATGTACTTCCTGCGGCTTCTGAGAAAGCACGGCCTGCCACCGGTGCTGCTGAGACAGTTCTACACAGCGGTCATCGAATCAGTCCTGTGTTCTTCCATCACAGTCTGGTTTGGTGCTGCTACAAAAAAGGACAAAGTCCGACTGCAACGGACAATCAAAACTGCTGAAAGGATTGTCGGTACCCCCCTACCCACCATTGAGGACTTCCACGCTGCCAGAACTAAGACAAGGCGTGCAAAATCCTCTCGGACCGTCTGCACCCCGGTCACCAGCTCCTCCAGCTCCTTCCCTCAGGTAGGCGCTACCGATCAACGCAAACTAGAACTAGTAGACATTCCAACAGCTTCTTCCCTCTGGCGATCAACTTCTTAAACACCTAACCTATAATTCCATTACAACAAGCTGGAAATTTTTTTACTTGAGTTCGTTGTCACATTTCTGTGGGGCCAATTATGTATTATGTATTACTCGTGCACTCACTGTAGTTGTCTCGCCATGCTGCACTATTTGCATATACTGGCCACTCATGCCAGAGTAGCATCTGCCCTATTTGCACACTGATTGAGGAGTATCTGTAACATTTGCACAACCAACATTGTCCCAGATGATCGCACTACTCGTCACTTTAAACCGCATACACTCCTTGAAGTCTCGGCGCCCTTTGCACAATGGTCATTGCACCGGACTATTGCAATATTAGTCATTCGAACTGCTCTAAGTGCTAGAGGACTCTGCATCTTTTTGCACAATTGTTTTTTGTCAATGTCTTTATGTCCCCAAAGTGTTCTGTAAATTGACTGTCTGTTGTACTAGAGCGGCTCCAACTACCGGAGACAAATTCCTTGTGTGTTTTGGACATTCTTGGCAAAAAAGATTATTCTGATTCTGAAACACTGCTCATCTAAGTTTACATGGCATTATCAGAATAAACGGTGCTTGCATTGGTGACTGGGGAGGGATAAATTCAACGTAAGTCAAGGTACAACTGAAGGGTAATTTGTGGTTTGTCCTTGATCCTTTATGTCATAGCATACAAGTAAGTGCTCACCTGCAGCAATGGGTATTCCGACAAGGTTGTAGATAACGGCAAAGAAAAAGTTGATCCATATCCTCTGTACGGTCTTCCTGGACAGCTCGATACTGGCCACTACATCCAAAAGGTCATTCTGAAGAACAAACACAGACGGGTCATGCTAGTAACAGACATCATGACATCTGAACATACTGCAAAAAGGACGGCACCCACTCTGATGAGAACTATATCTGCTGCTTCAATGGCCACGTCAGTGCCTGTACCGATGGCGATGCCGACATCAGCGCGGGCAAGGGCGGGCGAATCGTTGACGCCGTCTCCTACCATGGCCACACGCAAGCCTTGTTCCTGGAGCTCCTGCACTTTGGCCACCTTGTGTGAGGGTAGCACCTCCGCAAACACCTTCCTTATTCCTACCTATGGAGGACAAACCCACCTTAACGTAAAAGGATGTGGGTGTTAAATGCTCAGTACTTTCCAGACTCCTTGAAGTACATTCATCCACCTGTGCAGCTATGGCTTTAGCTGTGCGTTTGTTGTCCCCCGTTATCATGACCACCTGGATGCCCATGCTTCTAAGTGTGTGCACGGCCAAGGCTGACTCAGCCTTTACTGTGTCTGCAATGGCAATCATGGCGCACAGTACACCTGCATAGAGCAAACTATGAAGGAGTGCACCTCGTCATAATAACTAGAACCATGTTCTTCTTTTGTTCACCATCTATGGCCACCAGAATAGACGTCTGCCCCTTTGCCTCATGGCTTGACATGGCAGCATCCACGTCTGCTCCAACATGGTGGGCATTCCTCCTCATCCATTCTCTATTCCCGATCAGGACAGAGTAACATAAAACCTCACCTGGATCCGTGGTAAGAAAATGGATGATATTCAAAGTAAGAAAACATGAAGTTCTGAGGTATTAAAACTTCAACATCAAATTAAATAAAAAAAATTTTAAAAAACAGCTGTTGTGAGGTCACTGACCCATTGAACCTGCAAGATAACATACCTGCATTCGGAATCTCTGCAGCCTCAACCAGGCTGTTCTCATCTGTGGATGCCCCAGGCAACAGGAACCGCTCTTCACTCTGCTGTGGCAGCAGGTGGTCCACATTGGAAACCCGGCAGCTGATCCCGCAGCCAGGCACTGCTTGGAAGTCTTGGCAGTAACCCAGCACATCCGAGCCCAGCTCCTGTATATGTGAACAACGACCATCAAGTAGTAGTATGGAAGGTGGTGCCTTCAGCTACCAGAATTCTCTCATGTGGAACCATCTTCCTAACCGAAAACTTTCCTTTTTGATAAAGCACAGTCAGAGATGACTTAGGCATGTCCTAGCTCAGCTCTTTGTTTTATGCTGCCTTCAGACTAGACTGCCAAGGGATCCAACTTGATGCACTGAGTTTCCTTACTCCTCTCTTCTCTTTATCCATTTAACAGTTTAACATCACAGCTATTGCTATGGATACAGCTATAGTTAGGGGTCTTGTTGTCTCAACACAATCCATCTAGTATGTTACTAACCTGCTTTTCTTTGGCTTTCTCTCTCTCTCTTGTGGTTGGTGCTCAATGCTTCTGGAAGTGTGCCGCACCATTGCACCTCCACATTTACCTAATTGTTATCGGCGGTGGTGAGGTCAGGGACGGTGGTGTTGGTGGTGCACCAGTATTGCCATTGTTGCTGTCATCCTGGGACTATTACTATTGTTGATATGGCTGTTGTGGCCATATTCGTTGTCCCACGCAACCCTTCTATCCTGTTTTCGCACTCTATACTCTTTCCATCAAAACCAAACGGGCCAAGACAGACGGTCACTTGACAGAGCCTGGGTTCTGTTTGAGGTTTCCTTCTTTGAGGGGGTCTTTCCTTGCTTCTCTTGCCAAGTGCTTGTTCAAGTGGGGTTCAGTGGGTTTTCTTTCATCTATGACAAGTGCGGTTCTTGACCTTCTTAATGTATGAAGTGCCTTGAGATAACTTCTGTTGTGAATTGGCGCTGTATAAATAAAATTGACTTGACTTAAGAAAACTAAGGCAAAGAACAAAAACTCACTCCTTTGCAGTGTTTGGCAACTGCAACGCCCAGTGGGTGCTCACTGCTGGCCTCTGCTGTTCCCACTACCGCCAGGATCTTTCTCAGAGGCATGCGTGCCATCTCCCATAGCACCAACACTCGCGTCACCTGGGGCACTCCGTTAGTGATGGTACCCGTTTTATCAAACATCACCACATTAATCTGAAGGAAGAGTGAGAGTCATGTTAGCATCCTAATCCTCTTGTGACACATGGACTGAGTGCAGTTTAGGGCAGCTGTGCTTTGCCTTGTGGGCCATCTCCAGTGGCTCGCCTCCTTTGATGAGGATCCCACTCTTTGCTCCCACCCCGGTGCCCACCATGACTGCTGTCGGGGTCGCCAGCCCCAGAGAACAAGGGCATGCAATAGAAAGAACAGTGATGGATGCCTGAAAGGCAAACCGGATGATGACTTCTGCCTTGGATATGTTGGCGTTATAACCCTGTGAAGAAAGTAGCATGTACAGTACAGTACTCTTTGTTTGTTTCTCTTTGCTTGTACTGCATGTGAGCATAGGTGGGAAACGTACTCACACTCTACTTAAGTAGAAGTACAGACTTGTGTAAAAAATAATACCCTTTACTTGAGTAAAAGTAAAAAAAAATTTTTTTTAAAAAAGACAGGCTCTCAAATGGGCTTAAGTTCTAAAGTAATAAACTTTTTAAAAAACTTTCATCCATCCATCCATCCATTTTCTGAGCTGTTTCTCCTCACTTGGGGCGCGGGCGTGCTGGAGCCTATCACAATTATCATCGAGCTTTCATATGATGTACAATACCAGTTTTGATAACTTGGCACAATAAAAAAAAATTAATTTTTTTTTTAACTAAGAGCTAGCTAGCGTTGGCTCAGGCTTTTATGCTATCAGAACAATCTGTTCCTATGGCTGTACTAATGTGAGCTAACTAACAAAAAAAGTCTAAATTAGCTGAAGATAACTGAAAAGAAATACACCATTTCTGTATCTGTTTTTTTTCATATTATTTAGAGAACTCTTGAACACAAGACATAACACATTTACTAAAACTCCTTCTTGTAGCAGACAACACCAAATAATTTTCAAAATTAAGGCCATGGACGGGGAATATATTGCTTTTCTGAAACAATTTTCTGAAACACTGTCGTTAAAGCTCCCTGGTTTACGTTCCTCCATGTCGCTGCAGTATGTTTTTTTTTCCCTCCACCTTACAAGACCCCAAGATCTCAATCAATTAAGATCTCAGCCATGCATGACTTTCTGTGTTCCTATTTACATCTTTTTTATGTCTTGTCTGTATCCACAGAGGTTAAAAAAAAAGTAACCAGCCCATTTTGACAGAGTAAGGAGTAGAAAGTGCAGATACTTGTGTTCAAATATAGGGAGTAAAATCATGAAAAAAATAATACTCAGGTAAAGAACAGATACCTGAAAATTCTTAATTTCATTTTATACTTCCCTTCCCACCACTGCACGTTAATATGAGGTGTGGCACACCTACCGGGAAGTTCTCTCTCACAATGTCAAAGTTGACAAAGCCTACGGACAGCCACGCCATCAGAGTTAGCAGAGAGACCACAATGATGAAGGGAACGAAATATCCGCTGAGTCGGTCAGCAAACTGCTGGATGGGAGCCTGTGGAAATCAAAGAGCAATGGTGAATGAGCTGCACCAAACCAAGACATTTGGAGCCAGATACACACCTGCAGTTTACTATGGGTACTGGTTGCAGGCCATTGGCTGTGCAAGTAGTTACTGTCTGTGTGAGCAAAGTGCCCCCTACCTTCTCCTTATCCTGCAAGAACAGTGTTTGTCTGTCTCTCGGTATCGGTCACTCTCTAGACTCCCTTACACGCTGACTAATTTTTTTGCAAGAATAAAATTTGTTTAAAAAAAAACAACTAAAAAAAAAAACGGTGATGGTTTTCTAAGTTCTTTAATCAGACTCACATCTTTGGGAACAATTACCATCACACTTATGAGTAAGAAACACTCAATAATGCATGTTGACAAACCTTGGATGTTTGGGCTTCCTCCACAAGTTTGACTATTTGTGACAGCGTGGTGTCTGCACCGACGTGGGTGGCCTCCACAAGAAGAGCACCATGAGCGTTGATGGAGCCAGCAATCACCGGGCTGCCCACCTTCTTACTGACAGGCATCGGCTCACCTAATGTAGGTGTGAAGGAAACACAGTTTTTAAAAATTTAGACAAACTCTCAATAGCAAAGCAAAGCAAATGTATTTACAGTATACATCACATTTCATACACAAGGTAACTCAATGTGCTTTACATGATTAAAAGCATTAAAAACAAAGAAAAAAACAGCTCCTAAACATTTAAAACAAAGAGAGAAAAAAACAAAAGCACAATTAAAACAGCGCACAGTGTAAGAAATATCATCTAAAAGTGGAAATGCTCTAAAAACCAGGAGAAAAAACAAAGGTTTTTAACCTGGACTTAAAAACATGCACACTTTGACGTCACTTCTGTTGGTAACTTATTCCATTTGTGTGCAGCATAATAGCTCAATACTGCTTCACCATGTTTGCTTTGGACTCTGTGCTCCATTATTTGACCTGAGTCTGTCGATCTCAGAGCCCTACTGGGTTTATATTCCATGAGCATTTCTTTCATGTATTCAGGACCTAAACCGTTTAGTGATTTATAGACTAGTAGCAGAACTTTAAAATGTATTCTAAAGCTGACTGGAAGCCAGTGTAAACACTTTAGAATTGGATTAATATGTTCTGACCTCTTTGTTCTGGTCAGAACCCGAGCTGCAGCATTCTGAATGAGCTGCTGCTGTTAAATAAGCCGTTTACTTGTCACTTGTCAATAAGTTACAAGTGAATGGGTAGATGTGGCTGTTTGAATTTTCTCCTGGGCATTGTACAACTTTTTCTATCCTGTGACAGAGGGCAAAATCTTAAAGACTCCATCCATCCATTCTTTAATACCACTTGTGGTCATTACGGTTACAGGTAACTGAAGCATATTCCTGCTGACCGATGAATGGCTACACCCTGGACTGGTCGCCAGTAAATCGCAGGGCACATATACATAGTCAAACAAACATTCATTCTCATAATCACTCCTATGGGAAATTTAGTTTTCAATTAATCAGGAAGAATGGTTTAGGCATATGTGATGGAACCGAAAATACCCAATAAAGCAAACACCACACAGAGATGATTCAATGGCGACTCGCCTTGATCTCTTGACTGTGGGGTAAACGTGATCACCACTACTCCATCGATTATATAATTTTTCAAAAATTTATCTGTATTAAATCATGAATTACCTGTGATTAAAGACTCATCTGCCATTGAGCTTCCTTCAATCACTTTCCCATCTACGGGAAACTTCCCTCCTGGAGCCACCTTCAAAATGTCGCCCCGTTGCACCAACTCCACCAGCACCTGCTCCTCACTGAGGGAAAGCAATGTGAAATAACTTATTCAAGTTCTGTTTATTTTTTTGTTGTTGCATACTTTAAGTCTCACCTAATAATGGAGTGGTCAGGTCCCATGGTGACCACAGTCGCATCGGTGGCCTGCAGTGACATTAACTTGGCCAAAGCTGCTGAGGTTTTACTCTAATTATGAAGAAACAACGAGTGTGTTATAGGGATGTTCAAGGTAATTGATTGATTATTTTAGTACCATATTTTGAATTTTGAGCTTTATGAACAGAGATATCTACAAAAGGTGATCTATTTCCTGACATTGAGCTTTACAGGTAAAGAGAGGAAATCTACTGTAGTCTAGTCTTCAACACCGGTGAAATCCTTTACTGTTTTTGATTGTGCCCAGATGACTTTGTAATACAGTATGTATATTATTTTTCCTAAAATAACTTGATATAATCTTTATATGGTCACAAGGTTCCACATTGTCTGATGATTGTTTCATTTTATCAGCTCATGCACAGCTAATAGGTAACCACATTGACTCCCAACATCAACTGTTAATCCAATATGCATGTTTTTGGATTGTGAGAGGAAGACAAAGTATCTGGAGGAAATCCACTTAAGCATGGGGTCAACACACAAACTTGGAGCTTGGATTCAAACCCCCAACCTCGGAACGGTACGATGGATGTGCTAACCAATCGTACACCATGCCGCCCCATTTAGACTGGGGTGACCAAAATATGTTTGCCTTGCCCTATAAAGGCCTTTTGGTTGGATTACAGTACAGTTGACGCCCGCATATTCGCGGTTCGGCACCCATGGATTCACCTATTCACAGATTATTTTCCAATTTTTTTATAGGGGAGCCACCAACCCTGAAAACACTTATTGACAGTATATCACTGCTTATTCAAGAATTTGGGGGGTTAAAAAATACTGTTAATATTTTCAGTGCAATTATAATGTGCATCACTTATTTGTGGATTGTCACAATTGGCAGTTGGGCCCGGTCCCCCACCCCCCCACTGCATATATAATAATTTTATTTCCTACCTTGGCCAGGTGCTCCAGCCATCGCCCCAGTGCAATAAACACAAAGAGCATCGGTGGTGTGTCAAAAAATGTGACTGGGCTTTGACTGGCTCCTTCTGCCATGGCCACGATAAGTACCACACAAGAGTAGACGTAAGCGATAGAGGTGGCCAGCACAATAAGGACATCCATGTTGGCTGTGCCATGTTTCAAAGCGCGATATGCCTGGATATAGAAGTACCGGCCTCCAAAGATCTGGTGGGAAAAAAGGCAGGAGAATGATGTCAGTATCCCCACAAAAATGTAGACCAGTGGTTCTCAAACTTTTTATGCCAAGTACCACCTTAAAAAATTTCCAAGTACCTCCATGATGAACAAAATGCAGTAGCATAGTAGGCCTAAATGTTCATCAAAAAAAAGGCAGATTTTTTTATTCCTGAAAAGCATTGTTAATATTGTAAGCAACTGTAACATTATAAACACTTTGAACATTAACACTACGCTTAAATATGGGCAAATAAAAACTGTACTTAATGATGCCATTAAAATGTATTGCATGTAAAAGTTAAAAATTGTGTCCAAAATATTTAAAAATGAACACTTCTAAAATATTAAATGCAAATGTTTGTACTTAAAAGATAAATACATCTGAACAGTACTTAATGTGTGTACTGTACAAGACTTAATAAAAAAAACAAAGTATAAGCCCTTGTCACATTAATCACAGTTTGAATAGAGGGAGCCTGCTAATGTCATGCATACCACACTTTGAGAATCACCGTCATAGTGGTAAAGGTAAGAATAGTACCTGGACAGGCGTACAAAGCAGGAAGAAGGTCAGATTTAGGACTGAGAGGCCAGGCAGCAGGTTTTGCTCTTCCGGCATGGAGCCTCCATGCTCCTGGTGCTGACTGTCCATCACCATCATGTAGATCATGAGGCCCATGACAGGCAGGCCAAACACCAGGCTGAGCAGGAAAGAGGTCTTCCATCTGCGCCCATCAAAAGCAAACGCACACACACACACACACACACACATACAGTATATATACTGTATATCCATCCATCCATTTTCTACACCCCTTATCCTCACTAGGGTCACGGGTATGCTGGAGCCTATCCCAGCTAGCTGCGAGCAGGAGGCGGAGTACACCCTGAACTGGATGCCAGCCAATCGCAGGGCACATATAAACAAACAACCATTCGCACTCACATTCATACCTACGGACAATTTAGAGTCTTCAATTAACCTATCCTGCATATATATATATATATATATATATATATATATATATATATATATATATATATACATACACACTTTTGCATTTAAAATGAGCTTTAACTTAATAAAAATGCTGGGACCAGATACTTGCTGTCGAATCTCTTCTTTGTGGTCAAGATTGCTTTTGAAGCCTGATTTCTTCAGATGGGCATTGAAGCCAAGGCTCTAGAGAAAGAAAGCAACCTCAACATAGAGGTCAAGAAGATGTCAGAGAAAGGGTTCCGCATTTTTCACCTGAATTATTTTGATTATATCTCGAGCTCCCAGCACATCTGGATCAAACTGTATGTTTGCTGTTTTGGTTCCCAACGCCACCGAGGCACCAACGATCCCTTTGGTTGAGCTGAGCTTTGACTCAATATTGTGGGTACAGGAAGTGCACGTCATTCCTGTTATCTGTAAGTAAAGTGAAGGATATAAACTACAACTTTGTAAAAGGGGCTGAAATGGGCTGAAGGATAGTTTGGCAATAGTTTAGAAAAAGACACATGCCACTTTTTTCTCCATGTCTGATAGTGGAGGAATTATTTCTTGTTTTAGGTCAAATAGATACATCCATCCCTTTTCACGTAATTTTATTCATACACTAGACTGGTCGCCAGTCAATAACAGGGCACACGTTGAGAGAGACAGTCGCTCACTCATCAGTGCTTCCCAGCTGTCATAATAATGACTACCAGCGTCATTAAGTACACTTTCATTTTCAAAAGCTTTTTTTTTGTTTTTTATCCAAAAGATGTTTTCAAAAGACTTTTTATCAATAAGTGTTTCTCCAAAAATCTTTTAAAAATATTATTAGCTGTGCAATGTATTTGAGGTCACTTTAGAAAAAAAGAAAGAATATGTTTTTGAAACATATTTTTTACATACATACATTATGAAGGCATTTTTCTACATTTTCTCCACATGAATGTTAATTATATTGAGACGTATGGTGCTCACCTAAATTAAAGCCGGCATACTTTACTGAGGGTCCTTCTAGTTGTTGGTGTTTTAAATCAACTCACAGTGAGATCCAGTTTTCCGTGTGTGACTGTGTTGTCCTCGATGACCTTGGCACCGAAGCCCAAGTCCTCTATGAGGTGAGTCACAGCAAGAGCATCTATCAAGTCAGGGTCATATTTGACCTCCGCTTTTCCGGCCATCAGCGACACCAAAACAGAGATGATCCCTGGAGGTGAAAAGTCAAATCACTAGCCGTGCTGGTGAAAGTATTAAAAATTAGGCTGAAAAATACTCTAACTCTATGCTGGCTGAGAAGTATAAACAAAATGTAAAAATTAAAAACAAATGTACAAAATTTTAAACGCTTCACCTAATCCTCAACTGGCCTAAACTCTATCGAAAGCACTGACCGACATAAACAACTTAATTAAACTATCAATTACTTGTCATTAATATTCATTATAATATACATAATATCATGAAAATATATAATAATATTGATAACAAAAATGATATATATTAATTTATTTCCAACAGTCTTTTGCCTTCATTTTATAGCATGTGTCTTGGCTGACAAGGTTCCAGTCATGTACATTTTATGTAGATTTTTTTTGTCCAATCAAATTTCATCTTTTATGTGTTGGCATGGAAAATAATCTTCCCAAGGCCTTCAGATTTTTCGGGGTGTAGGCAAAGCTTGATTGCACGATGCAGTGATGCTAGAAATGGGCCGAGCTATTATTACAAAGTAACTTGCAATTCCGACGAATAGCCATAGACAGCGCTTGTTTGTTACAGTATATAGTGGGGGAGGGCCGACTCATGCTGTTCTCTGGTACGACAGTGTAACCCTGTTTTATTCATTCATTCGTTCATCTTCCATACCGCTTATCCTCACTAGGGCCACGGAGCCTGGAGCCTATCGCAGTTTTAGCCCCCCTAAAAAAAATCCAACCAGCCTAGAAATTGAAAAAGAGATTTAAGCAGTATCTCAACAATTGAGTACTAAATTATTCTCAGTCTGCACATTTTCAGCACTTCAAACATTTAGAAACAAAACACAACAATGACTTTTGTGCGATTCTCAGTCTCAACAATCGGCTTCAGTCAATATGTACTGCATAATCTGGACTGTAGCTTTGGTTTTATTAACAATTTTATTTCGCAATTATCCATTTTTTATTGCCCTGACAAACTGAGTAGTTGCAAATGTACATACAGCATATTGCCCAGAATATCGCATATGACTGTTTACAAAGAAAATCCAGTTTACAACCTGCGCCTTCCTATCCACCACCAAATTCTACCACAGAGCCCCACAACACAATTTATATGTTCTCCTTATTATCTCTACACGTCATAGCCAGATTGGTGCAGTAGATCAGGTAAACCATGTCAAGATAAAATCCTGTTCATCCATCCCACAAACACACACCTTAACCTCCCTCAATTTAGACTTACTCATAAAAATGTAATATCAGGAGTGCTTTACAATGTCATTTTGTTTTGAGTTTCCTATTTTGATTTCCAAAGTGAACATTTGTTTCATACTGAGTAAATTTGCCATTTTTATTTCTCTTGTCATTACACCACTCACCCTGGTGTTTTAGCAGGTTCTTCTCGATGTTGGCTACACACGAGGCGCAGGTCATCCCCTTGACGCTGATGAAGCACTTTTGTTCTTTAGTGCCGGGCCGCTGCCTTGCAGGAGTGGAATGACAAACGGTGCCGGTGCTGAGTTCTCTTTTACAAGTCCAGTCCGACAGGTCAGACATTTCATAGTTAACGGCCGCTTCTTGAGTCTGGACTGGTTCTGATAAGCAGAAAGATGGCCATAAGTCAAGGCTTAATACATGTCTTTATTTTCACATCTAAAAGTTCAACATCAATCATCTTTTATCTTACTTTGAATACCAAATTAAACTTGAAACCAAGGATATCTCCACGTCTGTGCAAAATTTTAAACTGTGATTGCCCTCGCTGTAGTTAATTCCACTTCTTGGAAACTTGCTGCTGACGTTAATCCTAGAAGAAAGACCCCCAGAAGAGCCCTTCATGTCACACTGGAGAGTGTGCATGGCTGGTTTGTTTCTATGGTAGCCGACGTGAGGCCAACATAAGGGTGACATTCAACACATTCCATCTTGTACTCCCCTTTTAAAGTAGACTATCAAAGTAAAATGTTGTTCATTCAGTTATTATCATAGTTGCATCCTGTTTGATTCTCGAGGACTGCATCCTTTAAAGCAGGAGTGTCCAGACCTTTCCGTCCAAGGGCTGCATACAGAAAGATTTAACGATGTAAAGGCCACTTTGACGTTCTTCCCCTTTAATTTATTTAACACAATGAAACCAATCCATCAGTGTGGATAAATATATGTAAAGCAATTATATATTGTTTTAATTATAAAGAAGAAAGATGATGAAGCAAAAATAATTTTTCAGCATTTGCTGGTTGCCAGCAGCCCCGTATCCCACGAGAATAGATGCGCCCCTGTACTGAGCAACAGCAGAACCGCATCTCCACATTCAGAACCAAAACAAGTAATCTGTAGTCATCTGATATTGACACAGAGCACAAAGTAGAGCAAACATTGTGATTCTGAGGCATGTCTTAGCAAATGATGTGTGATTGGTGGAAAATAAAGAAGTGAGAGATGAGAACGACTGTATTTTCCTTCTCTTCTCCTCCTGACTTGCAAACCAATGTAGAAAATAAGTAGACTACTGTAATACAATGGAGACATACGTCACGGGCCTTGTCAATTGTTCATTTCAATATATGCCGCGGGCCGCTAATAGCCCCCAAGCAGTAGTCTGGACAACCCTGCTTTAGAGGCTGCATAGTTAGTACAGTGTCACGAATATGTAGGCAGCAAGCATAAGAGTAAGGGTGGAAACGCATGAGTCATGTGTTGACACATTGTTTGTAGGTGCCTCATAGGCATCTCCTCAATAAATTGGATTGGATGCATCCTCAGGGTGCAGCCAATGAATTAGGACACAACATTTGCACCAGATTAATGCAAAGGTAAAGCAGGGGGGGTTGAAGTCACTGTCGTTAGGGGCCACATATAACCTTGATATCAAGTGGGCCAGACATGTACCGGTAAAATTATCGCATAATTAATGTAAATAACAATGACTTGGTGTTTTTACCTTTGTTTTAATGCAAGGCAAAACAAGTACATTAGGAAAATCTTAATATTGACTGAACTATCCTTTTACAAAACTTTAACAAACAACCCAAAGTTTCTTTTGAAAAACACACCATTTATTTCAGTTTATCATCTACATGTGTGCATTATAAATTAATTTACAGTACTATTAACACGCCACATAACTGCAGAGTCACAGCAGTATTTTTTTTTTCACTTTCAAATTCATCTTGTGGGCCAAATTGAACTCCTTAACAGGCCGGTACTGCAATGAACTATGCGTAACATAAACATACATGATCAATGTTACGTTAATTCTTGTCGTTCATGAACATTAAGAATTAAGGTCCTTATTATGGCAACATTTTATGGCACAACGCATGCTGGGAGCCACACAGCTTCACAGTTCTGCTGTATGCAAAATAGCGTATAACTCTCTGTGTGACGTGACGTCAACCAAAATCCCATGGTGCAGTGAAAACTGTAGTAAATTGCTGAATCCTCCTGACTACCAGAGAAAAAATATTATCTAATCACCATTTTGTCTAAACTAATAAGACAGAGTTATGTACCAAAGCCCCACACTTTCAAATTTGGTGTCATCAAAAGCTCTAAATGTCCTCTATAGAGGGCAAAGGGAGTTAATTCAGTAGTATGCAGTGGGTGGGAGATATTCAAGTTTACAAATGTCAAAATGTCAACAAATTAGACGAATTTAAAGTATATACAATATACTCTTCCCTTTGGGTTCTATACAAACCTTGGTTTGGAGTTTACCTACCTCGGAGTGATGCGTCAAAGCCCACGTCCTCGATAGCTACCCTGAGCTGCTCGGGCCCCGTGAGGCCAGGGTCAAAGGTAATTGTTCCCTTTTCATGTTTTAGTGATACTTCTACAGAGTGGACCCCCATTATCTGAGAGATCCTCCCCTCTATAGACTGTACACACGAGTTACAGGTCATTCCTCCAATCCAAACGATCACAATTTGGGTTGTATCCCCCTGCCAGTGGCTGATAGTGCCAGACGGATCATCAGCCAGTAAAGTAGCCCCAAATCCCATATCTTCAATCTTGTCTCTCAGCTCTTGGCGAGTGATGTGAAGTGGTTGAAATGCAACCAGCGCTACGCCCTCTTTGAGAGAGACCTGAACATGTGTAACCCCTCGCAGAGTGCCGACATGCTGCTCGATGGACTGCACACAAGACTGGCAATGCATGCCATCCACCTTGATCCACACCCCTGATTCCACATGGAAGCCGATCCTCCGCAGCTCCAGGGCGATCTCTGCAGCTGTGATCACAGAGCTCAAGTAGTCCACCTTGGTCAGCTGGCTTGGGGATGCTGAGCTGACAGCCAGCACTCCGCTCAGCCTGGAAATCCTGCTTTCTACGATGGTGTGGATCGGATGCTCTGGGGCCAGGCCCAGCAGTTTAAAGGTTTCTGTGGAGGTTTTAATTGGAGGGCAGAGGTCGCTTTGGCTGCCATACTCATAGGCCAAGTTCTCAAGGCCTTGCTGGAAAGAGAACAGACACGCATCATAAATTCAACTCACTCCTCTGCACTATGGACCAGGGATGTCCAAACTTAATCCACTGAGGGCCACGTAAATAAAAATAGAAGGAAGAGAGGGGCCTGCTTCACCTTGTGTTTATGAAACCAATAGGTAAACATACTGTATGAGGTCTGTCAGACGATTTCCAGAACTGGTGTCATAATAGATATAAAGTAATCCATCATGCGGGTTTAGGTTCCTGACCCCACCCATCGCGATAAATTAAAATCTGCGATATACTCTACTTAAATAGACTATAGGCATGTTTTTTTTTTAATAGCATCTCCGGCACTTGAATTTGTATGAAGGTCTTTAAACGCACATTAAAAAAAATACAAATACATTTAAACACAAGTTATACTGAGAGAGAGGCAAGAGTAATGCAGAACAAACATATTGTACAAAAAGTATGAACAAAATTGTGTAAAAACTGCAATAAAACTTTTTTTAAAGTAAGCGGTAGCGGTGGTTGACTCTATTTCAAACCCAAACTTCAACCTATGAGTTTTCCAATGTGGGCCTGATGATCAACCACCATGTCTACAAAGACATCCTATGACGTTTATTTCGTTCAGTGTGTGAGAAAAGCCGAGATTTGTGGCAGGACAATTCGTGGCTGCTTCACCTTGACAACATGCCTGCTCACAATGCCCTGAGCCTCTTTGAGTTCCTGTCCGAGAAGAACATCGCCATGCTTGGACGACATCAAGATGGCCGTAACGATGGAGCTTTGGAGGTTCCCAAAAGAATCTTTCCAGGGACGTATAAGGATGTGGCAGAGAAAGAAACGTAGTTTGGATTTGAAATATGGGGATACTGTATCTTTTGTCACCAGTATTGGAACTTTTCTGACACAGATTATCTATTTAGCAAAAAAAAAAAAAAAAAGATATCTATCATTCATTCATTCGTTTTCCATACCGCTTATCATCACTAGGGTGGCGGGCGTGCTGGAACCTATCCCAGCCATCTACGGGGGAGAGGCGGGGTACACCCTGAACTGCTCGCCTGCCAATCGCAGGACACAAACAACCATTCGCACTCACATTAACACCTACGGGCAATTGAGAGTCGTCAATCAACCAACCATGCATGTTTTTAGAATGTTGGAGGAAACCGGATTACCCGGAGAAAACCCACGCAGGCATGGGAAGAACATGCAAACTCCACACCAGCGAGGCCGGATTTGAACCCGGGTCCTCAGAACTGTGAGGCAGATGTGCTAACCAATCGCTCACCGTGCCGCCAGGTAACTATCAGCTTGGTGTTATTCAAAATTGTGAAAAAAAAGAAAAAAAGAAAAAACATGTGTGATACATGCATTTTTTATTTATAAAATTAAATGTGTGACATCATGTAACATTCAACTTAAAACATGTTTTTAATAAGAAAATTTTCACATGTATTGAGATTTAAAATAAAAAACATTTCACAAATTTCAATTGAACTTTTAATAATAATAATAATAATAATAGAGATGGTGTGAATGTGACTGGTTTTCTGTGTCTGAATGTGCCCTGCAACTGACTGGCGACCAGTTCAAGGTGTAGTCTGCCTTTTGTCCAAAGTCATATGGGATACGCTCCTGCACCGCGACCCTAAATAGGATAAGCGGTGTAGCGAATGGATGGATGGATAATAATAATAATCAAAAGCGATATCCTGAAACATTGAACTTTTGTTACTTTTTAATTTAAAATAATTAAATTATTGTCGTTCAAGATTTTAACTTTTTTTTCACAATATTTAGCAGGTGTAATTTATTACTAAATTATGCCAACAAAAACAAACACGAGGTGGGGTTGAATAATTTTTACATTGAATAGTCCTACTTAAATAATTATTTGGAGGACAAATTTTTACTTTTACTTGAGTCGTATTATTTCAAAGTATTATAACTTGAGTTAAATTTTTGGCTACTTTACCCATCTCTGGCCCTCTTACATAATTGCTCTATTTGCTCCTTTCGGGGATTTAATAACCAAATCACTTTAGCTTTTTAATCTGGAAAACAAAACAAGAAAACACTTCTGTGCTGACAGAGTGTCTCCCCTTTGTCCAAAAGGAACTTTTAAAGGCACATGACCTTGGATTCACATGATTTCTAATGTGACTCTGCTTAAAGTCAGTCAGCAGCACCTCAAAGGGCTTTAAGTCAGCTCCATAGCCAGACAGTGTGAACAACCTACAGGTCAGAAAATGCTTATATCATAGATTTTGCTGGTTTACAGATAGGCTCCATTACATCAAGTCCATGAGTTGCATGCACATTTGGCAAAAGTTGTTTCAATGCTGGCACAAATGCACTGAACCCATCTACGGGGGTTCAAACGCTGCAGCCCCCACTTGTGTCCTCTTTGCTTTGCAGTACACTTGATTCAATGGCAAACACTGATGTAGTCTCCTAGGTTCAAAAGGACTCTTTTACTGTTCAAAGTGCATATCATACTGGAGTAAACAAAACACATTCAGACTCAGTGCCGGTGCTGGCTTGAATGATGCCCCCCAGACTCCTAGATGCCGCCTGCTAAATGTTCGTCAATGATGACGAACATTTTTCACCCATCAAAGTCGGTCAAAACACTTTTGCACATGCTAATTACCACCACTGTTCAGATTCAGCAACATCCAAAAATGGGTACATTTGGTGTCTTTGCTGCAACAACGAAGTGTGCTAGCAATCAGTGCACACACAGTTTTCCATTATATTTTTCCTCTTTCACTGAAGACATTGTTTATGTTCAAGGTAAGGCGCTATTAAGACAGCTGATGTTTAGCTTTATGTGTCGACTGGACAAGTCAGAGAACCACATAACTGAAGCCCTAGTCAGCCCAAAGGAAAACTGCTACGGATTTACCTCAAAGTTTGAATGCCACTGGTGCAATAGTTTGTCTAAATTTTAATATGCACATTTTTTTTTACATTGTATCTTATCATCTTCAATTTTCTTCTCTTGTTTACACTCTCGTTTTATGCGGACCAGTGTCTGCAATAAAGATTACATATTGGAACTATTTCAAGATGTCCTCGGAACGTGTAGCAGTTTACAATATGTTATCATAAAAAGCACTAAATGAAATAAACTTGTTGATCAAGTAGGTTAAACACAAGGAATGTATTGCTGATAGTTGGTATCATTCTGTTACTGTATAGCAGAATACACTATACACATAAATAAATGTATACACGAAGTGCAAAAAATATATACTTGTGTACAAAAAAAATACAATTTACAGAAAGTCATCGTAATGTAGTAGTTATGATACCCATCTTCCACTCATATATATATATATACTGTTCCCCCCCCCCCCCCCCCACTAATTTGTGTTTGAATTATAGTATATTTTTGTATGTTGTATGTGATGCTAAACGTGAGTGTGACGTCACTTAGGGAGATTTTACATTTATCATAGGGCGTATTCAATTCTAATTATTTTGACTTGCCTACAACGCAATATCTGCACCGTACAATGATAATAAAGGGGTTCTATTCTATGCTAGAACCGAATGTGGGAAAAAAAGGCAATTCAAAAACTGTGTTTTGAAACCAATTCAGAGGTTTTAAGGCGATAACACAAGTAGGCCTACCTGCACCTGTGGCTCTGAAGTGTGCACGCAACATGTGCGCTCCTTCTCGCAACTACACTCCACCATACATATCTGCTCTGCGGACCCGTACTTGGCCAGAGGTTTGGGCGACTTGGGGGCGAACATGTCCGACTGGTTCTGGCTCAGCCTGCCGGTGCCGTGTCTTCACATGTCACTGAGAGAGGGCAAAAGTCCGCAATAGTGTACAAGCGATTGCCGAGTTGCGGCGGTGCTGATAAGAGCGACGCTCCAGTTCAGTGTGGTCAACGTCATCGCGCATGACTTCTGGGTGCAGGCGTTTTTATGTCATCTTGAGCAAACTCGCTCTTCACTGTCAAAACAGTGGTGGCAAAAATCTCATATTGAATCACAAGGGGATTATTTTATATATATAAAAGAAAAAAAGAAAAAAAAAGCATGAATGCCCGTGTACTTATTTCATTCGGCTTTTATTTTTAATTTGAACAGCGCGTTACCGAAATTGAGACTATAAACTGATGTTGACAATTGAATTGGAGGCTGGCCTGACTACAGTAGAAATATAGATACAGAAATGTATTTACGTAAAAGTATAAGTAGTAATTCAACTCCTGTTCTTAAGTAAAATGCACACGGTAAGGTGTATAAACCAAGGCGAACAAATCATGGCGACCCCTGATGGGACAAAGAAACTGTAACATCATGATCATTTTACATTAATTTACATCTTTTTAACAATTAAGTATATTTTGATAAAGGAGTATAAAGTACAGCTGTTTTCAAATATACGGAGTAAAAAATAAAAGTCATCTAAAAAATAACCATATACCTCAAACATATATTTGAGTACAGTAATAAAAGTATGCACTTTGTTACTTCCCACCACTGTGCCAAACTATTCATTAATTTATCTTCCGTTCCCCTTATCTTCACTAGGGTCGCGGGCTTGCTGGAGTCTATCCCAGCAATCTTCGGGCGAGAGACAGGGTACACCCTCAACTGGTCGCCAGCCAATCGCAGGGTACATAGAAACAAATAACCATTAGCGAACACATTCACACCTATGGGCAATTTAGAGTCTTGAATCAACCAACCATGCATGTTTTTGGGATGTGGGATGAAACTGGAATGCCCGGAGAAAACCCACGCAGGCACAGGGAGAACATGCAAACTCCTCACAGGCGGGGCCGGGATTTGAACCCCAGTCCTCAGAACTGTGAGGCAGATGTGCTAACCAGTCGGCCAAAGTACCACCTGGGCCAAACCATCGATCCATCCATTTTTTTCGCTTCTCCTCACTAGGGTCGCAGGCGTGCTGGAGCCTATCCCAGCTGTCATCGAGCAGGAGGCGGGGTACACCCTGAACTGGTTGCCAGCCAATCGCAGGGCACATAGAAACAAACAACCATTCGCACTCACAGTCATGCCTGCGGGCAATTTAGAGTATCCAATTAATGCATGTTTTTGGGATGTGGGAGGAAACGGGAGTGCCCGGAGAAAACCCACGCAGGCACGGGGAGAACATGCAAACTCCACACAGGCGGGGACGGGGATTGAAGCCCGCACGTCAGAACTGTGAGGCTGACGCTCTAACCAGTCAGCCACCGTGCCGCTGGGCCAAACCAATTCAAGCAAATAAGTTGTGTATAAAAATAAGTTTATTCAAGTTCACATACACAAGAACTCTACAGAGGAAAATAATTTCATTTTATTATATCAGGTTAACTATGAAAATTAAGAAGATTTTCTACCTGAACAATATTTGATGCCACCGAAATACTTCATCATGGTGATTCTGGAAACAAGACATGAGAAGATAAACATCTGCACAAAACGTCCAGAGTTTGTCTATTCCACCATGTCAAGTTGTGAACAAAACATGAAACTTCAAAACATCACCGAGGAATGTAGGAAAATGTTCATAGTTTATATAAAAAATAATAATAATAAAAAAAAACTTTATTTCACTGCAAAAAGTAAAAATAAAAAGTTGGGACGGAAGCGTTCAGCGTTGCCGGTCCCAACGCCAGATGGAGGCGTCGTCGCACACAGCGATCAAAATACTGCTGTCGCGGCTGAAGCTGGTTTGACGGATGGCGGACGTGCATTTGGGGAGGGTGAGCGTGGTTGACCTGGAGTTGAGAGGAGACACCAGGACAATAATATTGAAGGCAGATGCAAACGCCACCCACCTGACCGATTTCTAAAATCAACCCACTTCGCTTTGTGTGGATCCTCCACCTCGAGGTCCCAAACATAGAGCTTTCCCACCTGGTTTCCTAAGGCCAACATCTGTCAATCAGAAGGACATGGATGAGCACATCTCGAAAAAAAACGGACCTTGAAATAGGACGTTAACGTCCTTTCACAGCACACTTGGCGCAGCATAGACCGCCCTGGATCAAGCCATTCATTGTGTGTCATGTGCTACCACGTAGTGATGTCACGATACCAAAATTCTGACTTCAATACTCTACCTGCATAAAGTACCTCGATACCGGTACTAAAAAGATACCATGGAAAAAAAATCTAAACTGTCGTTAAAAGCAGTGAAATGGAAGGTGACAAAACAACTTAAAATACTTTTGTATTTTTATTAATTTTAAAAATTCCAAATGTATTGGAACAGCAAGGTCAATTCCTTT